>NC_134266.1:14054122-14369122 GCF_031893055.1 Leptodactylus fuscus
TATCAGTCTATCGCTGTATATCTGTAGCTGATATTTTCTGCTGTCAAACTCTCAAGCCATATCCCATCTGTTTTGATCCCTGCGCTATCTTATCCTCCTGACAGTTCTAGTAAATGCTTTTCTTTTTGTCTCTGATGTTCAGATCCTGTCCTGAAACCCCCCACCGAAACAAAGCTAAAAGCCAGCAAACAAAAACTTGTTGAGACTGTGAAAGCTAAAATTATAATATTCCTATGGTAAAATGCTGAAGACAGAATGGTATGATCTACTATGTAACACCAGGGTCGGTCATGTTAGATATATTATACAAAGATCAATAGATAGATAGTAGATAGATATATAGGAGATGGATAGATAGATAGATAGATAGATAGATAGATAGATAGATAGGAGATAGATAGATAGATAGATAGATAGATAGATGATAGATAGATAGATAGATAGATAGATAGATAGATAGATAGGAGATAGATAGATAGATAGATAGATAGATAGGAGATAGATAGATAGATAGATAGATAGATAGATAGATAGATAGTAGATAGATAGATAGATAGGAGATAGATAGATAGATAGATAGATAGATAGATAGGAGATAGATAGATAGATAGATAGATAGATAGATAGATAGATAGATAGGAGATAGATAGATAGATAGGAGATAGATAGATAGATAGATAGATGATAGACAGATAGATAGATAGATAGATAGATAGATAGATAGATAGATAGGAGATAGATAGATAGATAGATAGATGATAGACAGATAGATAGATAGATAGATAGATAGATAGGAGATAGATAGATAGATAGATAGATAGATAGGAGATAGATAGATGATAGACAGATAGATAGATAGATAGATAGATAGATAGATAGATAGCTACAAAAAGATAAGGCAGCCTTCTCCAGATTTGCAGTGTAAAAAAATAATCCAAAAGCTTTTGGAATAAAATCACATTGAAACCTGGAGTGCTTTTCATGTTGTTGTGACTACATGGGATCTTGTGCCAAATATTGAGGATTTTCTACCCCCTCTTGTTACATTCACTTCCTTTTGTTCAAGATAGATACATTGATAGATTTGTAGATAAACACAATATACATCCATTTGACAAAAAAAGTAGAGTGGTTAGATAGATAGATAGATAGATAGATAGATAGATAGGAGATAGATAGAAGATAGATAGATAGATAGATAGATAGATAGATAGATAGAAGATAGATAGATAGATAGAATAGATGATAGGAGATAGATAGATAGATAGATAGATAGATAGATAGATAGGAGATAGATAGATAGATAGATAGATAGATAGATAGTAGATAGATAGATAGATAGATAGATAGATAGTGGCTAGATAGATAGATAGATAGATAGATAGATAGATAGATAGATAGATGATAGATGATAGATAGATAGATAGATAGATATGAGATAGATAGATAGATAGATAGATAGATAGATAGATAGAAAGATAGATGATAGATAGATAGATAGATAGATAGATAGATATGAGATAGATAGATAGATAGATAGATAGATAGGAGATAGATAGATAGATGGATGGATGGATGGATAGATAGATAGATAGATAGATAGATAGATAGATCTTGGTGGCCACTACAATTTATGTGACAATTGCTAATGACCCATATAATGGACTAGACAAGCAACATCTTTGGGCTCCTTTGAGATTCATGGTCACATATACAAGACATGATGAGGGTAGAGAGAATGAGCGGCAGGAGACCGCGGGACTGGTTATACCAGGGGTCAGCAACCCCTGGCACGCATGCCAAGACTGGCACGCGAGGCATATTTTGCTGGCACGGCAGCCAGCCTGCAACTTTCATACAAATTGAGAGAGAGAGCGCGTCCCTTCAGTGCTCTGCTATAGAGCTGAGGACACGCCCCCTTCTCTCACTGCCCACCAATCAGAGGTGAGCCTCTCACTGCACAGGATAAGGGCTCCCTGGACCTGCTGCTACACGTGAGGAGGAGCTCCTGCCGTCTGCAGCCCTGAGGAGGAGAGGAAGCAAAGTGAAAGCAAACACAACACCAGGTACGTGTGTTACTGACTATTCTCATTAATGTCAGGCATTTGGGGTTATTACTTTAGTTTTAATAACTCCATGTGCCTCACATTAATAACAGTTAACCCCATCATGTCCCTCACATTAACCCTGTGTGGCTCACATAAGGGTTACTGATATGTGAGACATATGGGGGTACTAATAAAGGACCTATATAATGAAGATATTCACTTATTACCTCCATATGTCTCACATATCAGTGTCCCTTATGTAAAGCACACAGGGGGTTAATGTGAAGGACATGATGGGGTTAACTGCTATTAATATGAGGCACATTGAGTTGTAACCTGTAATGCACATGACCAGACTCTATCTACAACTGTGGATAAAAGTACAGACCTATATATTTCAATTGACCCATATATACAGCCATTATTTTTGTGGCTGTGTATCTGGGCCAAATTGAAGAGCTGAAAACTATTGAGCAGGTCCTATATGTGTCCTATACATCCCCTATATCTGTCCTATACATCCCCTATATCTGTCCTATATATACCCTATATCTGTCCTATACATCCCCTATATCTGTCCTATACATCCCCTATATCTGTCCTATACGTCCCCTATATCTGTCCTATTCATCCCCAATATCTGTCCTATACATCCTCTATATCTGCCCTATACATCCCCTATATCTGCCCTATACATCCCCTATATCTGTCCTATACATCCCCTATATCTGTCCTATACGTACCCTATATCTGTCCTATACATCCCCTATATCTGCCCTATACATCCCCTATATCTGCCCTATACATCCCCTATATCTGTCCTATACATCCCCTATATCTGTCCTATACGTACCCTATATCTGTCCTATACATCCCCTATATCTGCCCTATACATCCCCTATATCTGTCCTATACATCCCCTATATCTGCCCTATACATCCCCTATATCTGTCCTATACATCCCCTATATCTGCCCTATACATCCCCTATATCTGTCCTATACATCCCCTATATCTGTCCTATATATACCCTATATCTGTCCTATACATCCCCTATATCTGTCCTATACATCCCCTATATCTGTCCTATACGTCCCCTATATCTGTCCTATACATCCCCTATATCTGCCCCATACATCCCCTATATCTGCCCTATACATCCCCTATATCTGTCCTATACATCCCCTATATCTGTCCTATACGTACCCTATATCTGTCCTATACATCCCCTATATCTGCCCTATACATCCCCTATATCTGCCCTATACATCCCCTATATCTGTCCTATACATCCCCTATATCTGTCCTATACGTACCCTATATCTGTCCTATACATCCCCTATATCTGCCCTATACATCCCCTATATCTGCCCTATACATCCCCTATATCTGTCCTATACATCCCCTATATCTGTCCTATACGTACCCTATATCTGTCCTATACATCCCCTATATCTGTCCTATACATCCCCTATATCTGCCCTATACATCCCCTATATCTGCCCTATACATCCCCTATATCTGCCCTATACATCCCCTATATCTGTCCTATACATCCCCTATATCTGCCCTATACATCCCCTATATCTGTCCTATACATCCCCTATATCTGTCTGCATTTGCAGCCCTGTCAATTCATTTTTAACATATAGGTCAGTGAAAACCACATCCGTGCCATTTGTATGCAGGAGGCGTAAGGCTGAGGCCCCACATTGCAGAAATGCAGCATTTTTGTTGCAGATTTTCATGCGGTTTATTTCAACCAAAGCTAAAAATGGCTACAGAAGGAATGGGAAATATATAGGGAGCTTCTTATACGTTTCCCTTCTGCTTAATCTACTCCTGGCTCAGGCTCAGAAAAACGCAGCAAAATATGTAACAAAAAAAGCTGTGCTCCCTGTGCCTCAGCCTTAGGCTAAAGCCCCACGTTGCAGAAACAGCTTTTTTTCGTTGCAGATTTTGCAGGTTTTTTTTTTTAGCCGAAGCCAGGAGTAGATTGAGCAGGAGGGAGACATATAAGAAGCTTCCTATATATTTCCCATTCGTTTTCTAGCCATTCTTGGCTTTGACGTAAAAAAAAAACGCAGCTAAATCTGCAATAAAAAAGCTGCATTTTTGTAATGTGGGGCCTCAGCCTTAGTGTGATTCTATTGGGTGGTGACACTGTAACTAGATGCAATTATAGCCAAATCCAGTTCCTGGGCACCAGTTCGGCCACTTTGTTGAAAGTGTGACACCCATTAATTCCTGGCTGGGGTTTTGCTGTTACTGCACCGCCAGGAACTAAAAGTGACAAATTAATCTGCTTTTCACTTAGGGAGCGTTCACACTACCGTCTGTGTCCGTCAGACAATGTCCGCTGCTAATGTCTGTTCAAAATCTTGTGTGGACATTAGCAGCGGAAACTAGCTGTGTCTGTGACATTTTCCATTGATTTAAATGGACATTGGGTGCGTTCGTTTACTGTTCGTGGGTGTCCTTAAGTGTCCGTTCCCAAAGATGTCCGACTTTTCAAGCGGACAGAAAAACCTACATGTCGCTTGAAAAGTTGGACATCTTTGAGAACGGACACTTAAGGACACCCACAGACAGTAAAAGAACGCACCCGGTGTCCATTTAAATCAATGCAAAATGTCACGGACACAGCTAGAGTCCGATGCTAATGTCCGCACAAGATTTTGAACAGACATTAGCAGCGGACACTAGCTGTCGGACACTGACGGTAGTGTGAACGCTCCCTTACAGAATACTGAAGTTACTAACGGCCGAGGACTGGATGGAGCATACAGGTACATTGTGTGTCGCCCCCTACAGGTATGACCTCACTCTGCTCCCAGTCACATATATTACCACTAATTGTGGGTTACGCATGTACTTACATTGCTTCTAAAGGAAAAGCACATGTATATCCAGGCAAATAGTGGTAAGTGCATGTGGTGGGAGCGCAGTATGACAGCACCCCTATGTTGTGGTTTGTGCTATATGACTAGTGTAGGTGTCGTCAGCTTTACAATTATTGCTCGGCACTCCGAGGACCTCATCTTTGATTTTTTAATTTAAATCGGCACGCCGAACAAAAAAGGTTGCCTACCCCTGAGATAGATGATAGGAGATAGATTGATAGATAGATAGATAGATAGATAGATAGATAGATAGATAGATAGTAGATAGATAGATAGATAGATAGTGGCTAGATAGATAGATAGATAGATAGATAGATGATAGATAGATAGATAGATAGATAGATAGATAGATAGATAGATGATAGATAGATAGATATGAGATAGATAGATAGATAGATAGATAGATAGATAGAAAGATAGATGATAGATAGATAGATAGATAGATAGATAGGAGATAGATAGATAGATAGATGGATAGATAGATAGGAGATAGATAGATAGATAGATAGATAGATAGATAGATAGATGGATGGATGGATGGATGGATGGATGGATGGATGGATGGATGGATGGATGGATAGATAGATAGATAGATAGATAGATAGATAGATAGATAGATAGATAGATAGATAGATAGATAGATAGATAGATAGATAGATAGATCGATCTTGGTGGCCACTACAATTTATGTGACAATTGCTAATGACCCATATAATGGACTAGACAAGCAACATCTTTGGGCTCCTTTGAGATTCATGGTCACATATACAAGACATGATGAGGGTAGAGAGAATGAGCGGCAGGAGACCGCGGGACTGGTTATACCAGGGGTCAGCAACCCCTGGCACGCATGCCAAGACTGGCACGCGAGGCATATTTTGCTGGCACGGCAGCCAGCCTGCAACTTTCATACAAATTGAGAGAGAGAGCGCGTCCCTTCAGTGCTCTGCTATAGAGCTGAGGACACGCCCCCTTCTCTCACTGCCCACCAATCAGAGGTGAGCCTCTCACTGCACAGGATAAGGGCTCCCTGGACCTGCTGCTACACGTGAGGAGGAGCTCCTGCCGTCTGCAGCCCTGAGGAGGAGAGGAAGCAAAGTGAAAGCAAACACAACACCAGGTACGTGTGTTACTGACTATTCTCATTAATGTCAGGCATTTGGGGTTATTACTTTAGTTTTAGTAACTCCATGTGCCTCACATTAATAACAGTTAACCCCATCATGTCCCTCACATTAACCCTGTGTGGCTCACATAAGGGTTACTGATATGTGAGACATATGGGGGTACTAATAAAGGACCTATATAATGAAGATATTCACTTATTACCTCCATATGTCTCACATATCAGTGTCCCTTATGTAAAGCACACAGGGGGTTAATGTGAAGGACATGATGGGGTTAACTGCTATTAATATGAGGCACATTGAGTTGTAACCTGTAATGCACATGACCAGACTCTATCTACAACTGTGGATAAAGTACAGACCTATATATTTCAATTGACCCATATATACAGCCATTATTTTTGTGGCTGTGTATCTGGGCCAAATTGAAGAGCTGAAAACTATTGAGCAGGTCCTATATGTGTCCTATACATCCCCTATATCTGTCCTATACATCCCCTATATCTGTCCTATATATACCCTATATCTGTCCTATACATCCCCTATATCTGTCCTATACATCCCCTATATCTGTCCTATACGTCCCCTATATCTGTCCTATTCATCCCCAATATCTGTCCTATACATCCTCTATATCTGCCCTATACATCCCCTATATCTGCCCTATACATCCCCTATATCTGTCCTATACATCCCCTATATCTGTCCTATACGTACCCTATATCTGTCCTATACATCCCCTATATCTGCCCTATACATCCCCTATATCTGCCCTATACATCCCCTATATCTGTCCTATACATCCCCTATATCTGTCCTATACGTACCCTATATCTGTCCTATACATCCCCTATATCTGCCCTATACATCCCCTATATCTGTCCTATACATCCCCTATATCTGCCCTATACATCCCCTATATCTGTCCTATACATCCCCTATATCTGCCCTATACATCCCCTATATCTGTCCTATACATCCCCTATATCTGTCCTATATATACCCTATATCTGTCCTATACATCCCCTATATCTGTCCTATACATCCCCTATATCTGTCCTATACGTCCCCTATATCTGTCCTATACATCCCCTATATCTGCCCCATACATCCCCTATATCTGCCCTATACATCCCCTATATCTGTCCTATACATCCCCTATATCTGTCCTATACGTACCCTATATCTGTCCTATACATCCCCTATATCTGCCCTATACATCCCCTATATCTGCCCTATACATCCCCTATATCTGTCCTATACATCCCCTATATCTGTCCTATACGTACCCTATATCTGTCCTATACATCCCCTATATCTGCCCTATACATCCCCTATATCTGCCCTATACATCCCCTATATCTGTCCTATACATCCCCTATATCTGTCCTATACGTACCCTATATCTGTCCTATACATCCCCTATATCTGTCCTATACATCCCCTATATCTGCCCTATACATCCCCTATATCTGCCCTATACATCCCCTATATCTGCCCTATACATCCCCTATATCTGTCCTATACATCCCCTATATCTGCCCTATACATCCCCTATATCTGTCCTATACATCCCCTATATCTGTCTGCATTTGCAGCCCTGTCAATTCATTTTTAACATATAGGTCAGTGAAAACCACATCCGTGCCATTTGTATGCAGGAGGCGTAAGGCTGAGGCCCCACATTGCAGAAATGCAGCATTTTTGTTGCAGATTTTCATGCGGTTTATTTCAACCAAAGCTAAAAATGGCTACAGAAGGAATGGGAAATATATAGGGAGCTTCTTATACGTTTCCCTTCTGCTTAATCTACTCCTGGCTCAGGCTCAGAAAAACGCAGCAAAATATGTAACAAAAAAAGCTGTGCTCCCTGTGCCTCAGCCTTAGGCTAAAGCCCCACGTTGCAGAAACAGCTTTTTTTCGTTGCAGATTTTGCAGGTTTTTTTTTTTAGCCGAAGCCAGGAGTAGATTGAGCAGGAGGGAGACATATAAGAAGCTTCCTATATATTTCCCATTCGTTTTCTAGCCATTCTTGGCTTTGACGTAGAAAAAAAAACGCAGCTAAATCTGCAATAAAAAAGCTGCATTTTTGTAATGTGGGGCCTCAGCCTTAGTGTGATTCTATTGGGTGGTGACACTGTAACTAGATGCAATTATAGCCAAATCCAGTTCCTGGGCACCAGTTCGGCCACTTTGTTGAAAGTGTGACACCCATTAATTCCTGGCTGGGGTTTTGCTGTTACTGCACCGCCAGGAACTAAAAGTGACAAATTAATCTGCTTTTCACTTAGGGAGCGTTCACACTACCGTCTGTGTCCGTCAGACAATGTCCGCTGCTAATGTCTGTTCAAAATCTTGTGTGGACATTAGCAGCGGAAACTAGCTGTGTCTGTGACATTTTCCATTGATTTAAATGGACATTGGGTGCGTTCGTTTACTGTTCGTGGGTGTCCTTAAGTGTCCGTTCCCAAAGATGTCCGACTTTTCAAGCGGACAGAAAAACCTACATGTCGCTTGAAAAGTTGGACATCTTTGAGAACGGACACTTAAGGACACCCACAGACAGTAAAAGAACGCACCCGGTGTGCATTTAAATCAATGCAAAATGTCACGGACACAGCTAGAGTCCGATGCTAATGTCCGCACAAGATTTTGAACAGACATTAGCAGCGGACACTAGCTGTCGGACACTGACGGTAGTGTGAACGCTCCCTTACAGAATACTGAAGTTACTAACGGCCGAGGACTGGATGGAGCATACAGGTACATTGTGTGTCGCCCCCTACAGGTATGACCTCACTCTGCTCCCAGTCACATATATTACCACTAATTGTGGGTTACGCATGTACTTACATTGCTTCTAAAGGAAAAGCACATGTATATCCAGGCAAATAGTGGTAAGTGCATGTGGTGGGAGCGCAGTATGACAGCACCCCTATGTTGTGGTTTGTGCTATATGACTAGTGTAGGTGTCGTCAGCTTTACAATTATTGCTCGGCACTCCGAGGACCTCATCTTTGATTTTTTAATTTAAATCGGCACGCCGAACAAAAAAGGTTGCCTACCCCTGAGATAGATGATAGGAGATAGATTGATAGATAGATAGATAGATAGATAGATAGATAGATAGTAGATAGATAGATAGATAGATAGATAGTGGCTAGATAGATAGATAGATAGATAGATAGATAGATAGATGATAGATAGATAGATAGATAGATAGATGATAGATAGATAGATAGATAGATAGATATGAGATAGATAGATAGATAGATAGATAGATAGATAGAAAGATAGATGATAGATAGATAGATAGATAGATAGATAGATAGATAGATAGATAGGAGATAGATAGATAGATAGATGGATAGATAGATAGGAGATAGATAGATAGATAGATAGATAGATAGATAGATGGATGGATGGATGGATGGATGGATGGATGGATGGATGGATGGATGGATGGATAGATAGATAGATAGATAGATAGATAGATAGATAGATAGATAGATAGATAGATAGATAGATAGATAGATAGATAGATAGATCGATCTTGGTGGCCACTACAATTTATGTGACAATTGCTAATGACCCATATAATGGACTAGACAAGCAACATCTTTGGGCTCCTTTGAGATTCATGGTCACATATACAAGACATGATGAGGGTAGAGAGAATGAGCGGCAGGAGACCGCGGGACTGGTTATACCAGGGGTCAGCAACCCCTGGCACGCATGCCAAGACTGGCACGCGAGGCATATTTTGCTGGCACGGCAGCCAGCCTGCAACTTTCATACAAATTGAGAGAGAGAGCGCGTCCCTTCAGTGCTCTGCTATAGAGCTGAGGACACGCCCCCTTCTCTCACTGCCCACCAATCAGAGGTGAGCCTCTCACTGCACAGGATAAGGGCTCCCTGGACCTGCTGCTACACGTGAGGAGGAGCTCCTGCCGTCTGCAGCCCTGAGGAGGAGAGGAAGCAAAGTGAAAGCAAACACAACACCAGGTACGTGTGTTACTGACTATTCTCATTAATGTCAGGCATTTGGGGTTATTACTTTAGTTTTAGTAACTCCATGTGCCTCACATTAATAACAGTTAACCCCATCATGTCCCTCACATTAACCCTGTGTGGCTCACATAAGGGTTACTGATATGTGAGACATATGGGGGTACTAATAAAGGACCTATATAATGAAGATATTCACTTATTACCTCCATATGTCTCACATATCAGTGTCCCTTATGTAAAGCACACAGGGGGTTAATGTGAGGGACATGATGGGGTTAACTGCTATTAATATGAGGCACATTGAGTTGTAACCTGTAATGCACATGACCAGACTCTATCTACAACTGTGGATAAAGTACAGACCTATATATTTCAATTGACCCATATATACAGCCATTATTTTTGTGGCTGTGTATCTGGGCCAAATTAAAGAGCTGAAAACTATGGCGCAGGTCCTATATGTGTCCTATAATCCCCTATATCTGTCCTATACATACCCTATATCTGTCCTATACATCCCCTATATCTGTCCTATACATCCCCTATATCTGTCCTATACATCCCCTATATCTGTCCTATACATCCCCTATATGTGTCCTATACATCCCCTATATCTGTCCTATACATCCCCTATATGTGTCCTATACATCCCTTATATCTGTCCTATACATCCCCTATATCTGTCCTATACGTACCCTATATCTGCCCTATACATCCCCTATATCTGTCCTATACGTACCCTATATCTGTCTGCATTTGCAGCCCTGTCAATTCATTTTTAACATATAGGTCAGTGAAAACCACATCCATGCCATTTGTATGCAGGAGGCGTAAGGCTGAGGCCCCACATTGCAGAAATGCAGCATTTTTGTTGCAGATTTTCATGCGGTTTATTTCAACCAAAGCTAAAAATGGCTACAGAAGGAATGGGAAATATATAGGGAGCTTCTTATACGTTTCCCTTCTGCTTAATCTACTCCTGGCTCAGGCTCAGAAAAACGCAGCAAAATATGTAACAAAAAAAGCTGTGCTCCCTGTGCCTCAGCCTTAGGCTAAAGCCCCACGTTGCAGAAACAGCTTTTTTTCGTTGCAGATTTTGCAGGTTTTTTTTTTTAGCCGAAGCCAGGAGTAGATTGAGCAGGAGGGAGACATATAAGAAGCTTCCTATATATTTCCCATTCGTTTTCTAGCCATTCTTGGCTTTGACGTAAAAAAAAAACGCAGCTAAATCTGCAATAAAAAAGCTGCATTTTTGTAATGTGGGGCCTCAGCCTTAGTGTGATTCTATTGGGTGGTGACAGTGTAACTAGATGCAATTATAGCCAAATCCAGTTCCTGGGCACCAGTGCGGCCACTTTGTTGAAAGTGTGACACCCATTAATTCCTGGCTGGGGTTTTGCTGTTATTGCACCACCAGGAACTAAAAGTGACAAATTAATCTGCGTTTCACTTAGGGAGCGTTCACACTACCGTCTGTGTCCGTCAGACAATGTCCGCTGCTAATGTCTGTTCAAAATCTTGTGTGGACATTAGCAGCGGAAACTAGCTGTGTCTGTGACATTTTCCATTGATTTAAATGGACATCAGGTGCGTTCGTTTACTGTCCGTGGGTGTCCTTAAGTGTCCGTTCCCAAAGATGTCCGACTTTTCAAGCGGACAGAAAAACCTACATGTCGGGTTTTGCTGTCCGCTTGAAAAGTCGGACATCTTTGAGAACGGACACTTAAGGACACCCACAGACAGTAAAAGAACGCACCCGATGTCCATTTAAATCAATGCAAAATGTCACGGACACAGCTAGAGTCCGATACTAATATCCGCACAAGATTTTGAACAGACATTAGCAGCGGACACTAGCTGTCGGACACCGACGGTAGTGTGAACGCTCCCTTACAGAATACTGAAGTTACTAACGGCCGAGGACTGGATGGAGCATACAGGTACATTGTGTGTCGCCCCCTACAGGTATGACCTCACTGTGCTCCCAGTCACATACATTACCACTAATTGTGGGTTACACATGTACTTACATTGCTTCTAAAGGAAAAGCACATGTATATCCAGGCAAATAGTAGTAAGTGCATGTGGCTGGGAGCGCAGTATGACAGCACCCCTATGTTGTGGTTAGTGCTATATGACTTTAGTGTAGGTGTCGTCAGCTTTACAATTATTGCTCGGCACTCCGAGGACCTCATCTTTGATTTTTTAATTTAAATCGGCACGCCGAACAGAAAAGGTTGCCTACCCCTGGGTTATACAAACCCAAGTTTAAACTATAATCCCTAGATGATTCTACAGTCCCTCTGTATATTTTGCTTTATGGGAAATATATATCGCCATTTCTTAAATGCTTTGGGCCTCTTTTTAATTTACTCTCATGCTTTTTGGGATAAAAATATTTTTCCCACAAGTTTTTATTACAACTTTTAGACTTGTCTTCTCCTAATGACATTGACTGTATGTACACTACATAGAACGCAGCAACATGCCGTTCACTAACAAATCTACCAGACTGGTTGTCTATTGGTTCAGTCTCTAATCTGATTTATTACCAATTTGTAGTTGATCAAAGTTGAACTTGGATTTGGTCATAAATTGACTTAAAATATGTTTCAGGGGAGGAAAGAGAAGCTGCAGACCAAAATAGTGACTGGCGTTCTGCAGCTTGCAATGTAATGTAGTATACAAACCAATGGGTCTAAAATTTTTATTAAAAACTATTAATCACGAGCATTGAGCGAATAGTAAATTCGAATACTTCGCTCCTATAAGAATCCATGTTAGAGGCCGGCCGGTACTTAACCCCTTGGTGTTCGGCCGCTTACATGCATTCCTATGGGAGGGGAGGTATTCAAAACTATTTGTCGAATACTATTCGCTCATCTCTATTAATCATGTTATTTTAGCCCAAAATGTAGACAGTGACGAAAGAGGAGATATAAGGGGGTGCAGTGCTATGGATGGATTTGTGGGTGAGTGGGATCATTTTAATATTGTATTTTGTGATGGATGGGCAACCAATAGGTAGATGCATGTGTGTAGCGGTTTGACGGAAAGAGGAGTCTGGCGGTCACATTCAGGGCAGATCGTAGTGGAGAGACTGTAGTAAGAGGAAGCCCAAATAGAAGAGAACTGAGTAGCGAAGACGAGAGAGATTCTGAGCGACAATGAGGGGTACCGATGAGAAAAGGGCGAATTCTAGAGATGTTTTTGAGGTGCCGGTGTCTGAATATATGGGGTAAAGGTATGAACTGTGTCAAATACAACCGCCAGACAGCGGGCATGCCGCCTCCATGTAATAGTAAGGCCACAGACAGAAATGGAGATATCAGGGATAGGCCGGATGGAAGGAACACAAGAAGTTCAGGTTTTGCAATTTCAGACAAAGAGAAGACATGATGTCAGAGACAGCAGAGAGACTGTGGTAGAGCGGGGCTGATGTCACAGGAACAACAACAAAAAAAAAATGGATATCTAAATACCGAAAGTGCCGCACTTAAGTTTTCTGTTTTCGTTGGGTAAACGTTCCGCGTTTCCTAGAACAATGTCAGGATTTTGTTTATTCATTTTATTAACCAGAGGAAAAATTAATCTCTGACTTCAGCATTTACTTAGCGCTCGGGAAGACAATCTAGAGAATGCGGCCTCTGGAACCCGCCATGAATCCCACCTGATACAGGTGCTGCGTCTCCATGGAGACTAGAATAAATACAATCTAGATACATTGTAGCAAATTGAGATCTAAGCGTAATATATTCTTTAGCATGACCCACTTCTAACAAAAACCCTCCCCTCCCTCCGAGTACAAAAAAATTCCATTGGGGAGGTGGCTTTTTAAGAAAAAAAAAAAAAGTCCTGAAATTATAAAACAACCAAATCAATTACCGGAGAAGACTGTAGAGCCTTACGTAAGCGGCAGCAGATTGGGATGGAAGTATAGGCACAGCCATAAATCTTTTGTGTGGAAGGCCCTTAATAATCTCAATTTCTATTGAAAGCGGGGACAGCCTGACCTAAGTTACGTGACTCCTAAGAAGGTTTTTTTTTTTTTTTTTTCCTTTTTACTTGCTTTTGTCAGGACTCTACTTTTTTTTCCTATCCACAACATGTAGACTCAGCCTAATGATTAAGCAATGGGGTTTTTTGGCTTCCTTAGTCTTGGTAGGTTACAGTGACCTTGCGTGGTAAAATTAAGTAAATTTATACAGTGCCCTGCAAGATTCAGGTGGTTTTGTTATTCGTGTTTGCTTTATTACAAGTGTTAGTGTTGTGTTCTGGTGTCGTAAGACGAACCGGAGTCTTGAGAAAAGTCATTTAATTTTTAATTTATTCCAATTGAACTTTCTCGGTCTCTCATTTTAATATTGATTTGAAGACGGCGTTTTATTGCAAGGTCACGGGCACATTTGCATATGACATTACTCCCATGGCTAATAGCAGAGTGGTATTTAGGGTGTCTGCGCGTACCTGGTCACCCTGATATAGACTGGATGTGGCGGGATAATGCTATGTAAGTATAGCGCAGAACCGCATCCTCTTCTATTATCACATACGTGTGTTTAAAGTTGCCGTAACGAGGGGTAAAACATGTAAACATTGTATATGCAATTGTTTAACCATTTTGTGACCGGATAATTTTCCTTGGTTCAGCACACATCTTTTTTATTTTATTTTTTATTTATTTTTATTTTTGCTTGTCTTTTTTTTTCAATAGTTTTAATATCTTTATATCCAATATGCAAATGTAAAATAAAAAAAAAATATATATATATATATATATATATATATTTATATATATATTTATATATTTTATATATATATATATATATATATATATTTTTTTTTTTTTATATATATATATATATATTTTATTTTATTTTTTTAAAACAATTTACTCTCTCTGCTACAATTATTATACTTTTTTTTTTGTCTTAATTTTTTTTTTTCTTTTTATTGTACACATTGTACCCTCTATAACATTATAATAGAACTCATAATTAGAGATGAGCGAGTACTGTTCGGATCAGCCGATCCGAACAGCACGCATGCATTGAAATGAATGGACGTAGCCGGCACGCGAGGGGTTAAGCGGCCGGCCGGCGTCAAAGCGGAAGTACCAGGTGCATCCATTCATTTCAATGCGTGCGTGCTGTTCAGATCGGTTGATCCGAACAGTACTCGCTCATCTCTACTCATAATAGAATTCCCATCAACATAATCATATCTATATCTAAATTTGTAGATAATTAAAAGTTAAACAGTTTTGCAAATATAAGTAATTAAAAATTCTGCAGCATTTTAAAGATTTCCTCTAACTATCTTAGTGGTGAGAGTCTGTTGTCTTGATCAGTTGCCAATGGATATGACTACCAATGCAGAAACTTTCTCTTGTCTGGGACTTGTCAAAAACCCAGCCATGATTTTCTTATTGTAGCTGGGTTATCAGGCAGGGACACTACATGTATCAGAAGATATCCCGGCCACAATAAGGAAATCATACTGTATATACTCGAGTATAAGCCGACCCGAATATAAGCCGAGGCCCCTAATTTTACCACAAGAAACTGGGAAAACTTATTGACTTGAGTATAAGCCGGGAGTGGGGGGGGGGGAATGCAGTAGCCACTGGAAAATTTCAAAAATTAAAATGGTCGGAGTTTTTGGGTGCAGTAGTTGCTGGGTGCTGGGGAAGGGGAGGGGGTGTTTTGGTCTGTCTGCCCCTTCCCTGAGCTTGAGGACTGAGTTTTTTCCCCCCACTTGGAATTCAGCCTGGCTGTATATAGGGGATCTGCAGTGCTCCTATTAACCCCTTCCCGACGGAACAGGAGCACTGCAGATCCCCTATATTCAGTAGACCGGGCACTGTCAGACATAGGGATACCTAATGTGTATGTGTCTCACAGTCATTCTCTACTTTTGTATCTATTCTAGGGAAAGGAGGGATTTACAACTTTTATTAAAAAATTTTTAAAGCTTAATTACTTATATTTGCAAAAATGTGTAACTTTTAATTATCTACAAATTTAAAAATAATTATGTACATGGGAATACCCCTTTAAGGCTGAGTTCACTCTGAGTTTTTTGGTCAGGAATCAGCCTCCAAAAAAAAACTCCCAATAGAACTCTATTGGGAGGCTTTTTTTGGAGGCTGATTTTGAGACAGATTCCTGACCAAAAAACTCGGTGTCAACTCAGCCTAACTTTTTTTGCAGATTTTTCTTGTGTCTGGGGCAGATACATTAGCCCCAGTTAGGGCCAGTTCACACGGAGTTTACAGGCACGCATTCCGGCACATATACACATGTCAAAATGTGAGCGCTCAAAACACATCCCATGCATTTCAATGGTCGTTATGGGCGTATACGTGCCAGAATGCGAGTGTGTGAACTGGCCCTTACAAGAGGAATACAGCCTCCTAGCACAGCTGATCTGGATTCTCCAGGACTCATCAGCTCCTATAGTTCCTCGGCACTATGACAAGGGCCAGGAGGAAGTCACAAGATGTTGCCTTCCTTCGCACTATACATAATGCTCATTAAAAACTGTGTAAACAGCGATCAGGATGGCAAAACCAGTAACAAACTGCCCCTGCCTACTCTTTGGGAGTCTGGATGCCACTGAGGGCTGGATCCCTGCTCTTGCATCTGCATGGTCGAGTGCAACTGCTAACTCTGCAAGGGTGACCGGCAACATCCTTGCAGAGTTATCGAAATCTGACCGCTCGTTCACATCTACGTTTGGTAATCCGTTCAGGAAGTCCGCATGGGGACCCCCCCGTATTTGCAATTGCTGTGGTGCCTGTGATTGTTCCGGCCTTCAACAGCAAATGTATGTACACAAACCACTGAGGTTTAGCGTGTGTTTACACAGAGAGATGACAGCCCTGATGAAATGCGCAATGCATGAAACGATCGGCGCTTAACTATATGTGTTTCCATTACTCTATCCCTGTGCGCTGGATTTTAAAGAAATGAAATAAAAGTCTCCTGGTTTTAGACCCGAGTGCCCTATTTTTGCTCTATTTTTTTACTATTTATGTGCCAAATTTCATTCAAATCCGTTCAACCGTTTGTGCGTGATTGAGGAACAAACATCCAAACACACAAACTTTCACATTTATAATATTAGTAGGATGTATGTTGTGCATGTGGCAGATTTTATTCAATAGGGTCCAGGGATTGGAAATTTGTCTTGGGTCACATAGGAATAGCCTTAAGTAGGAGACAGTGAAGACGGAATTGTCACTCCGGCGTCCGCATAAGTAAACCAGGCACTAAGTTATTTGTGCCTGCAGGGAAGCATAACCAAGAAGCCAGGAGCTAGCACCTTCGCACAAGGGACTGCACAGATTGCAAGAGGGTCCTAGTGATCAGACATCCCCCCCCACCATCATCCATTTATTTATGGAATTGATAGACTTCTTCTACTGAACGATAACTTTGATGTGTTTCTGTAGCTCCTTGCACCTCTACCAAGTAGACGTATTTAGAGAAGAAGGTGAGATCTTTGTGGATACAGCCTGTATGAGCAGAAGGTCTCTCCTGTACTTTCACCTCTATTTGCTGTTGTTTTTGGGTCCTTTAGCACATTCTGACCCGATACCATTTCCTTACACTTACAAACATCAAAGAACAACAATAAGACTAGAGAAATGAGATACTTGACTAACATAGGGGCTCGGCAGGAGAGAACTGGCCTTCTCATAGTCAGGCAAGTAATAAAGCGGAGCTAACTGGATATAATCTGAATTAAAGCAATTCTACTCCAGCCCAAGACAGTGAGGCGAGATCTATGTCTGGATTTAAAGCGCCCAAGACATTTTTTATACAATAGAGAGAATAGAATCTCAGCCCTACATCATCGTATCTCAGTGCCAAGTGTAATATGATCAGACCTGAACGTAATCTTATACAGTACAAAAGTTTTAGCCAGGCACAGTAAGAATGCGTTCAGAAAGCGAAGGGTTAATACTTTATTTTTGTCCATTAACAAAATTAAAGGGGCTCTATCAGCAAAATCATGCTGCTAGAGCCCCACATGTGCGTGAATAGCCTTTAAAAAGGCTATTCAGGCACCGTAAATGTTATATTAAACTACCCCCCCCAGTTTTAAAATAATAACCTAAAAAAGAATGTTATCTACTTACGGATCGTGCACGCTGGGCGGGCATTCAGGGTGTGTCTTCTTCTTCATCCACGCCTCTTCTTCCTCTGATGTCCTCCAGTCCCGTCTTCCTCCGACGCTCGCGAGCGGACACTGATATAAAAAAATGGCCTGGGCGCATGTGCAGTAGCATGCGGCTTCTACTACGGCTACTGCGCAGGCGCCCAGGCCATTTTTTTATATCAGTGTCCGCTCGCGAGCACCGGAGGAGGACGGGACCAGAGGACGTTGGAGGAAGAAGAGGCGTGGAAGAAGAAGACGATGCACCCTGAATGCCAGCCCACAGTGCACAATGCATAAGTAGATAACATTCTTTTTTAGGGTTTTATTTTAAAACGGGGGGGTAGTTTAATATAACATTTACGGTGCCTGAATAGTCTTTTTAAAGGCTATTCACGCATATGTGGGGCTCTATCAGCATGATTTTGCTGATAGAGCCCCTTTAAGTGAATGAAGACAAGAGAAATATAAATCCCATCAATATTTGGTGTGTAGATGATTTTTTTTTTTTTTTTAATTTGGCCCAGCTGTGTAGCCAGGGCCGCAATGACCATAGGACAAATGGGGCATCCGCACCACGGGCTTTGACAGCAGGAGCGCCCTCTGTCGACCCGGATCGAGCAAGACAGTCCCACATTTTGGGTGCTGTTTCAGGTGACAGGCAGTGATTTCAACTCTATCGGCCTCCTTAGGCCCCGTTCCCACGGAGTAACGCGCCGCTCATTCTGACACATAAACACATGTCAGAGTGAGGCTCTTCAAAACAGATCCCATTGACTTCAATGGGTGCCGACTTACGCGTGCTACACATTGAAATCAATGGGCTAAAAAGCCTCCCATTGATTTCTATGTGTAGCGCGCGTAAGACGGCACACATTGAAGACAATGGGATCTGTTTTGAAGCGCCTCACTCTGACACGTGTTTACATGTCAGAATGAGCGGCACGTTACTCCGTAGGAACGGGGCCTTAGGAATCTCCTTAGGAGGCCGATAGAGTTGAGTAATGATTTTGACAGTCCATCAGTGGAGGCCTGAAGATGACGGACATTGTGATGGAGCCTTCAGGCCTCTTCCAGCCTCCTGATTACATCAGCCGCTGCTAGGGACCGCTACGTCCCATGCATATTGTGGTGCACTGACGCCATGATGCATAACCTCTGATTGGGCCTCGCGTAGGTGCACTGATACCATGGTGCACATCATGATTCATGACATTGGAGTACCCCACACCCTAGCAACCAGGCCATAAGAGAATGCCAAAGAACCAACAGACAACGTGATGGTGCCTGGAGAGGTGCGTAAGACTGTTATGTTTACTCCTACCCATAGTCTTACACTTATTGTACTCTGATTCATCTGGAGATTTTTGACCAATACTGTGATGGAGTCTCCAATGCAGATGTGAAACCAACCTTAGCAGATCTGTGTTCAATGTTAAAAAAAAGGATCTGTTTTTGGCCGTTTTTTTGGACAGACACAAAAACACAGCATACAATATTTTTGTATCTGTCCAGAAAAATGGACAAAAATAGCTGATTTTTTTAACATTGATTTCTATGTAGTAGGATGACCGTGCATTTGCATCCAACATTTGCATACAGTATAGTAGCTGCATACAGTATATTAACTGTGTACAGTATATTAGCAGCATATAGTCAGTGGCATAACTACCAAGGGTAGCAGCTGCCACAGGGCCCGGGACATTAGGGGCCCAGCGACAGCCATTACCACTGCGTTTTTTTTCTTAATAGGCCGTTACCGGCTGGAGTTACTCCAGCCGGTAACGGGTCCTATTTACTTACCGATCCTGGCAGGAGCCGGGATCGGCTAGTAACACCGTGGGCCCCAAAAACACTATTATTATACTCAGGGGTCTTTTCAGGCTGCAGAGTATAATGATCAGAGGCCGGGGCTAGGTAAGGGAACATAACAAACAGTGTTACTTAAATCTCCGGGTTCCAGACAGGCTTCAGGCCTACTTGTATGACATCCCTGATGTCAAATGACCGGGGCCTGCGTCCCGGGTCATGTGACGTCCCGGACATCATTGAAGATGGCCGACACCACCGAGGAGTGCAGCAGAGCCAGGGAGAGGTAAATAACAGTGGGGTTTTTTTTATGTTGGTATCCTCCCTGGGTCTACGATTATTATACTCTGGGATCTGAAAAGACCCCAGAGTATAATAATTGTTCATGGGTGTCCACAATGGGGCATAATACTGTGTGCAGGGGCCACTATGGGGGATAATACTGTGTGCAGGGGCCACTATGGGGATAATACTGTGTGCAGGGGCCACTATGGGGGATAATACTGTGTGCAGGGGCCACTATGGGGATAATACTGTGTGCAGGGGCCACTATGGGGGATAATACTGTGTGCAGGGGCCACTATGGGATATAATACTGTGTGCAGGGGCCACTATGGGACATAATACTGTGTGCAGGGGCCACTATGGGGAATAATACTGTGTGCAGGGGCCACTATGGGGGATAATACTGTGTGCAGGGGCCACTATGGGGGATAATACTGTGTGCAGGGGACACTATGGGACATAATACTGTGTGCAGGGGCCACTATGGGATATAATACTGTGTGCAGGGGCCACTATGGAGGATAATACTGTGTGCAGGGGCCACTATGGGACATAACACTGTGTGCAGGGGCCACTATGGGGGATAATACTGTGTGCAGGGGCCACTATGGGACATAATACTGTGTGCAGGGGCCACTATGGGGATAATACTGTGTGCAGGGACCACTATGGGGGATAATACTGTGTGCAGGGGCCACTATGGGGGATAATACTGTGTGCAGGGGTCACTATGGGACATAATACTGTGTACTGGGGCCACTATGGGGATAATACTGTGTGCAGGGGCCACTATGGGGACATAATACTGTGTGCAGGGACCACTATGGGGAATAATACTGTGTGCAGGGGCCACTATGGGGAATAATATTGTGTGGAGGGGCCACTATGGGGGATAATACTGTGTGCAGGGGACACTATGGGGCATAATACTGTGTGCAGGGGTCACTATGGGGCATAATGCTGTGTGCAGGGGCCACTATGGGGGATAATACTGTGTGCAGGGGCCACTATGGGGGATAATACTGTGTGCAGGGGCCACTATGGGGAATAATACTGTGTGCAGGGGCCACTATGGGGGATAATACTGTGTGCAGAGGCCACTATGGGGACATAATAATGTGTGCAGGGGCCACTATGGGGGATAATACTGTGTGCAGGGGCCACTATGGGACATAATACTGTGTGCAGGGGCCACTATGGGGCATAATACTGTGTGCAGGGGACACTATGGGGGATAATACTGTGTGCGGGGGCCACTATGGGGAATAATACTGTGTGCAGGGGACACTATGGGGGATAATACTGTGTGCAGGGGCCACTATGGGGAATAATACTGTGTGCAGGGGCCACTATGGGGCATAATACTGTGTGCAGGGGCCACTATGGGGAATAATACTGTGTGCAGGGGACACTATGGGGGATAATACTGTGTGCAGGGGCCACTATGGGACATAATACTGTGTGCTGGGGCAACTATGGGGCATAATAGAACGCGCAGGAATGCGAAGGGGGGGGGTCGGTAGGGGTTTTTGGTGTTGGACGGGGGGGGGGGGGGTGTTCCATGTCAAAAGTTCACCACGGGACCCCATCATTTCCAGTTACACCACTGCATACAGTATATTAGCTGTGTACAGTATATTAGCAGCATATAGTATATTAGCTGTATACAGTATATTAGCAGCATATAGTATATTACCTGTGTACAGTATATTAGCTATATATAGTATATTACCTGTGTACAGTATATTAGCTATATATATTATATTACCTGTGTACAGTATATTAGCTATATATAGTATATTACCTGTGTACAGTATATTAGCAGCATATAGTATATTAGCTGTATACAGTATATTAGCAGCATATAGTATATTACCTGTGTACAGTATATTAGCTATATATAGTATATTACCTGTGTACAGTATATTAGCTATATATATTATATTACCTGTGTACAGTATATTAGCTATATATAGTATATTACCTGTGTACAGTATATTAGCAGCATATAGTATATTAGCTGTGTACAGTATATTAGCAGCATATAGTATATTAGCTGTATACAGTATATTAGCAGCATATAGTATATTAGCTGTATACAGTATATTAGCAGCATATAGTATATTACCTGTGTACAGTATATTAGCTATATATAGTATAATTTACTATAATGAGACACCACGTTCTAGCTTCTCTCTATATCTATCCTCATCCGAGTAGTTAGTCGGTCTGAGTCTTGTATCTACAAATCCCACCAGACAGATGTCGAGATTACAAAAAAAAAAAAATCCTGACAATCTCTCCCCCTCCTCACTATAATCTCCTGAGTACCCTTTCAGACAAGATGGCTCTCCGGAGACGCGTGGTCCAGTGGTCATCGCAAGTGACAATTGAGTTCTAAACGCCGTGATTCCATTTACTGACAGTACGGGAAAGGTTGTAGAAAAACAAAAGCGCATCTCCCGTCTAATGAACAGATGGATAAGAGCGCATTTAGACATGGCGGATCCCTTAACCTTGACAAGTACGGCTAGGCCAGGAATGAAACAATTAATACGTGCGGTAATTATGTAAGAAAATAGATGAGGTAAACATAGCTCATTCCACTTCAGCTTGCCGGAACTTATGTAGTGTGAAGGATTACTCGACGCGTTCCTCATAATGACGCTTTTGTTTTTGAATCAAGAGGTTAATTATCCTCGTTGATAGCGCATGTACAAGGTACACAAATATAATATTGGGTTTGGAGATGACTGCGCTGCCAAAGCTAATGATTCTTGTTGATGTGCGACTTGTTTGCAAGTAATACGTCCTTCAATATAATTAACGCTAACTAGCTGACGGTAATCAGTGTCAGGGTGACAACCATTATACATAACGTATACTTTACGGGCAATGTTGTCACTGAAGCATAGGAAAATGTATTTATAGAGACCTGCGCAGGCGTTAATGAAGGGAAGGTGAATTCATTCCACTGTATCGGAAAATGGTGGAATTTTCAGGGGACATTGGGGCAGATTTATTAAGTCTTGTACGCCGGATCACTGGGCATAATAAAAGAATTCAAAAAAATTGCTAATTTTTTGCAAAAATCTTTGCAAATTTTTGGCTTTCCGCTCATTGCCTACATACATCACGTGGCCTATGAAATAGAAACAGCTTTGTAAGTCTTAGCACGTGTATGGTGTGTCAATATGCATAGTGTATATGGTATGTATGCAGGTTTTCTAGATGTGGATACAGCAAAATTTGCAAAATTGTAGTGAAAACTGGATTTATAGGTCAAAGAAGATGGACAGTATGCATGATAGATGAATAATTGTTTAACCCCTTCCTGACAGTCGCCATAATAATACGGCAGATGCTGGGACTTTAACTACTGCACCTTCTCAAAAGTCAAGCAGGCGCCGTAGCCGGTGGGCCTCCCCTCACTGCAGAAACTGGTAATGCCTGCGATTAGAATCTCTCTTATCAAAAGCATTAACTCTGCAGATGCTTCAGTCAAATGTGACCAAGCCATGTGATCACTGATGGTACGTGAAAGCCGCCATGTTCTTCTGAATTTATATATATATATATATATATATATATATATATATACACTACACTGTTTCCCCAAAAGTAGGACACCCCCGAAAGTAAGGCATGTCGGGGGTTTCTGTTGAATTGCCTAATATAAGGCACCCCTCCCCCCCCCCCCCCCCCCCCGAAAATAAGGCATGCCCGGCAGTGGTGGGCAGGGCTTAGCGGAGCTTTCGTGGGCGGGGCTTGGCGATCTTCACTGGCACAGCAGCCGTGCTCTGTGCTCCGTGTGCAAAGTGTTAAAGATGATGGGAGTAGGCGGGGCTTATCCCCTACTCTCCTAAGCCACAAGCCCCGCCATCTCCTAGCATTTCTAACACTAGTCTACAGAGGTGGGGGCGCGCAGGGCGCTCTGAAGGCATGTGAATGAGAGAGAAGAGGAGCGAGAAGAATGGGGAGTGGCAGCGGTTCTGTGCAGGTAAGTTGAGCGATCGGGATTGGAATTCCGTTCCCGATCTTTTTTAGGCGGGATCGGAACCCGATCGCTCAACCCTAATATCCATTGGCCGGAGGCTCATCTGTGAGGAGGCGGAGTCTAAAATCGGACCACAATGGAGACTACTATGGTCCGATCTTAGACTCCGCCTCCTCACAAACGAGCCTGCTGCAGAACCAACGTTGATTTGCCGCAGGCTCGTCTTTGCTAGTCGGGAGAGCTGGAAGCTTGCTGTTATGAGGGAGCTTACTTTTTATCAGCGCAACTGCAAGCGCTGTGCAGTTATAGCGCACAGACCCCATAGACTATAATGAACACTCTCCTCCTGCTACTCGTGGACTTGGTGACTCTCCTTTAGTCGAATAGTGGTTTCCCCTGAAACGAGCATTTTTTCGCATAGACTATAATGGGATTCGATATTCGATCGAGTAGTTGAATATTGAGGCTCTACTCGAAACGAATATTGAATCTCGAATAATTCACTGTTCGCTCATCTCTAGTATCCAGCCTTATTGGTAAGAAATTTTTCACTTGAGAAAGGGCCATAGTGGGTCCGAAATGCGTTGTGCTGTGTCTACAATAAAGAAGGTCTACTGTATCCTTGTTGGGTGAGTGCTGATTCTTTTGCCTGATCCGGGATCAGGTTGGACCTTATCTACTTCTTCTGCTAATGTGTACTGGTATCTAATTTTAGTTATTGCAATATTCCTTGTTAAGAAGCATTCAATGGGTTATATATGATTACACAGATCTCTTTATTTTCCAAAAACATCACCACAATTGTAATGGGTTTTGTCTGGTATTGCATCTTAATTACATTCAGCTTAGTTGAGTAGAGATACGTTGCAATACCACACATCACCTGCGGACAAGTGTGGTGCTGTTTTACCATTAATACCACTAACTCACCAATATTGGTATTACTTGATCACTTGTATAAAGTTTTATGTATTATTCTAAAAAAAAAATGATACATTCCTCCCCCGACAATTTTGTGATGCATGAGAAGAAAAGAAAATTCATGTCTTTGTTATATTAGCCGTACATTTATGCATCTCGAACATACAAAAGTAGCATGAGTGCTTGGAGGACTGATAAGGAACACAGCATTATTATGTATCAAACACAAGCCTGGATGACTAAGGTCAACATGACCCGGTAGTCTGAAGAGCATCATCTAGTCTGGAAGTAGCAAAACAAATCATCCATTTATTTTATTTACCCTCCGGGATCAAAGCGAGAGGTCACGGAATAATCCGAAAAAATTATTAATGCAAAAATTAAAAACAAATGGAATAGATAGTGGTGCCATAAGATAACTAGTTCAAAGGCTCAATTGTTTGGATTTGGTTCCAGTTATGATCCATGTCTCACAATATTAATATGGGCGGATTTTTGTATCATTTACGTCAATGATAGTTCAGCCTAAGATTGATATAGGCCCTGTAGTCAGCACCTATAGATTCAACATCTTGTTGTATAGCTCTTCCTATATGTGGTCATTATTCTAAGGCTTGTTTCTATTGTATTGCATAGGTAAAAATCCATAGAGACTTGGAAGTCCAACCCTTGCTCTGGGATCACTCAATGACCTAACACTTACATCCTCTATCATCAGAACCTCCCCCGCTCGTATACAAGACTTCTCCCGAGCTGCACCACTTCTCTGGAATGCTCTACCCCGGACAATCAGATTGACTCCTACTTTCTACAGCTTCAAGCACAAACTAAAGACACATCTTTTTAGGCAGACCTATGCCAATTCCTAATGTAAACCCTTCCGCAGTTAGAATCTCCAAAAGTAACCCTCCGCTATTCATACTCCAACAGGATATGATGCCATATCAGATGGTATCTTTATATGTCCCAGCACCATCTGCGTAGTAAAGGACACGACTGGTGACGGCTCATACAGCTTTATTTATATGTATAATGACAGTAACTTCTATCACAAAACAGCTGGACCACTGTATAAACAATGCTACCTCTGATGCCGCCTCTGCTACCTCTTGTGTCACCCCCTCTACCTCATAGATTGTAAGCTCTTGTGAGCAGGACCCTCAGTCCCATTGTGTGAATTGACTATTACTATATAATGTGTCTTTTTGTGACTACTTGAACCCTACGTTTTGTTAAGTGCTGCGGAATATGTTGGTGCTATAGTTGAACTTTAAATGTATAGTATTTTACTTATTAAGCCTATTGTATGTTTAGCAATCTTAAGGTTTCCATACAGAAATGATGGGACTGGAATTGGAGGAACTGATCCAGAAAGATGAAAGATGAAGACATCCAATATTCTAATGATATATCATGCATTGATTGTGAAACTCTATGTTACTTCCGCACCTATTCAGCTTAGGGCTCACTGTCTATTGTGCCCCTACCCCCAGGGTTCACCAGCAGCTTCTTGGGAATTCCTGCTCTAGCAATTCCCTTAGGGTAAGTTCACATGGGGTGCACTGCACCAGCATCCAGTCGCGCACTCCGCTGCGGATTAAGCCCAAATGAATGGGCCTAGTTGGGAGGGAGTGTGTTCAGGCGGAGGTCGCGAAGAACTGACCGGCTCCCATTGATTTTAAAGGGAGCCATCTTTTTGGTTAGGATTTTGGCCTCAAATATGGATATGGCGTCAAATCCTGACCAAAAAACCCCGAGTGAATGAGGGGGATGGAGTGGCATTTCATGTCACTGTCCCATGCGAGGCTTGAGGGTGAAGTTCAGTGCATCCCATTGCTTCAGCATGGATGGTGTGAAGGGGAGTGGAAAATGGAGGAAATGGAAAGTGACCCTTACAGTTGGTGACAGCAAAGTCATGCCAAGTAACACACTGGCACACATGGCTGACTTGATGTCGGGTTGCTTTTCAAGAGACAAAGGCATACTTCACATCATGGAGAGCAAACAATACTGGATTGAACAAAAAATTGGATTGAGCTGATATAGCGTGATTGAATTGCTGTGTATCACACTTACATTTGGAGGGTAGACCCTTAAAAATTGGATTCAGCGTACGTAGCCTGACTGAATTTCTGTGTCTCCCAGGTAGGTTTTGGGGGTACACACCGTGAAACACTGAATTGAGCGTACATAGCCTGACTGAATTTCGGTGTCTCCCAGGTAGGTTTTGGGGGTACACACCGTGAAACACTGAATTGAGCGGACATAGCCGGACTGAATTTCTGTGTCTCCCACCTGGGTTTTGGGTGCACAAATCCTGGATACCTGGATTGAACGTACATAGCCTGACTGAATTTCGGTGTCTCCCACCTAGGTTTTGGGGGTACACACCCTGGATATCTGGATTGAGCATACAGAGCCGGACCTAATTGCTCTGTATCCCTGTTTTGGGCTTACACACTGCCTGAAAAGCTGGTTTGCACGTATATAGCAAGAAGTAACTGCTGTGGATTCCTATCTCTGACCTCAAATCTGGTGAATAGGGCGGCGGCCGTTCTTTATAAATTGGAGGTCACATGTTTTCGGCAGCCCATGGGTTTTTTTCAATTTTTTTCACTGCCTCCGTTGTCGTAGTTCCTGACCCACCTCCTCTGCACAGTTATTGGTGCAAAAAATGCACCAGAGAAGGTGGGAGGGGATACAAATTTTTACTGCGTATGCTCATCTCTAGTAATAATATATCCCATTAAATATAAAGTGTATTTTGAAAGATTTAGACTATTTTTAGATAGATAGGAGATAGATAGATAGATAGATAGATAGATAGATATGAGATAGATAGATAGATAGATAGATAGATAGATAGATAGATAGATATAGATGATAGATAGATAGATAGGAGATAGATAGATAGGAGATAGATAGATATAGATGATAGATAGATAGAGATGATAGATAGATAGAGATGATAGATAGATAGGTTCCCACTTCCCTGCTAAGACATTTTTGGAGAAGCAGAACCTTTGTACAGGTGGAGTTACAGTGCGGATGAAGTTCAGTAGACCCGCTCCTCAGAATGTCCTTGCACTGGATGCAGCTTTATGTGTGTGGACACTCTCTTACAAATGGTGTTATATTCTGTCCTCCGAGGTACAACTACTACGTCATCCGTGAAGTGTTCTGATCCACTCCAGCAAAGTGTGAGTTACATGAGAGATGTAAAGAGATCTTGAGCAGGTATCAGATATGCAGATATGAGATGGGTAACAGATAGTTACATAGATATGATAATACACAGATATGAGTTAGATAGATGTGAAGTAGATGACAGAGTAATGAGATAGAGAGCAACCATCCGATATCAGATACACAGATATTATATACAGTCATGGCGTAAATGACACCCAGAAAATGAAGTGTTTTTGCAGAAAATTATTGCAATTAAAGATGTTTTGTTATACATGTTTATTTCATTTGAGTGTATTGGAATAACACAAAAAGAAAGACCAAAAAAAAAAAAACCAAACAAATTGGACTTAATTTCAGACAAAACTGAAAAAACAGGCCGGAAAAAATCATAGACATCTTTTTCAAAATTGTTGGTAAATAACTTAGTTTCAAGCATGTGATGCTCATACAAACTCACCTGTGGCAAGTAACAGGTGTGGGCAATAAAAATCACCCCTGAAACCAGATAACAAGGAGAGAAGAAACTGAATCATTGCATTGTATGTCTGTGTGGGAAACAGAAAGAGGAGAAGAGAACTGTCTGAGGACTTGAGAATCAAAATTGTGGAAATATTTTTCACCCTGTGGCACTGGAGCTAATCTCCCTGGACGTGGATAGAAGAAAAAAATTGATAAAAGGTTACAATGCAGAATAGTCGGGATGGAGGATCAGCAGTCCCAATCAAGTTCCAAAGAAATTCCAGGTGTCCTGCAGGCTCAGGGGCATCAGGGTCAGCACGAACCATCCGGCCACAGTTGAAAGGAATGAAATGCTATGGCAGGAGACCCCGGAGGACCCCACTGCTGACACAGACATAAAAAGCTAGACTGCAGTTTGCCAAAATGTACACAAGTAAGCCAAAATCCTTCTGGGAAAGTCTTTTGGACAGATGAGACCAAGATGGAGCTTTTTGGTAAAGAACATCATTCTACTGTATTCAAAAAAATGGAATGAGGCCTCCAAAGAAAAAAGCACAGGACCAGCAGTCAAATATGGTGGAAGGTCAAAAAAGTTTTGGGTTGTTTTGCTGCCTCTGGCACGGAGTGCCTTCCTTCACTGTGTGTAAGGCGTCATGAAATCAGAAGATTTACGAAGAATTTTGTGTCTCAATGTAGGGCTCAGTGTTAGAGAGCTGGGTTTGCGTCCTAGGACAGGGATCTTCCAGCAGGACAATGATCCCAAACATACTTCAAAAAGCGCCCAGAAATGGAAGGAAACAAATCACTGGAGACTTCTGAGGTGGCCAGTAATGAGTCCAGATCTAAATCTCATTGAACACCTATGGAGAGATCTTAAAATCGCTGTTGGGAGAAGAGAAGGCGCCCCCCAAATATGAGAAACCTGGAGAAGATTGCAAAAGAGGAAGGTCCAAAATTCCTGCTGAGAGATGGAAGAAGCTTGTGGATGGTTATAGGGAGCGAGTGATTTATTTTTTCCAAAGGGTGTGCAACCAAATATTAAGCTGAAGGTGACAGTCATCTTATCCAGACCGTTTTTGGAGTTTTGTATGAAATTATATCATTTTTGGCTTTTTTTTTTTCTATTTCTGTTTGTGTTGCTCCAATACATACAAAGGAAATAAAGATAGATAGATAGATAGATAGATAGATAGATAGATAGATAGGAGATAGATAGATAGATAGATAGATAGATAGATAGGAGATAGATAGATAGATAGATAGATAGATATATGAGATGATAGATAGATATGAGAGATGTATGATAGATTTATAGATAGATAGATAGGAGATAGATAGATAGATATGAGAGATGTATGATAGATAGATAGATAGATAGATAGATAGATGAGATGATAGATAGATAGATATATGATAGATAATAGATAGATAGATGATTGATTGATAGATAGGAGAGATGATAGATAGATAGATAGATAATAGATAGATAGATACTGTAGATAGATAGATAGATACCATAGATAGATAGATGAGATGATAGATAGATAGATAGATAGATAGATAGATAGATAGATAGATGATAGATAGATGATTGATAGATAGATAGATAGATAGATAGGAGAGATGATAGATAGATAATAGATAGATAGATAGATAGATACTGTAGATAGAGTTATATGCATTTATAAAGGTTGATCCACATTTCTTGGCACACACAGAACTTATGAAATGACACGTATAATAAAGCATCTTGCTCAGCAGCTGTTGCTATTATTGCAGTTCTCCATCCAAATTGGCAATAATAAGCTTATTTTTTATTTCCACAGTCATATGGCCGCACTGAGAGAGTCGCCTGAAGCTGCATCCTTGTCACCCGGCGCATTCATATATACAAGTGTACGATGGCCGAGCTGTGCGGGAAATCATTTCATTTCCCAATCTGATTTACTAGTGTATAATATTCCATGACTAAGTAATTACAGGTATATGTTCCAATTATGATAGCGGTGTGCGGCTCGCATGCCTCCGAAATAAGCGTATAATGCTAAACTCCTAGTTCTGTGTGTAAAATACCAGATTTATAATTCACCATCCCAGAACCATTGTAAAACACGTTTACATCGTAAATACAGATGCGGCAGAACTACATTTGGCTTTCGTGCCGCTATACCTGAACATCTGGAAAATTTAATCGAAGGCTATAGAACCTATGACATGGGGAAATCATATTACATATGCTAATGGTGATCTTATTAGACGTCTTGCACTAAGTTGGCCGCTGTTTGTAATATTATTTTATTCCTTTATAGCCCCCCACATTATTCAGTTTGCAACTTGCTCCTAATATTAAACTTTTCACATGCAGAATTCCTTCACAGAGTGTAAGCTCTTGTGGCCAGGGCCCTCCGTGGCCCAGGGTGTCCGTCAGGTTTCTGCTGTTTTTATACTGAAGTCCTCCATGCAGGACTTTTCTCTCTGCCTGGAACTCTGATGCAGATGTGAACTGAGCTTAATACATAGTGACATAGTAGATGAGGTTGGAAGAAGACACCAGCCCATCAAGTCCAACCTATAACCCTACAATCCCCTACAGTGTTGATCCAGGGGAAGGCAAAAAAAAAAAAAAACATGAGGCTCATGCCAATTGCCCCATTTCAGGGGAAAAAATTCCTTCCTGACTCCAATACATGATGAATGTAAGGTCTGTGTGTACCCAGGATCATAATTCCTTCACTGGCTCTACAACCCATGACAGACTTCTCCTCCCTTGACAAACCCTGAAGAAGAGGAGTTTGTGATTCCCCCCTTCCTCCGCCTGCAGGTTCTGCCATAGGTGCTCTTCGATCTCTTTTTTCCAATGATACACAGTACATGTATGTTTCACTCCCTCCACCTGCCGACTGTTGTGTTATCTTTCTTTCTTTCATATCCATAGCCAGTGTGATCTACCATTCCCTGGACCTGGGACGGTCCACCTCTCCAAAACCCCATCTACTACCTCCGTTCCCAAGGAGGGGTAAGGAGGAAAGAGCTGACACAACCAGGAGCAATGTGCTGTTAGATCTCTGTCAGATTCAGCAGAATAGCCAGGTATGTGAAGGAGTTACAAAGATTCTTCATCTGTAGATTGATAGAAATTTTTGTAGAAGTCTACTTAGAAAGCTGCTTCCTTTTGAGTTTAGGAAAGAAATAAACAAAAGGGAAGAGACCTACATGACTACTGAGAAGAAACCTTATGTATGCAAGTTCCATCACTGTTCACACTTCAGTGACCACTCTATGGTGGTTTTCTCAATGGTATTGTGAACGTCTCCTCCTCTGGTCCGATGAGTCCTGGCACTGGAGGACAAGGGAACCAGCAAAGCAAATCAGAGCACTGGGGATAGGTGAGTAGGATTTTTATTTTATTTTATGCCCACTGTCTCCTCTAATTCTTGGACAAGCCTGAACTGTTTACAAGCCTTGGTTGCCAAGTCTTCTGTGACGCCACCTTCAATATCAGCAACTGAAGCGCCCTGTACAACCACACAGGTAGCACACCTAAAAGACTGGCCCATTAGAGTCTCTCCATATTGTATATCTATGACTATTGGTTATCTTTACATGACGTAAAAGACTAGTCTAGCAGATATATCTATTAGAGATGAGCAAGTCGTGAAATATTCGAGATTCGATATTCATTTCGAGTACAGCCTCAATATTCGACTACTCGATCGAATATCGAATCCATTATAATCTATGGGAAAAATGCTCGTTTCAGGGGAAACCACTATTCGACTAAAGGAGAGTCACCAAGTCCACGAGTAGCAGGAGGAGAGTGTTTAGGAGGAAAGCACATGGACCCCATAGACTATAACAGGTCCGTGTGCTTGTAGCGCACTGCCTGTACGAGTGATTCGTGCTGGTAGTGTGCGGCAAGCACATGGACCCCATTATAGTCAATGGGGTTCGTGTGCTTTAACTGCACAGCGCTTGCAGTTACGCTGATATTCCGGGCGGGGGAGGGGGGTCCTCCTGCGGACTCCTTCCGGATGGGAGGCAAGCGCTAATGTGAACCGGCCCTTACTCGTCCTGCAGAACCAGCATTGATTGGCCAAATGCTATACACTGTATAGCATTCTGGCCAATCAATGCTGGTTCTGAATCGAATCTTTACTGCGAATAGCGAGGAGTATTCGAACGAGTACGAGTATTTCGAATACCTTAGTATTTTATCGAATACTACTCGCTCATCTCTAATATCTACCAGACATGTTTAGTTGTAGACCTCGTATCTAGTAGATATGACTGGTACGATGATAAAACATAAGATTTCATGGAATAAAACCACAGAAAATCCTCCTTAACTGAACATAAATGGTGATTTATCGTCTTCCTCACAAGACTGAGTTACTAGCGCTTCTCGGTTTTATATAGTGTAATCAAATGAGCAAATTAAAGAGAACAGTTTCATATAAATGGGCGACGCTCTCCAAGTCTAATATATACTCGATAATAGAGGTAATTTATTCCCAGAAAAGACAAGTTTGAAAGAAAAATTATAAGAGATCTTCTTTATAGGTTGCTACGATTCTTTAAGAAACATGTGGCAAGGATGAGTCTTAATGCAGGAGAAGTAAGTTATTTTATTGTGTAAGAAATCTAGAATATCTGGCTGAACTTCCTAAATGATATACCGTATCTGTTACAGAAAGGGTCCTTGTTTGAGATTCTGGAAAGAGAAGTGTTTTGTTCCCTTCTTTTATTATTTTCTTTTTCTTCTGGTTATATGTACCTGTGCTATTGTGTGTATATATATATATATATATATATATATATTAGCATCTGCCCGCGACTTCGCCTGCGGGTTGGTGTTGGCGCTGAGCCGCTTATATTTAGCCAATTGCTGTTGTGGATGATCTGCCTGTTCCCGCGTCTCGGCTCTGCTACATCACAGCATATGCGCAGCATACTCAGTTGTATGTACATCTCTGCATATGGAGAGCGTACTCAGCTGTGCTCCAGCGCTGCCTAAGCTCTGCTACATCTGGCCATTTTGGATTAGAGGGGTGTTCTTATGTCCATATGTGAGCAGCTTCTGTGTTGGAAATGGCTGAACAGGTGTTGCCACAGTTCGATCAGCCTGCTGCCGCATCTCTGCTCTGCTACATCACTGCATATGCATAGGATACCCAGCTGTATGTACATGTTTGCATCGGAGAGCCTATAGAGGTGTGCTACAGCACTGCCTAAACTTTGCTACATCGGGCAATTGTGATTACAGGGGTTTTGTTATGTGACTGAGCAGCTTCTGTGTTACAAAAGGCTGAATAGATGTTGCTGAAATATGCCAGAGTTCGATCAGTCTGCTCCCACGTCTCGTCTCTGCTACATCGCTGCATATGTGTAGGAGAACCTACCTAGCTTTGCAACAGTGCTGCATAAGCTCTGCTACATCAGGCAATTGTGATTACAGGGGTTTTGCTATGTGACTCTCTGAGAAGCTTCTCTGCCATCTGAGGCAGAACAACACATTCCCCGTCGTACTCACTGAAACTCTACACCCAATATTCTCCTCTTGCCCACACACAGCCTGCATGTTCTGTAGTCTCCTGATCTTCCATGAGACTCCATTTTCTTCAGCTTTCACACTGTGCAGCTTCATCCAATATAGCTCCACCCACAAAATAGTGTGTAGCTCCACCCACTACCTAGCATGATCCTATCCTAAAATGGTTCAAGGACCTGTGATGATGTTATCACAGGTCCTTTAGTGTTATGTGAACCCAAATTCCTTCACTGCGGTTGTGTAGTGACGTCATTTACCAGGATAAAAAGTAGCCTATGTTTTAATCGGGGTTCCTATCTATGTATGTGGCAAATTTCATGCAAATCCGTTCAGCGGTTTTTGCGTTAGTAGGATAGGATAGGATAATAGTAATATATATATGTATATATATATATATATATATATATATATATATATATATATATATATATAAATATATATATATATATATATATATATATATATATATATATATATTAGCTTCTGCCCGCAATTTTATCTGCGTGGGCCTCAGAATTAGGTCCAGAGAGAAATGAAAAATGTGTATGTAATAAAAAAAAATTAATTGGTATAAAATGTCACCCTTCATATTACTAGTTCCTCGCGCTGTGCCTGTGATTGTTCTGGCATCTCAACAACTCGCTGGGATGCCATATAATGAGCGTGTTGTTGGTGTCGATGATCCGCCTACTCCGGCTTTTCGGCAGCTTTTAAGCTGGCCTGCCACTAAACTTGTTCCTCGCACCATGCCTGTCATTGTTCCGGTATCTCAGCAGCTCGCTGGGATGCCATATAATGAACTTGATGTTGCCGTCGATAACCCACCTGCTCCAGCATTTCGGCTGCTCTAAGAGCTGCTTGATGCCTAGCTTGCTCAATCCTCCTCAGCTCCACTTAAGGAGAAGTCTGTTGATTTTTGGCTACTTTCATATCTCTCGTTTTTTGAGAATTTTTCGACAAATTAGATTTTTGTTTTCATGGCATGTTAAAAATTGGGAAACTGCCAATTTGCATTAAAGGGGTTTTCCCATCTCAGTGTCTCAGCACTCTGCCTGCAGTGTCTCCTTTTCACTTTCTGCATTTGTCTCCCCCTCCGCCCTCTGATTGAACAGGACACACAATCCTTCTGCAGATCAGATAATATGCAGATGCTTGTACAGAATGTTATCTGTGTGTTTACATAGACAGATGACAGACCTGGCTTTATCAGCAAACTGCAATTAGCTGAACGATTGTCTTGCTGGCAGAGCAGTTTAATATTAGTAGGAAACATAAATTGAAAACAGTTATGAAGCCATGTCATTTACTGGGATACAAAGAATCCTATGTGTTAATCAAGGTTACAAACTATCTATGTGCCAAATTTCATCCATTTCCGTTCAGCCGTTTTTGCGTGATTGAGTAACAAACATCAACAAACTTTCACATTTACAATATTAGTAGGATATGTATATATATATATATATGTATATATCTGGACAAAGTATATATAGTATAATAATATATATGAGTATATAAAGTTGGTAGCAACAGATAAGACCATAGTCATGTCAATGCTTCATATGCACCCACATGGTATGTATGTAGATATGTAGATGAATTATTATAAGCAGTGGGGTGCACGCTTGTACCTTCGCGAGGACAAACATTGCATAGAGAGGTACCAAGGGAACAGCTGGTGATCAGATATTTGACAGATACATACAGTGAATATCAATAGAATAAGGTTAAATTTTCTGTTGAAGAATCTGCTAAACATTGCAGATGAAAAGTCCTGCATGCAGAACGTTGTTGTCTGCAAAATGACAGAAACCACAGCAGAAGACCAGCAAACCCCCATTTAGATAACGGAATCACTTGGCCTCCGTTGTCTGCTGCCATTTTAAGCATCTGGTGCTTCCATTATTTCCATTGTTCTGCTTCTATTACAGAGGAAACCAGAAGCCGGATGCCAGGGCACAACACAAAGCTCCAGGGCCCCAGTGCAAAACCTCTACCAGACCCCCCATCAACTATAATGTATCATTTATAGTACTGGTCTCCCATATTGGGAAAAGACTAAGGCATATACGCGCACTTCCCACTGAAATCAATGCGCTCTGTTTTGATGCGCCGCGCTCGGACACATGTATACATGTCTAAATGAGCGGCGTGCTTACGCCTTGTGAAGGGGCCCTAAAACTACATTCACATGACCTATGGACAAAACAGCTATGAAGAACGGACACCTTGTATCTGAGGGGCGCCCCTTTTCATGGATACCTCACAATCGGTGACCTATTTTTCGGTCATGTAAATAGCCCTGTTCTCATATACTGATGTAATGAAACTGTTTTACGTCCATTATAAAATGTGTTGTGTGAATAAAGCTTAAAGAGGACCTTTCACCACCTCCAACAAATCTAGCTCTTTACATCATTTAATAGGTTCTGCTCCACTGATTCATTGATTTTTTTTTCTCTAGCCCCCACCATTCCTGAGTAATCAATGCAGTTAGTTTTGATGTCTGATATACTATTTAGGCTCTGTACTGTCAGGAGGGTGGTGTCAGGCAGGGGCAGACAAGGGGGGTGATTCTGAGCTCTGACACTGGCTGCCTCTGATTGGAGCTCTGAGTCACGCCCCCCCCCCCCCCCGCCTGACACCGCCCACCTGACATTAAAGAGCTTAAGTAGAACCAAAACCAACTGCACTTGTTGCTTGGGAATGGTGGGGGGTAAAGAGATAATTCCAACTGTGCTGGAATCAGTGGAGCGGCGCCTTTTAACAGATACTAAGAACATGAATTAGTGGAGGTGGTGGAAGGTGATCTTTAAGGCTGTATGGCCTGGATGCAACCGCTCAAGTAACCCCCCACATATTTTGTTGCGCCTCTGGGTCTGAGTATAATTTCTGAATATAATGGTGGATTTCACTTTCGAGTATCAGCTATAGCACAATACATATCATAAGACAGAAGTGACATGTGGAAATCTTCAGACATATTCTTCACTTTGAAGTCTACAGTCTTATTTATAATGAATGCCTACAAGCCTCAATGATAAAGCCATCGCTTTGTAATCTGAATTTGCTCCTTGCGGTGACTTTAGTGGGATCTCCTCTATATATCATTAACAGCGTGCAATACTGATCAATGATCCAACATGTTCCAGACCAGTGAAGCAAAAGTCATTTTGACTTTTACTTTTCACTATCCCATCTCCGAAAGAGTGACCTTCACTGCAAGCGGTGCCGAGAGCATCTGAGAGCTGACAGTATCAGCCATGACTTCCTATACCTCTCCCTCCCCTCATTATACACAAAGGGGAGGGGGATAGAAGGAGGGAATAAATGTAACATGTCCATCATAAAATAAACACTTTCATATAGAGGTACGAGCAACTTGTAGGAAATTATTATATAGCAGGAGAGTAGCTCCCAAAACAATGGCTGTCATCCTAAAATGGATTAATGCCGCCACCTCCTGTTTTTGAGCAATGAGAATGTTGTTGCTAACTTCTTTGGAGCAATGGTAATGCCCTTGTTGTTCCAAAGAACTCATTTGCATATTGAGAAAAAAGGCGACATCTTGGCGACAGAGGTAGCAATTCACAAGAAGTGAAACACACTTTGATTCTGGGGACCTTATCTATCTGCAGGGCTGGGGTAATATGCTGGGTCTGGTGACTGTAACCTATCTATCTGCAGGGCTGGGGTGATATACTGGTTCTGGTGACAGTAACCTATCTATCTGCAGGGCTGGGGTGATATGCTGGTTCTGGTGACAGTAACCTATCTATCTGCAGGGCTGGGGGGATATGCTGGTTCTGGTGACTGTAACCTATCTATCTGCAGGACTGGGGTGATATGCTGGTTCTGGTGACTGTAACCTATCTATCTGCAGGGCTGGGGTGATATGCTGGTTCTGGTGACTGTAACCTATCTATCTGCAGGACTGGGGTGATATGCTGGTTCTGGTGACTGTAACCTATCTATCTGCAGGTCTGAGTTGATATGCTGGTTCTGGTGATACTAACCTATCTATCTGCAGGGCTGGGGTGATATGCTGGTTCTGGTGACACTAACCTATCTATCTGCAGGGCTGGGGTGATATGCTGGTTCTGGTGACACTAACCTATCTATCTGCAGGGCTGGGGTGATATGCTGGTTCTGGTTACACTAACCTATCTATCTGCAGGGCTGGGGTGATATGCTGGTTCTGGTGACACTAACCTATCTATCTGCAGGGCTGGGGTGATATGCTGGTTCTGGTGACAGTAACCTATCTATCTGCAGGGCTGGGGTGATATGCTGGTTCTGGTGACTGTAACCTATCTATCTGCAGGACTGGGGTGATATGCTGGTTCTGGTGACTGTAACCTATCTATCTGCAGGGCTGGGGTGATATGCTGGTTCTGGTGACTGTAACCTATCTATCTGCAGGACTGGGGTGATATGCTGGTTCTGGTGACTGTAACCTATCTATCTGCAGGTCTGAGTTGATATGCTGGTTCTGGTGATACTAACCTATCTATCTGCAGGGCTGGGGTGATATGCTGGTTCTGGTGACACTAACCTATCTATCTGCAGGGCTGGGGTGATATGCTGGTTCTGGTGACACTAACCTATCTATCTGCAGGGCTGGGGTGATATGCTGGTTCTGGTGACTGTAACCTATCTATCTGCAGGGCTGGGGTGATATGCTGGTTCTGGTTACACTAACCTATCTATCTGCAGGGCTGGGGTGATATGCTGGTTCTGGTGACACTAACCTATCTATCTGCAGGGCTGGGGTGATATGCTGGTTCTGGTGACACTAACCTATCTATCTGCAAGACTGGGGTGATATGCTGGTTCTGGTGACACTAACCTATCTATCTGCAGGGCTGGGGTGATATGCTGGTTCTGGTGACACTAACCGATCTATCTGCAGGGCTGGGGTGATATGCTGGGGTCTGGTGACAGTAACCTATCTATCTGCAGGGCTGGGGTGATATGCTGGTTCTGGTGACACTAACCTATCTATCTGCAGGGCTGGGGTGATATGATGGTTCTGGTGACACTAACCTATCTATCTGCAGGGCTGGGATGATATGCTGGTTCTGGTGACAGTAACCTATCTATCTGCAGGGCTGGGGTGATATGCTGGTTCTGGTGACAGTAACCTATCTATCTGCAGGGCTGGGATGATATGCTGGGTCTGGTGACACTAACCTATCTATCTGCAGGGCTGGAGTGATATGCTGGTACTGGTGACTGTAACCTATCTATCTGCAGGGCTGGGGTGATATACTGGTTCTGGTGACACTAACCTATCTATCTGCAGGACTGGGGTGATATGCTGGTTCTGGTGACACTAACCTATCTATCTGCAGGGCTGAGGTGATATGCTGGTTCTGGTGACAGTAACCTATCTATCTGCAGGGCTGGGGTGATATACTGGTTCTGGTGACAGTAACCTATCTATCTGCAGGGCTGGGGTGATATGCTGGTCTGGTGACAGTAACCTATCTATCTGCAGGGCTGGGGTGATATACTGGTTCTGGTGACACTAACCTATCTATCTGCAGGGCTGGGGTGATATGCTGGTTCTGGTGACAGTAACCTATCTATCTGCAGGGCTGGGATGATATGCTGGGTCTGGTGACACTAACCTATCTATCTGCAGGGCTGGAGTGATATGCTGGTACTGGTGACTGTAACCTATCTATCTGCAGGGCTGGGGTGATATACTGGTTCTGGTGACACTAACCTATCTATCTGCAGGACTGGGGTGATATGCTGGTTCTGGTGACACTAACCTATCTATCTGCAGGGCTGAGGTGATATGCTGGTTCTGGTGACAGTAACCTATCTATCTGCAGGGCTGGGGTGATATACTGGTTCTGGTGACAGTAACCTATCTATCTGCAGGGCTGGGGTGATATGCTGGTCTGGTGACAGTAACCTATCTATCTGCAGGGCTGGGGTGATATACTGGTTCTGGTGACACTAACCTATCTATCTGCAGGGCTGGGGTGATATGCTGGTTCTGGTGACACTAACCTATCTATCTGCAGGGCTGGGGTGATATGCTGGTTCTGGTGACACTAACCTATCTATCTGCAGGGCTGGGGTGATATGCTGGTTCTGGTGACTGTAACCTATCTATCTGCAGGGCTGGGGTGATATGCTGGTTCTGGTGACAGTAACCTATCTATCTGCAGGGCTGGGGTGATATGCTGGTTCTGGTGACAGTAACCTATCTATCTGCAGGGCTGGGATGATATGCTGGGTCTGGTGACACTAACCTATCTATCTGCAGGGCTGGAGTGATATGCTGGTACTGGTGACTGTAACCTATCTATCTGCAGGGCTGGGGTGATATACTGGTTCTGGTGACACTAACCTATCTATCTGCAGGACTGGGGTGATATGCTGGTTCTGGTGACACTAACCTATCTATCTGCAGGGCTGAGGTGATATGCTGGTTCTGGTGACAGTAACCTATCTATCTGCAGGGCTGGGGTGATATACTGGTTCTGGTGACAGTAACCTATCTATCTGCAGGGCTGGGGTGATATGCTGGTCTGGTGACAGTAACCTATCTATCTGCAGGGCTGGGGTGATATACTGGTTCTGGTGACACTAACCTATCTATCTGCAGGGCTGGGGTGATATGCTGGTTCTGGTGACAGTAACCTATCTATCTGCAGGGCTGGGATGATATGCTGGGTCTGGTGACACTAACCTATCTATCTGCAGGGCTGGAGTGATATGCTGGTACTGGTGACTGTAACCTATCTATCTGCAGGGCTGGGGTGATATACTGGTTCTGGTGACACTAACCTATCTATCTGCAGGACTGGGGTGATATGCTGGTTCTGGTGACACTAACCTATCTATCTGCAGGGCTGAGGTGATATGCTGGTTCTGGTGACAGTAACCTATCTATCTGCAGGGCTGGGGTGATATACTGGTTCTGGTGACAGTAACCTATCTATCTGCAGGGCTGGGGTGATATGCTGGTCTGGTGACAGTAACCTATCTATCTGCAGGGCTGGGGTGATATACTGGTTCTGGTGACACTAACCTATCTATCTGCAGGGCTGGGGTGATATGCTGGTTCTGGTGACACTAACCTATCTATCTGCAGGGCTGGGGTGATATGCTGGTTCTGGTGACACTAACCTATCTATCTGCAGGGCTGGGGTGATATGCTGGTTCTGGTGACTGTAACCTATCTATCTGCAGGGCTGGGGTGATATGCTGGTTCTGGTGACACTAACCTATCTATCTGCAGGGCTGGGGTGATATGCTGGTTCTGGTGACACTAACCTATCTATCTGCAAGACTGGGGTGATATGCTGGTTCTGGTGACACTAACCTATCTGCAGGGCTGGGGTGATATGATGGTTCTGGTGACACTAACCTATCTATCTGCAGGGCTGGGATGATATGCTGGTTCTGGTGACAGTAACCTATCTATCTGCAGGGCTGGGGTGATATGCTGGTTCTGGTGACAGTAACCTATCTATCTGCAGGGCTGGGGTGATATGCTGGGTCTGGTGACACTAACCTATCTATCTGCAAGACTGGGGTGATATGCTGGTTCTGGTGACACTAACCTATCTGCAGGGCTGGGGTGATATGATGGTTCTGGTGACACTAACCTATCTATCTGCAGGGCTGGGATGATATGCTGGTTCTGGTGACAGTAACCTATCTATCTGCAGGGCTGGGGTGATATGCTGGTTCTGGTGACACTAACCTATCTATCTGCAGGGCTGGGGTGATATGCTGGGTCTGGTGACACTAACCTATCTATCTGCAGGGCTGGAGTGATATGCTGGTACTGGTGACTGTAACCTATCTATCTGCAGGGCTGGGGTGATATACTGGTTCTGGTGACACTAACCTATCTATCTGCAGGACTGGGGTGATATGCTGGTTCTGGTGACACTAACCTATCTATCTGCAGGGCTGAGGTGATATGCTGGTTCTGGTGACAGTAACCTATCTATCTGCAGGGCTGGGGTGATATACTGGTTCTGGTGACAGTAACCTATCTATCTGCAGGGCTGGGGTGATATGCTGGTCTGGTGACAGTAACCTATCTATCTGCAGGGCTGGGGTGATATACTGGTTCTGGTGACACTAACCTATCTATCTGCAGGGCTGGGGTGATATGCTGGTTCTGGTGACACTAACCTATCTATCTGCAGGGCTGCGGTGATATACTACGTTCTGTTGACAGACTCCCTTTAATACAAAGAATGTTGAGTCGGCCATCAAAATACTAGGGAATCCTTCAGTGGGCCAAACCTCTGACATAATAAGGGCTCCCAAAGGTCTAGCAGAAGACATCAACATTTGGAGGTGACTTTGGAGCCGACAAGGGTCTAGTTCTTACAGTATAATTTAGAAAAAATCTTTGAGATGTTACATATTATATTTTCTGTATCTATTTTCATGATAACTACAAAGATTAGAATTCCAAAAACTGGCCATGGCTATATTTTGCATAGACAGAATTTAACCACCAGAATTATTTCTTCTCATGGACCCATCTAACCCGAGTCCAACGTTAACTTTTTCTTGTTACGTTGAATAAATAAAAAAAATTCTAATAAAATATTCAATTCTAAGTAGACACCAGGGCAGATTTATTAATCTAATAGATAGACACTGTAAACTCAGACTAGACAGATTTATCACAGAGGCTGATTCGGCCTCAGAACCCATTGGGTGAGACACCCCATTTACCAGCCCCATTCATCTATTGGTAATCAGTAAGTAAAATCGGTGTCGGGATGCCAAGGGATGGAAAGTGGAGAGGAATATGAGGCGGAAAGCGCTTCAAATTCTTCACTTTTCCTGAAGCCTGCTACAATGTGTCTTCTATTGTTCCCTTCAGTGGCGTAACTACCGCCGTAGCAGCAGAGGCAGCTGCTACAGGGCCCGGGATATTAGGGGCCCGGTGACAGCCTCTACCGCTGCTATCATTATACTCGGGGGTCTTTTCGGACCCCCACGTATAATGATTGGCAGACCAGGAGAGGTAAGAAACATATAAAACACTGTTACTTACCTCTCCACGACCCGGGCAGGCTTCGGCCTAGTCGTCTGACGTCTCATGACCCCGGCCTGTGTCCCGGGTCATGTGACGTCTGACGTCATTGAAGAAGGACTACTTCGGAGGCCGACAGCGTAGGAGCCGGGAGATAAGTGAGTAACAGAGTTTTTTTAAATGTTTTTCTCCCCTTGGGTCTCCGATTATTATACTCTGGGGTCTGAAAAAAACCCAGAGTATTATAATTGTTTATGGGTGTCCACAGTGGGACATAGTACTGTGTGCAGGGGCCACTATGGGGCATAATACTGTGTGCAGGGGCCACTATTGGGGATAATACTGTGTGCAGGGGCCACTGAGGGACATAACACTGTGGAGGGGCCACTATGGGGCATAATACTGTGTGCAGGGGCCACTATGGGACATAATACTGTGTGCAGGGGACACTATGGGGCATAATACTGTGTGCAGGGACCACTATGGGGGATAATACTGTGTGCAGGGGCCACTAAGGGACATAATATTGTGTGCAGGGGCCACTATGGGGGATAATACTGTGTGCAGGGGTCACTATGGGGCATAATACTGTGTGCAGGGGCCACTATGGGGTATAATACTGTGTGCAGGGGCCACTATGGGGGATAATACTGTGTGCAGGGGCCACTATGGCGGATAATAGTGTGTACAGGGACCACTATGGGGGATAATACTGTGTGCAGGGGCCACTATGGGGGATAATACTGTGTGTAGGGGCCACTATGGGGTATAATACTGTGTGGAGGGACCACTATGGAGAATAATACTGTATGCAGGGGCCACTATGGGGTATAATACTGTGTGCAGGGGCCACTATGGGGGATAATACTGTGTGCAGGGGCCACTATGGGGCATAATACTGTGTGCAGGGGCCACTATGGGGGATAATACTGTGTGCAGGGGCCACTATGGGGTATAATACTGTGTGCAGGGGCCACTATGGGGGATAATACTGTGTGCAGGGGCCACTATGGGGCATAATACTGTGTGCAGGGGCCACTATGGGGGATAATACTGTGTGCAGGGGCCACTATGGGGGTTAATACTGTGTGCAGGGGCCACTATGGGGGATAATACTTTGTGCAGGGGCCACTATGGGGGATAATACTGTGTGCAGGGGCCACTATGGGGGATAATACTGTGTGCAGGGGTCACTATGGGGCATAATATTGTGTGCAGGGGCCACTATGGGGGATAATACTGTGTGCAGGGGCCACTATGGGGGATAATACTGTGTGCAGGGGCCACTATGGCGGATAATACTGTGTGCAGGGGCCACTATGGGGGATAATACTGTGTGCAGGGGTCACTATGGGGCATAATATTGTGTGCAGGGGCCACTATGGGGCATAATACTGTGTGTAGGGGCCACTATGGGGCATAATACTGTGTGTAGGGGCCACTATGGGGCATAATACTGTGTGCAGGGGCCACTATGGCGGATAATACTGTGTGCAGGGGCCACTATGGGGCATAATACTGTGTGCAGGGGTCACTATGGGGGATAATACTTTGTGCAGGGGCCACTATGGGGCATAATATTGTGTGCAGGGGCCACTATGGGACATAATACTGTGTGTAGGGGCCACTATGGGGCATAATACTGTGTGCAGGGGCCACTATGGCGGATAATACTGTGTGCAGGGGCCACTATGGGGCATAATACTGTGTGCAGGGGTCACTATGGGGGATAATACTTTGTGCAGGGGCCACTATGGGGGATAATACTGTGTGCAGGGGCCACTAAGGGACATAATACTGTGTGCAGGGGCCACTATGGGGGATAATACTGTGTGCAGGGGCCACTATGGGGGATAATACTGTGTGCAGGGGCCACTATGGGGGATAATACTGTGTGCAGGGGCCACTATGGGGCATACTAGAGCGCGCAGGAATGTGTAGGAGGGGGTCAATCAAGGTCTTCGGGGGGATGCCCCATGTCAAAAGGGCCACGGGGCCCCGCCATTCCTAGTTACGCCACTGGCTCCCTTGATCCCATTCTCACTTTTATTGGAGGGCCTTTTTGGTTCTTCCTCTTGCAGAGTCTATGGAGCAGATTCATCAGGATTACCATATTTTATGCCAATTTTGATGATTCCTGTAACAGTCAGACATCTGGAGTATACTTGTGCTGACATGCATTGCTGTAAATTATGATACTTTGGGGCTTCTTCACACCTTAGGGTATGATAGGTGGAGGCCCAGGGGAGGGGAAAAAATATTTATATTCACTTTCCCTTACCTATTTTAGGCCTCCTTGCCTCCAGTGCTCTCCTGGTGATGTTGTGATACTCGGCATGTCCATGTCACAGGCCTCAGCGGTGACCCTGCGTGCCTCACCCAAGAGAGCAAGAGACAGTGCCATGCCGCAGGGCCAAAACAGGTGAAGAAAGAGCAATATCATATTTTTTATTTTTTACACCTCCCCTGGGGCTCCACCTATTATACTCTGAGGTCTGAAATAATAATAATAATAATAATAATAATAATAATAATAATAATAATGTCACTTCTGGTTCTATCTGAACTTGTTCTATCCAAAATAAATCATTGGCCTGTGCGTCCCGAACCTGAAACGAAATGAATCTTGGAGGGTTCGCTCCCTCTGTATTCCCCATGCTGTCAGGTTATTCATAAATTTCCAGGAGTGATAACAGAGGAACAGCAGATTTCTCAGAAAAGATGATCTAGAGTTACGAGGAATACACGTACTTACTAATAAATCACACGATCAATGCTAAAGTATTACAGATGTAGCAGAGCCGATGATACAATACATGTTATAGGTTATTTGTAGTTTGCCATACCATTATAGTCAGTTCTATATAAATCTTGCCTTGGATGAAGAAGAAACAGTTAAATGACACATTTGTCTCTCTCTGACCTAAAAATTGTGAAACTCTCAAACCTGGCCTTCCCATTCACGGCTTTGGCAGGCCCGGCGGAGCACGTCTTAGCATTCCACCACGTTCCAGCTATATCTTATTTCTAACACTTTTACCGTTCCATAAATGATTACTTGGAGTTCTTTAAACACAAGTGACCCCTCCGGGCCCCCAGCAATACGCTTAAATGGGGTTCAGCGCCCTCCCGGCACAAGGGGTTAATCCCAAGGCACGTAAATGCACAGCACCGGCAGAGCTGGATCAGCATTTTCAAGCTTTTTAACCCAGAAATATTGATTTATTTTTTTATAATACTTGATAGTACTTTCCAGCGATTTATAACACTTACATTAAGGAGTAGATGGACTGGGAGAAAAGCCAAAATAAGTATGATAAAAGATGAAGAGCTGTCAGGAAGAGCAGCTTTCAAGGATTAGGTACAGCCCGCCATTTAAACAAATGTAATAAAAATTAAAGAGGCGAGCCAAGACGCCATCTGCCCTAAAGGTTTGAGATACCGCAAAACGCCGCAAACCGGCTCACTCTTCCTCTGCAGCTTGCAATTATTAAAATAAAGCCGCTTCGTTAGCTGCCGCAGGTGTGACACCGCCTGCTGGCACGCGAAGAGTTAACGCGTCTCGCTGTTGGGCCTTTAAGATGGCATTCTAATCTCGCTTTATTGTATCTCAGATTGCCCTTACACTTGTCCTTGGCATTTTATTACTCCGAGCCAAAGTTATTATCGCCTTCATTGAAATTTTAAACAGTTCATGTAAAGACACAAGTCATGATCGGAGGAAAGCGTCTTCCTCCTCCTTAACCTGCCGTCTAGAGTCCTGCTTTTGTTGTCAGAGTCGGGACAGCGAGGAGCTTCCTGCAAGATACGACGACGATCAATTGATGGAGACCTGGTTAGCTAAGGGATTAAGTTACATCTTAAAGGGGTTGTCCACTTTGTAACAGTGGTCAAGTTCTTATAGACTTGTCCAAGGCTCGATAAACTAGAATTGTTAAGATTTTAGGTATTACTTATTTCAGGCACCATTAAAGGGGTTTAGTCATGAAGGTAGACATATTTACATTTGTAGACAATTAAAGGGGTTGTCCAGGATTTGGAGCAATCTGTAGGGAAGGCCCAATCAGTGGGATGGGTGACGTCACTCACAGTAGTCACCAGCTCTTTACTACTGAGGCCACTGATTATTCTCACTGCTCACATGAGCCAAAGGGGTTTCAGTACATATTATATTAACAAATCCTTAAAAAACAAGCACATACAGTAAACCAAATTAGGTCACTGATAGTGAAATTGGTAGAGGGAGGGCACCATCTACTAAGGCTGGAGAGCACCACCCACGAGGGGTTAGAGGGAACCACCCATGAGGGGTTAGAGGGCACCACCTACTAAGGCTAGAGAGACCCACCCACAAGGGGTTAGAGGGCACCACTTACTAAGGCTAGAGAGATCCACCCACAAGGGGTTAGAGGGCACCACCTACTAAGGCTAGAGAGCACCACCAACAATGGGTTAGAGGGCACCACTTATTAAGGCTAGAGAGCACCACCCATGAGCGTTTAGAGGGCACCACCTACTAAGGCTAGAGAGACCCACCCACAAGGGGTTAGAGGGCACCACCTTCTAAGGCTAGAGGGCACCACTTATTAAGGCTAGAGAGCACCACCCATGAGCGGTTAGAGGGCACTGCCTACTAAGGCTAAAGAGACCCACCCACAAGGGGTTAGAGGGCACCACCTACTAAGGCTAAAGAGACCCACCCACAAGGGGTTAGAGGGCACCACCTACTAAGGCTAGAGGGCAACACTCACGAGCGGTTAGAGGGAACCACCTACTAATGCTAGAGGGCAACACTCACGAGCGGTTAGAGGGCACCACCTACTAATGCTAGAGGGCACCACTCACTAGGGGTTAGAGGGCACCACCTACTAAGGTGAGAGGGCACCACCCACTAGGGGCAAACACTCTATATGAGAAAGAATGAAGAGGTAAAAGGTAGAACGCACTGCTACATATGGTAGTATGATAGACATAAGGTTATTGCAGGGTGTTAGTTTCTCACAAGGAGATGGGTTGCGTCTGATGGTTTGGATGTTGAGAAGATGTCTGATGTGTTGGTTGGTGCAGGTGGTGAGAATTTGGAATGTAGGGAAGATATCTTGACTGAGAGTGGAGATGAAGGGCTGAGGAGTTTACTTGGGGAGATTAATACAGAGATATTAATACAGGAATTTGCTCCTTAAAGGGGCTATGCAGGAAACTAAAAAGCTGGATGAGCTTCCTTTACTGGATACGCCTATTTATTAATATATGCGCTGGTTCCTGATTCTCCATTAAAGTGGTATTTCGAACTATCCATAGAATAGAAGCCATTAGTATCCAATCAGTGGCTGAATCCCCCACTGATCAGCTGATCTGGCTGTGTCCCAGTGCTAGAAACTACTGTACTGGAAGGGACCAGAAGCAACTCTTCTGCTATTAAAGTAACTGGCCAGCACCAGCACTATATAGAGGACCGAGCTGCAGTTCTGTCCATATTACCTGAATAGCAGCAGTCCGGCCGTGGGATGGGGGCAGTTGAGCTGAGCGGTGTGGGGTCCACGTGTCAGACACCCACCAATTAGATATGGATGACCTATCCTTAGAATAGATATGGGTGACCACGTTGGGATCTGAAAAACCTTTTACTAGTTTATGCAGATCCCTGTAAGCCATAGCATCATGTCATGGAACTACAGCAGACAATCACAATCCACTGCCGGGGATGGCGACATTTTAGTTGCCATCTTTGCAGTGTTTGGTAGTTGTAGACACATGACAAGGCGCATGTCAATTATATCTACGGAAACGCCGGCGGCTTTACTATAGATATAATTGTAACAGAAAGTCTGCGGAGGAAAACTCTGCGGGAAGAACCACAATGCGTTCACGCCGTGGCTCTTCGCTCTAGCGCTGCGTTTCCACCCAGTGGGGCCTTAGGCTTAAGATGTTACTTAAGTTTTTTGTTAATTGGGTGGGGTTTTTTGGACAATCGTAAAATTGTAATTGTTAGATACCTACATATTGTAATCTAAGCTTATACTTGCTTGTTGGTTTCTAGCCAGCTGGCAGCTAATATGCAGGTGACAATTTTTTTATTTTTTTTTCGGACAGGCGCGCACCATTGCACTGCAGAAAGTTGGAGTCGTACTTGAGGGTGTCAGAAAAATTCTTGGCAGTGAGGCAGAAATCTGTTCCAGGAGACCATTATTCGGTTGGTGCAGGCTAATATAAGAAGCAGAGCCCAAGTTATTTACTCTGAAGCTTCCTATGGATTCTAATCTAAGCGTGTAGCTGGATGCCGCTTCACGGTCAGCAGGCAGTAGGTTTGCAGACAGAAGGCTTTCCAGACAGGGACACAGAGTCGCACAGCATAAAATAAGAACAAGGTGGACTTGAGAATGATGATAAAGCTGGGAAACATGGAAGAAACAGTTCCAGGTGACCATTATTAGATTGACACAGGCTAACGTGACCCCACAAACACTTTACTGATCTAATGACCCTGGGATGGTCCCCAGTAGACAGTCAGCATATGTATAGAGGGTTGGGCTAAAGATGCAATCAGGATAGATCCAAAATCGGATCAAGTCAGAATTTCAGGGAGGGATCAAGCCTGGCTAAATACAGGAAAAAAGTCAGGAAACTAACCATGGGGCTCATAACCAAGTACTGCAAAATTTGAGTGGTTCCCTTTTAGGTCCCATCCACATGGAGGAATCTGGGACAGAAAATCCTGTCTATAAACTGTCCAGATTTCCCGGTCTGAACCGAGTTAGGGGGATATCGTCACTCCTTGGGGAGAGACCACCATATAGGTGTGTGGAGACTTATTAAGCCGTCCTCGGCTGAGAGACTATACCTGGTAATAATCCCAGCATCATTGCAAAACAAAGGCCTCTTGGAAGGTCGAGCATGATGTTAAAGGGAGCAGTCTTTATTGGGCTATCTCACTGAGATTCTGTCTTCCTAATTACATCAGGGAAGACAGGCTTGCACATTCCAGTGAGCGCCCTCTATTGGTTTGCAACACTGAGACACCTGACTTCCTAATTACATCATGGAAGACAGATTTGTATATTCTTCCCACAGTCTGAACCGAGTCAGGAGATGGATTCCATGTAGCATAGTCATCATTGATGCTGGAGTCCCTGCCTGTCCACAACTTCCCTGTCCTATACTGTATAAAGTGTGGACATTGGAGCTGCAAGGAGTCATGGGCTCCTAGGCTCATAGATCACTAAGATACCAAGACTCCTGGTTCAAGATGAGAAATATGGCCAATGTTTCAACTATATTTTCCGCCCTAGATTCCCCCATAGGCATAGAACCTTAATGCTCTGAGAGTGTCACATCATACGCCATGCCAAGTATTTTCCCCATAGCTGGAGCTATTTACCCCAAAATCATGGTGATGTCACGACCCCAGAGAGTTAAATAAATCCGTCATAATTCATGGTTGATATCAATGGCCAAGCATGAACTGAAGCCCTTTATTTGGGCGCCCAGAATAACACATAATCTTCTATCCTGAGACCAAAGTCTTCCCGAGTAGAAAATCCCTTTAACTGCATAACCTGAACTATTTCTAGCTAGCTCTATAGCAATCAAGATGTCTTTCCAAAAACTTACCCAAAAGTTGGGCGTAATCTAAGGAACTTTTTTCCCTCTTGTGATAATTAAAATGAGTTACACAAACAGTTGGAGGAGGATTTCTTATTTACTCCAGATGTTGTCCCTGATCTCTCACCCTTATTGGTGGTCGGTGACATCTTGGGTTAGCGGATTGACATTGCCCCAAGCAAAACCAGTCTAGAAATCATTAGCTGCTGAATTCAGAAGAGCGTAGACTACATTTAATGCAGTAAGGGGACGTGAGTTGTCAAAGGTCACTATACAGGTTACACGTTGGTCATTTACAGTCTACAAAGAGAATTATTTCGTATAGGAGAGTTTACGAAAGTATTCAGAGCTTTTGATAAGGACTGAAGCATTTAATAAGTGGAAACATGTGAGCAGTCAAGTAGAGGTACCCAGTGTCATTGTGGAGATCCAGCTGGATGGGAATGGAGATGAGTGAGCCTCACGAACCTCATTTATGAAGTTTGTCCTTGGCTGAAGTTGTTGGGTGCAAACCAAAAGTGCTATTATTATACTCTGGGGTCTATTCAGACCCTAAATTATCATAAGTAAAGGCCCACAGGAGGTGAGACAACATAATAAACTGTTATACTCACCTCTCCTGGGAATCCTTATGGCTTCTGATGGTTCCCCAATGTTCTCACACGCACACTAGGGTCACAATCACAGGCCTCAGCGGTCACATTAGGTTTGCAAATGTCATTACACTTGCATCTAAGCATCATGATGTTAGCACGCACCATGTCACTGCTGACTTCCAATCATAGGCCTCAGTGGTCACTACAGGACGCATGATGTCAGCCTGTAAGATGGAAGACGATGCCAAGGGCCCACTAGGTGCTGCAAGGATGCCCAGGAGAGATAAGGCAATGTTAGTGTAACAGTTTATTATGTTGTTTCACTTTCCATACTCTAGGTGATATACCCTAAAAGTTTGGGGTTTGGTTTGATCTCCCACCTTTTGGAAAATTTGGGTCGATCCAAATCTGATTGCTTATCTCCAGTATTGAATCTTTTGGGAAATGTTATTAGGAAAAAAGTATGGCAATTAGCTCAACAGCACAGAGAAACGCCTCTTTGGGGTCACCCAGTGCTTAAATTGGGAAATTTCTTTAGGGGGAATGCACACAGTATTATCCCCCATAGTGGCCCCTGCACATAGTATTATGACCCATTGTGGACACCCATGAACAACTATTATACTCTGGGATCTTTTCAGGCCCAGATTATAATAATCGGAGACCATAGCCTGGGGAGGATACAAAAAAACACTGTTACTTACCTCTCCGTGGGTAGGAGTAGGCCAGAAGCTTTCCGGAGCAAGGGGAGGTAAGTAACAGTGTTTTTTATGTTCCACATTCTGTTCCGGCTCAATTTAACCACTGGTGTCATCTATCGGGATGGTCAACTTCAGTGTTTTAATACTATATAACATTCAAATAACACCCAAATTTTTCCGAAGGCTTACAAAATTTGGGAGAGCTGTCATATCTCCAGAAAAATTGGCAAACATCCTATTCAATCCTGTCCAGATTTTAACTCTTTCTGCTTTCTCTGAAAGTTTAGGCAAAATAAAAGTCTGGCATCTTGAATTTCAATCTACCTGATTCCTTACTTTCGAGGAGTATAAGCCACTGTCAAAGGTGCTTAGCTGAACCCAACACGCATGAATATAAAGGGAATGGGAGAAATAGCTATTTTGGGTGTGTGACCTCCTTAACTCTTTAGGTGTTAATGGAGTTGTTCTATACAACAAACTCGGTTCTTCTGTAAACTGTATGGCAACTTTTTTAGGGCCTTCTGTCTTTTCATGACACCTGATCCCGGGGTGCAGCATTTTCTATGGATTAGTCTCCATGTGAATCCACATTACAATGGAAATATTGAGCGATCTGGACAGCTTCGAATGAGGCGTTGTCATCGGTGCTCAACTTTCTGGGGCCAGTGTTTCTAGAACGTCTGTAAAACCTGTGGGGGTTTTCTCCTGCATCTTGTGGACACAAGTAACTTTTTGATGACAAGAAGAGAATGGCAAGAAACGTTCTAATGAAGAGACAATTCACAGTCAAGAAAATTGCAGCAACTAACATCCACATCTTGTCATTTCTTAGCACAGATGATCTTTGACAGCAGAAGACCTGTTCAAGGGAAAAAGAAAGGCAAGACTCTAGAGGGCAAAAGAGCAAAAATTATATAGCTGAGCAATGGAAAAACATTGGTCGGATATAACCAAATTTTTGTTGTGCCATGTTGATGGAAGAGTCAGAATTTGGAGCAAGTCACATGAATTGATGAACCCTTCAGATTAGTTGTCAACCATTCAGGCTGGTGGAGGTGGAGTAGTGGTGTGAAGAATGTTTTCTGGGTTCCTTTACTACTTGTGTATGCAAATATAAAGACCAAAAGAGGTCCAATGTTCTACTAGAAGAGTGTCTCTAATAAAGTGGCCACTCAATGTTTTGTGTACGGTCCGGTAGATGACTTTAAGACTTACTTTAGGTGCACATGGTACTAGAGGGGTGTCTCTAATAAAGAGGCCATTCAATGTTTTGTATACGTTCCAGTACATGACTTGAAGACTTACTGTACGTCTCTTTAAAACGTGGCCATTCAATGTGTGTATGTTCAAGTACGTAACTGGAAGAGTTACTCTACTTGCACGCGCTACAAGAGGAGTGTCTCTAATAAAGTGGACATTCAATGTTTTGTATACGTTCCGGTAGATGACTTGAAGACTTACTGTACGTCTCTTTAAAAAGTGGCCATTCAATGTTTTGTATATGTTCAAGTACATGACTGGAAGTCTTACTCTACTTGCACGCGCTACAAGAGGAGTGTCTCTAATAAAGAGGCCATTCAATGTTTTGTATACGTTCCGGTAGATGACTTGAAGACTTACTGTAGGTGTCTTGGAAAATAACCTGTTGCCTTTCATTACCAGATGTGGATAAAAACAAAATGCCAGTGTGACTCCTCTTACTCATTCACGTGTATAATCACAGACCTGGCTTCCTAATCTTTGACTTCTAAATATCCCCCTTTATCTGGGTGTTAGCAGAGTTGAATGCCTTTATCATATTCGTCTGTCACACGCCCACAGCTTTTATTTTATCCTGTTCCTTCATTTCTTATTCCGCTTTCAAGTTCAGCTATTGTAGCAATTATGAGCATATTCCCCACTGATCTTTTAATCCTTTGTTCCTCACTCAAAAAGTGAATGCCCTTAAGGAAATGTTTCCTCCCCTCCTGTGCTGCCGTCTTCTCTTATTTTATTATTTTTTTTCAATCGTTTATAGTATAAATTAGCCAATGAATTAATTTAACAATTAAAGGGGGGAAAAAAATCCCTGTTTATCTCATGAAATTTTCATTACATTTTGCTCTGAATTTAAGAGTTCAATTTGTATCTATCAACATAAAGTCTAAATGCGGCTTTCAACGGGATGGAAAACATAATATTCCTGCCAGTCTTCGGACCCCCTGTGTGGTTGGCGCCATCTTTCCCTTCTGTCATAGCGGAATCGGAAAAATTATATTCATTGTAATTCTCAACCATACTGAAATATCTCCTTAACATATCTAGTAGGGGAGATGTATCATGTCTTGTATGACCGTAATGGCGACCACCTAAACACCTACAATGGGCGCCTGAGCATCAGAGCAGGATCATGGAGAAAGAAAACTTGGTCTGATGTATATAGCATGAAAATGGCTGGATGAGCATACTTACTGGGGAAGACATGACACCAAGAGCACTATGGGAACAGCCAATCTGACTCATGCAGTTTGACGCTCTGGGCAATGATCTGCTTGGAAATGTTGGGTTCCGGCATTCATGGGGATGATATTGTAACACCACCATTTTATACTAAAGGTATTTTCTACTGGTAGAGGTCTAGGCAGGACATGACAAGACGTTCAAGGTGTTGACTTGGTCTCCAAAAATTTCCAGACCTCAAGTTCGTTGATTGTTGGTGTCCAAGCCTCATCAGAACTTGCAGAATTTAAAGAGGACCTTTCACCACCTTCAACCTTCAAGTCCAGTTCTTTGCATCATTTAGTAGGTTCTGTTCCATTGAACTTCGTATATTTGGATTTTTTTCTCTAGCCCCCACTGTCCCTGAGCAGTCAATGCTTCTAGTTTTGGTACCTTGTAACTGAGGCATGTAGCCTCCTGCACATAATTGCTGAGATCAGTGGCGTAACTAGGAATGGCGGGGCCCCGTGGCGAACTTTTGACATGCCCCCCCCCCCCGACCGACACCGAGAACCTCGACCAACCCCCTCCTACGCATTCCTGCGCGCTCTATTATGTCCCATAGTGGCCCCTTCACACAGTATTATCCCCCATAGTGGCCCCTGCACACAGTATTATCCCCCATAGTGCCCCTGCACACAGTATTATGTCCCATAGTGGCCCCTGCACACAGTATTATGTCCCTCAGTAGTCCTTGCACATAGTATTATGTCCCTTAGTGGCTCCTGCACACAGTATTATCCCCCATAGTGGCCCCTGCACACAGTATTATCCCCCATAGTGGCCCCTGCACACAGTATTATCCCCCATAGTGGCCCCTGCACACAGTATTATGTCCCTTAGTGGCCCCTGCACACAGTATTATGTCCCTTAGTGGCCCCTGCACACAGTATTATGTCCCTTAGTGGCCCCTGCACACAGTATTATGTCCCACTGTGGACACCCATAAACAATTATTATACTCTGGGGTCTTTTCAGACCCCAGAGTATAATATTCGGAGACCAAGTCGTCAGATAACTAGGAAGGAGGCCTGGCCAGGATCGTGGAGAGGTAAGTAACAGTGTTTTTTATGTTTCTTACCTCTCCCCGTCCGCCAATCATTATACTCGGGGGTCCGAAAAGACCCCCCGAGTATAATGATAGCAGCGGTAGCAGCTGTCACCGGGCCCCTAATGTCCCGGGCCCTGTGGCAGCTGCCTCTGCTGCTATGGCGGTAGTTACGTCACTGGCTGAGATGATCCATCTCTGATCCCCGGTAGATCATGTTACACCTGGTTAGAGGAGAGCCATATGATGGTGGGCCCAATAGCGGTAAACACATTGCTGATTGAGTACTATGTATACAATAATCGGGAAGACAGGGATGGAAATAAACAGTCCCTCCCTTCTCTATGGGTATAATTACAGCCGGGAGCCTTGTTATGCAGCTGCATGCATGAATGGGGGCCACTGGACAGTCCCTGATATCTACCATCAGTTAGTGACAGATTGGTAGCTAAAAGTTCCTGGAAATTTTTTTTAAAGTGTCTCCATCTCATAGGCACGCCCAATTCAAGTAGGCGGGGTCAGCACAATTGGGCGGGGCCAGTTACTTTATACAGAGGGAGAGGCAGCAGTCTAAAATTACCATAGAACTGCTGCCTCTCCTTCCATGTAAAGCTGCCCTGTGCAAAATTACTGTACTCAGGACTGCTTTATACAGAGGCTGCAGTCCTATGTAAGTTACCTTATGTAAGTGCTATTATTATACTTTGGGGTGTGAGGAGAGAGGAAGCAAGGAAAAGTAACAAACCATAATACTCACCTCTCCTGGGCATCGGGCATTCACATGGTGTCCTACTCAGGCCTCTTTCAGCCCCTGCTTGGCATGATGTGTCTCTGGTGACCACTTTGACGTAGTGGCACCTTGACCTTGTGTCATTGGCGTGACTCTAGTGACTACTGAAGGCAAATCACAGGCCTCAGTGGTAACCCCTGGCTGTGGCAAACCAGCCAGTGGCCAGAAGAAGCCAGAGGAGGACGCCCAGGAGAGGTGAGTATAACTGAGGTGAGTTATTTTTCTCACCTCTACCGGGCCAGCACTCATTATACTCTGGGGTCTGAGGAGACCCCAGAGTGTAATAATGTTTCATTTGTGAGGAACCCCAGGGAAAGGGACCTTGGAGCAGATAGCTTGTCTGCCAATTGGTCCACATCCAGCCTGTCACCCCATTGGGAAAATTCCCGGTGATATACATTGCCAACCATGCCATCAGTTGTATTTTAGCATGGTGGATCCTTTGTTCTCAGGGTAGATAAGCGGCTGTATGAGGTGTCCATAGGAGCCTGTTCCCCTCTCCCTATAAGAATACATTCTCCTACAGTCGTATTAAGTGCACGCGTGTTTTGGGGACCAGGTAGACAAATGCTTGGCTTACAGCTAGCTAATGTTTATATCCACGATCCCGCCACAATGCCTAGTAAATCCATTGCTCCCACCATGGGCCATATCCATAGATTCATAAGCCCTCAATAAGAATTTACAATCCAACATGCTACTTTGACTTGCACAGAGCGCCATGTCTCAGGCCATAAATCGTAATGAATCCTGGCATCACGGTGGCAGCACTTTCCAGCCAAGCAGAGGTCTTGCTTCTATGTTAAACTATATTAATGCACAGCATACAGCAGCCCAAATTACAGGCCTTAACCACAACACTTTCTAAGCCATAAAGCATGCTGACATACTCTCAATAGTCATTCAACAGTAAAACGCAGCGCTCCATTACATTATGAAATAATAATGGAACGGAAAAAAAAAATGACAATCAGAGAGAGAGAGAGTTCACGAGAATACGGGAGAATGTAACAATGGCGACAAGGATCCTCAGCTTCCTACGACTGTCTCCTTCTCTATAATGACCTGTCCAAATTTGACGCAAATATAACCTAAATACACTGCACGGTGATCCGTCAGATCAGGCACAAGTCAGTCCGTGCACAATTTGCCCACGGGCCAGGTTCAGTAGCTGCCACAAGCTGCTTGGTATCACAAAATGCCTTCAACCCTGACCCGGAGGAATCACGGTGTCTATGGGTAAGAGATGATTAAATCATTATGCCGGATCAATCCCGGGCAGAATACCAGCTGCTGCAAACACCGCTCAGCATGAACACCAATTCCAGGTCCTTTCAGACTCTACAGATAACCTAGTCCCCTCCAATGAATAGCTCTTGCTCAGACTCAATTGTTAGATTTCTGTCTTTATAGTCTACTAGAGTTAACACATTAATGACCTCAAAGACAAGAAAAAAAAACCGCTTCATTGTCGTATTTCAGACAAGCACGAAATGTCTATTCCAGACCTTGACTGCAGTAATGCTATTGTGTCTAGTCGTTTCATTTCCATGGATATTTACTATTATTTTCTTGCTTGTTATATTATATTTACAAAGGTTTATTGAGATGCGAAAAATGACCTAAAATCAGGGGATGTTATAACAAAAAATAATAAAAATGTTATATTTGCCTGGTCTTTGCTGCACCATTGCTCCCTGCTGGTCTCTGTTTTGGGTGCTGACTATCCCTCAAGACAGGTGAAGCAAATCTCTGGCCTCAGCGGTCAGGTAGAGTAGTCAGGGATGCCATTGTTACAATGTGGTTCTCTGAGGTCAGTGATTGGCTGCAGTGATCAGGCAAGGGGTCAGTGGTGTCATCACTGCAGCTTCAAGAGACCAGCTGGGAGCATTGAGATAGGAATGTAAACATCAAGTGAGTACAACTTCTTTTATTACTGTTTTATAACATTTTAGATCATCACCTCCACCACTTCTAGTTCTTAAAATCGTTTAATAGTTGCCACTCCACTGATTCCAGCACAGTTGGAATTTTCTCTCTAACCCACACCATTACTGAGCAACAAGCACAGGTAGTTTTGGTGCCTGATGGGCTATGTAAGTTTTGTAATGTCAGAAGGGCAGTGTCAGGCAGGGGGCATTGTTCAGAGTTTCCAATCAGAGGCAGCAGTGTCAGGGATCAGAATCACACACCTTGTCTGCTCCTGCCTGATACAGAGACTAAGTAACATATCAAGCATCAAAGCTAACAGCATTAATTGCTCAGGAATGGTGGGGGCTAGAAAAAAAATGAGCTGGATTTGTTGGATGCGGTGAAAGGTTCTCTTTAAGTTATTTTTTTTTTGGGGGGGGGGTTCAAAAAAACTCACTTATCAAAAGGCATAATTGGCCGCTCTTGGGCCCAAAATACAAGATTATTATTAGTTTAATATTTAGTTTCTGTAACATCTCTGCCTGTTCAGGTCTCTGCGCCACCCTCTGCTCGCATGCTGCGGCGCAGGAGGCGTGTACAGTTTGATCATTTGCTTGAAGTTTTTAGTTGCACTGTGTGAACACGGCTCTAGTTCTGTAATTGGATTTGCACCACACCCGTCTTCTGCCAATGTTGCCTCTGTCCATTCAGTGGTTTGATTTTGTCTTGCCTGTGATTGACAGCCTTCCTTACTGTCAGGTTCAGGGCGGGTTCTTCCTCCCCTATTTAGTCTTGGCTCACAGTCACACTGGTGCCAGTTATTGCCTCTTGCTTGCTGGTTTCCCTTGCTGTTTATTTACTTTAATTCTTATCCTTGACCTCTGGCTTCCCTACTGACTATTCTTTTGGACTCCGATTTGGCACTGCATCGCTCTCCTGTTACCGTACCCTGGCTAGCTGACCTCCCTTTGTTGTTGTTCGTTTTGTCTGCGTTTTGTGTCTCACCTATACAGGAAGGGACTGTCTTCGTGGTTGCCGCCTATTACCTAGGATAGGGTCTGGCAATAGGAAGGGTCAGTTGGGGGCTTCAGCTTAGGGCTCACTGTCCCTTGTGCCCCTTCCTTCAGGGTTCGCCAGCAGCTTCTGGGGAATTATCATCTGGCTATTCCCTAACAGTTTGTTTACAAGATCTGTAAAGGCTCCTACCATTCCTGTGCTGATTTCCTATGTGGCACAGTCTTTTGGCTCCTTCAGGCATTAAGGTCCAGGAGCAACTGCTACTCCTGAACTCTTACAGATGGAGCTACGTATATAAATTACATTTTCTTCAACTTTTCAGACAGCTTATTCTCGTTTCCTAGATCATGTGATTCTGGACCAATACGACTTTAATTACAAATGTTTTGCCTGAAAACCTGAAAAAAAAGTTCCTGCTACTAGGTGTTTCCCTTCTAGCTGATTTTCTGTTCACTCTCTTGTTACTAAGGACGTCTGTCCATAGATACATTCCATAACATTTTAATTGATAACCTATCCTTAGGATAAGTCATCAACTGAAGATCTGTGAAGGGCTCTCCGAGGTTGGCGCTTCTTGAGCTGCACAAAAGTTTTAGGCACATGTTGGAAAAATGATGCACAGTGAGAACGCTTTGAGAAATAGAAGGGTTAATAGATTACGTTTTGTCAATGAACAAATTGAAGTGAATGAAGAGAAATGTAAATCCCATCAATATTTGGGGTCACCTTTGGAGGATGAGTCCTGGAAGTGATGATATGGCCCCCCCACAGAGCCCTGATCTCATCATCATCCAGTCTGTCTGGGTTTACATGAAGAGAAAGACGGATTGGGCAAGCCTACATCCACAGAAGATCTGTGCTTAGTTCTCCAAGATGGCGGGAACAACCTCCCTGCCAAAAACTGTCTGCAAGTACCGAGAAGAACTGATGGAAGGCAAAGGGCAAAGGTCACACCAAAAAGTCTCAATCTTGGAACAGCTCTTTTACATTGGTTGTCCATTCCCTATTTGGTTCCTATCAGTATCTCTGGGAGGGCAGATCATAGACTTGTCCAGTACGACATATAGGGATCCTTGTTAATCAGTCGATCCCACTAATAGGACTGACCAACTGTTGAATGAATATGGGGTATCCCAATCTCCAGCTCTCGTGGATAACCCAGGTTGGATATTGGGGTGCCGATGACCCTATCCTACATCTCTATGGCATGGCAGACGTCTCTATATCTGGAAGTCACCCCATATAACAGAGGTTACTGACCTCCTCTCATCAAAATGTAATGGTTGCACATCTAAATTGGGGTTGCAGTAAATTTCAGTAAAATGGCTCCGTCTTTCCCAGTATAATAATTTATTAGGGTGTATTTTAATGTATTATTTTGCAATTGCTGTGCTCGGTATGTGGCGTCGGATGAAATTCAGGTGGTTGCCTAGCAACGGGTGCCGGGGAAATTCAGTGGTGTCACTCAGTATAATGCAAAAGGACTGTCGTGTGTATTCCCGGATCCTATCGGACCCTACCAGGTGGTCACTGGTCTCCAGTACCGTCCCACTATATGGATTATTGCTCTTGGAGATGTCATATCCTTAGGATAGATCAGCCATTACAGAGCGGCAGGGGCCCGAAATCTGATCAGCTGTCTGACGAGGCCGGCATGGTGCCATATAGTTGTACAGAGGTTGTACTTTGGTATCGCAACTCAGGCCCTTGACATAAATGGGACTAAGCTGTCATCAGGCCATGTGACCAATGAACATGATGTCACATGGCCTGTGACATGCAAGCGGTGCTCAGGCAGTGTCGCTGCCACTTCAAAAGCTGATCAGCAATGGTTTCTACATGTTAGACCCCTACAGGGTGGTTCGCGAATGGCAGCTCACGGGAAAAGTGAGTGAGGCCCTTTTAAGAGGCGCGACCTTTATTACAAGTGGATCGCGACATATACACAGACTTAATATATTAATAATAGACCCCAGATTGTTACTAGTTAAATAAACATTTGCGCCATTTTCGTTCCTGCCATCTAGTGATCATTGGGTTCATTTTATCATGTGGTTCGTAACGGTTATGGTGAAACCAAATATGTCTAAGTTCACATCTGCGGCATTCGAAACCGCCAGAGAGAAAAGACAGACCCCATTATAGTCAGTGGGGCCGCCGATGTCCACGGATTACTGCGATTTTCACAGTCTGGCTCTCTGTTGTTTGTGTCCCCTGATGGACCAGAACGATGGAGAGCCCGACGCAGATGTGATCCTAGCCTTACTGTGTTTTGTGGCCATCTTATAATAAAGTATATTACTGGATGGGTTTATGTTAATTTAATTACCTCTTTAATAGAGATGAGCGAGTAGTACTCGATCGAGTAGGTATTTGATCGAATACTACGGTATTCAAAATACTCGTACTCGATCGAGTACCACTCGCTATTCGAATGGAAAAGTTCGATGCAGAACCAGCATTGATTGGCCGAATGCTATACAGTCAGCCAATCAACGCTGGTTCTTCTCCTACCTTTAGAAGTCTTCTCCTTGCAGCTTCCCCGCGGCGTCTTCCGGCTTTGAATTCACTCTGCCAGGCATTGAGCCTAGGCAGAGCCGACTGCACATGTCCGCTTGTAGTGCGGGCATGCGCAGTCGGCTCTGCCCAGCCCCGATGCCTGGCAGAGTGAATTCAGAGCCGGAAGATGCCGCGGGGACGCTGCACGGAGAAGACTTCTCGGAGGATCCAGCCCGACCCTCACTCGTGGACTTGGTAAGTATAATTTGATCGAATGTTGCCTACCCCTGAAACGAGCATTTTCCCCCCATAGACTATAATAGGGTTCGATATTCGAGTAGTCGAATATTGAGGGGATACTCGAAACAAATATCGAACCTCGAACAGTTTACTGTTCGCTCATCTCTATCTATAACATAGATACGTATGTCTTTTAGTATGGAGGGAAATAGTAGAGCTGAGGACTCCAGACTGAGCCACTAAACTACAGATATGCAATAAAAGTTCCAGTCTTTAGACAACCCCTTTAAGGCTTCCAGCCTAGAACAATATACACTGGTCACCTGTAAGAGCTTGAATGCAGACATCGGTAGTAGTACCTTTGTATCCGACATGATAGGAGTGATACGTGGCTTCGCTCTATGTTCTGATTTCATTTTTTCCCATTTTTGAAGTTATTTTTGCTCTTTATTTCCTGCCCAGGAACAGCAGGGCAAGTGATTCAGCTCTCGCTGCAGACTGGAGTAGGAAAGCAAGACTCCAAGGTCTCCGGAGGTCATTATTTTCACATACTTTGGAATAATGAGAGCATCACATGTCAACCGGAGGAGTACAAAATGTCACATTCTCCAGCTAAAGGTCAGCAGTGGTCAGAGGTCAAAGAGAAGGCCAGGAAATGACCTCAGGGGTCAGACAGAGTGCACAAAGAAAGGTCAGCAAATGTCAGGGAAAGCATGCAGCTGTTTTGGAGATGAAACAAGCAGGCCACCTTTTATGCTGACACTTTCTAAGGTGACATCTCCAGAAGACATTAATTTACTCAACCTTTTTTCCCTTCTAAAGCCGGAGCTATATCTTCGGGAGGCGGCAGATTATTAACCCCATGTTTGCCAGTGGAGAAGGTAGATTGCTCTGCGGGCTATTCACAAGAAGACATTTTTACCTGTTTCTATGTCACGCGTACGTTCCTATAGGCGGAGGATATACAAAGAGCATTTCATACAAAATCGCCTTCCATGACAGGTCTATTCAGAGGTAACAGATGGTCAAGCTGTTGAATAGCACTGACATAGTCCGCAGCCCTGTACAGAGATTGTCACGGTTCACATCAGTCCCTGTGCTCTTTTGCACAATCCGTTTTTCATGGCCGTTTTGTATGGCGGGATCCGTGAATGTGGACAAAAATAGAGCATGTCCTATATTTTGATGGTCAATAAAGTCAGTCCTATGAATATTAATGCAGCCGTGCAAAAGCGTCCATCACATGGCTGATGACGACGTTGGAGTGAATATAGGGTTACTCACCTCACCCAGTTCCTGAGGCGAGTCCCTGCGGGTGGCCGTGGCTTCTTCTCTGCTACACCTCCTGCATGGCTCCTGTCTTCTTCCCTGCTAGAATTAGTCTTGGCTCTCTCTGTGACTACAAATTGGCATCACGCTGCCAAGGCACAAAGATGACACTAGGGCTAATAACCTGCTTAAATGGGAACTCTCTGGCCATGTCTGCCCTGCTGATGGTAGTCCCTGAGTCTCTTTCATTGTGCTATGGATCCTGATTGATCCCATACTAGCCAAATCTCTTGGAATAGTCAGAGACTCCTGCAAAGTGACCTCCTAGACTCCCAAAAGAGCTAGGAAATCTTACAAGCCCAGGCGATGCCTCCTGTGTAATGGTCCACATATATTTTATGGGTATGCCGGGATGTCGGCGCATTAGATACAGTCTGGATACCAAAACGTAACATGGGCAGGCTAAGGCTAGGTTCACACTAGTGCTTGGTCTCCATTGGGGGTCTCCATCCACAATTCCGCTTGAAAAATGTGGAAAGAAAAGACCTACAAGCAGAAATTTTATCTCTGCATTTTACAGGCGGCAACCAGGCGGACCTGAGGAACAAAAGGTGGATGTCTAGTGTGTTTTTTAATAAGAGTCAGAATGGTGTTGAACAATCCAAAATAATTGATAGTCACTGAACCCCTGCCACACCCTTTCTGACACTTCTAGGGTCCCCTGCTGGTCTCTGTTTTCAGGTCCAATTAAGCCAAACCTTTCCTTGCCTTAAACAGCCCACCCTTAGGAATAGTATATACTAACCCATAACCATCTAAAACCACACTATGCAATGGGTATTATTAACCCCTACATTACACCTTCACCAGTGAGACACTCTAGACCCCCAGGGATATTACATGCATGCAATATATTACTCAATATCTGCAAGGAAAATCCACAACATTATTACTACAGGTCCAGTTAAAGGGGCTCTATCAGCAGAATTATGCTGTATGAGCCCCACATATGCGTGAATAGCCTTTAAGAAGGTTATTCAGGCACCGCTAATCTTATTTTAAACCCCCCCCCCCCCCCCGTTTTAAAATAAAACCATAAAAACATATATGTAAATCATGCTTTAGCGTGCACGCTGGGTGGTCATCTTCTTGCACTCCTTCCTCTTCTTTCTTCTTCCAGCAACATCCTCCTGTCCTGGCTCTTCCCCGCCTTCATCTTCTGTTTTTCTGGCAGGTTGAGTTCAAATCCCGCGCATGCGCAGTAGCGTTACCTCCGGAGCGCTACTGCGCATGCGCGGTGCCATTTTTGTTGTAGTTCTAAGAACCCCTTAGAACTACATGAGCATACTACACATCAGCAGTGATGACCTAGTGATAGCCAGGCTTGCTGTACCACAAACGTCTCATGGTGGGTATTTGGGGGTAACCTGAACGGTTAGTAGGCATTCTTTATAGCGGGAAATCTTCACATTTCATACAATTTCTGCACCTAAATTTTGGTTACAGACTAATTCCATAAGGAATTGGGGGTTTTTTTCCTACCGCATAATCCACACCCCAAGCAGAGTTCTAGAAATCCTCTTTAACAAGCAAGACTATCATCTCTAATGAAGCCAAAATCTTTGCTGCCAAGTAGATTTCTAGTGCGTACGAGGACTCTCAGTCTCACTGCACATTTGGTAGAAATACCTGCTGCCAAGCTATCAGTAGCAAACTGTTCAGATTCTTTCCTACATTAGTTATAAACACAGGGAGCGCACTGCATAGCCATACTAATGGGAACAGAGCATGTTGTACTGCAGAAGTTGGCCGGAGTCCCGAGATACTGAGGCCTGTACACTATCTCTATATACATCCACCGCAATCCGCTCAATTCATCACATTACATAGAAAGCAAAGGGAATCTGTTGTCTTAAGAGAAGACAAAATTTTTACAGAAAACCTTTTTTAATGTTTCATTTTCCATGTCTATTATTATTATTATTATTATTATTATTGCATCTTATATAGCCCCAATATATTCTGCAGCACTTTACATTGGGGCACATTTATCAATATAGTCAAACTTTCTTTCCAGGGTCAATGTTAGAATGGAGTGGGTAAAATCAGGTGCTGTCTGGTCCAGTAGGTGGCGCTACCTCCGGTTGACTGTTAACCTGCATTCACACGACCGAGTTTTAGCAATGAAACTCGGTCCATGTGTTGGTCGGATATGCCAAGAGAGGAACTCCTAGAGTATAGTTATCTATGATACGAGGAGTCCCTGCCTTCCAGTACCATACTGCCCCATGCCGATAATAGAACAGTATATTGCTCGGAAGTAGAGACTCCTAGTAACATAGCTATCTATAATGCATACTGTTCACGCTTGTTAATCCAGTTAAAACATGGACCACATTTCAAGGCTAAAACTCAGTCCTGTGAATGAGAAGTTAGGATTAGGGTTGCCTATAGGGGAGGCATGGTAAGCTTCCACTTCAACAATGCAACACCCGAAAATTCTGACGTCCCGGGTGTATTATCTGTAATGGGTTGGCAAATGGAACTTACCAGTCAGGGGTGGATCCAGGGCTGGGCGGGCCAGGCAACCGCCCAGGGCCCCGTGGCGCGGCCCGGACCTAAAAAAATGCAGGTCGGGTTGGTTGGTTAGAAGCGCGAGGCCCTTAAAGGGGCTCTATCAGCAAAATCATGCTGATAGAGCCCCACATATGTGCGAATAGCCTTTAAAAAGGCTATTCAGGCACCGCTAAAGTTATATTAAACTACCCCCCCCCCCCATTTTAAAATAAAACCCTAAAACAGAATATGTTCAACTTACCGAACATTCACGGGGGGAGGCATTCAGGGTCTGACGTAATCTTCAGCCACGCCTCCTCTTCCAGCGATGTTCTCGGGTCCCGTCTAACTCGTGAACTGACAGTGATAAAAAATGGCGCAGGCGCATGCGCAGTAGCAGTATTAGAAGCAACATGCTACTGCGCATGCACCCGTGACATTTTTTATCAATGTCAGTTCGCTAGTTAGACAAGACCCGATGACATCGCTGGAAGAGGAGGCGTGGCTGATGATGACATCGGACCCTGAATGCCCCCCCACCCCCGTGCCCATTCGGTAAGTTGAACATATTCTGTTTTAGGGTTTTATTTTTACCCCCCAGACCCCCCGGTAAGTAGGGCTCCGCCAAAGTCAATTGCCCAGGGCCCGCAAAGCCTGGATCCGCCACTGCACTCATCTCTAACTATAACCCTTTGAAGCAAGAGTCAGGATACTTACTTGCAAGTCTCCTGGAAAGTCAAGGAAGTGTAAGCATTATGACCCTGGACCTGAACCATGATTGCTGATGCCCCATCGTAGACCCCTGTCGTCTGTGATGTCAACCAGAATAGGACACCACAAGGGGACACGGTAGAGTGGAGGCCTCACCCAAGAAGTCAGAAGAGGTCTGAAGACCATCAAGAAGAATCTCGAGGGAGCCCAGGAGGGGTGACAAAAGTAAGTATAAGTGTTCATTGTATTTCGGCAAGTTTCCTGGGCCTTCACTTATTATTTTCTGGGATCTGAAGAGACCCCATGTTGTAAGAATAGCGCTTACAGTTTAGGCTTTGGTCGAAACAAAATACGAACATGAATATTTGGCAAAACAAATTTCTTAAGGTTCGTGCATCTCTAGTCATCACTCTCTGTCCCAAGTAGGTCTTATAATCTAAATTCCCTATCAGTATATCTTTGGCCATTAGCAACATGGTAAGAAGATGTAATAATGGATGGGATTATAGAAATATTTGAAAGTTTTACCCCAGAAATCCTCTAGTGGGCGCTGGAAGTACCGAGAAGAACTGATGGAAGGGAATGGGCAAAGGTCAGACCAAATATTGATGGGATTTACATTTCTCTTTCCTTCATTCACTACACTTTATTAATTGACAAAAAATACATTTTATTTTTACTTTGCAGCCATTTTTCTATACCTACCTAAAACTTTGGCACAGTACTGTACATTTGTGTTCCGATTATATATAGCACTTTAGCACTGACATTACGTAAGCAGATGGTCACCTGTTTGCTTCAATTTTTTTGCATCTGTTCAACGGCTCTGAGATGTAAAACGAAATACAAGATGTAACGACACCCCGCCCTGACTTACGGGATTCGTGTACAGCTCTGTTTTGTGGTTTCCATACTCAGTACTGAAGATGAAGGGGTTAAATCTGCAGAATTTTCATCTGACTCTTCCAATCTACACAAACTCTGCAGGCGACACAGACATGTATTAGATTTACGTACGTGGCGTGCATTGACTATATTAAAAAAAGACTACTAGTATTTTTGGGTATAGTGTATAGGGATGGAGGGGGGGGGGGGTCTCAGGTCTGCACTGGGATTCCTAGGGCTCTGATAGATCCAGAAGGCTGGATACAGATACAATAGCTTCTGGTGCTCACGTGAATATAGGAAAGCGCGCTCTGCCCACCCTCCGTGTATTCTCTAAGACCACAGGGGCTCAGGACGTTAATCGATGCTCCATTTCAACCTGCAGCATTGTTAGCGTAGCATGAAGAGTCAATAAAATATCATCAAGAAAATGAATGTGCAAGCCGGACGCTGGCAAAGCAGGCACTCAGCACAATGTAGCATGTAGCCATACCACACACATCTATCATCCTGCCACCATATTGATTGCGCATAGACATGCTTAGTCTATTCTCTTACACGCATGAAGGAGATTTCTGGAGTCAAAAAGTCTGATGCACCTCATGGACGTGAAGGGACTCTTGTAATAGTCTTCTTAAAGACACAGTATACATTGCAGAGGTTATCCAATCTTGACAACCCCTTTTCTGATAGATATTGTGGGAGGATGTACATGGGCTGAGCCCTCTCCATATCTCCTTCTACAAAAACTGATGTAACGCTGGCTCAGTGGTTACCGCTGGAGTCCTGGGTTCGAATCCTGCCAAGGACGACATCTGCAAGGAGTTTGTATGTTCTCCCCGTGTTTGTGCGGGTTTCCTCCTACACTGCAAAGACCAAGGGGGGGCGGGGGGGAACTGACGTATACTGTATATACTTCAGTTTGCACAAAAGGGTTAAACAATGCCTAAGTTCACATCAGCTTAATTTTAGCCTGTTGCTCTGATCTGTTATACGGTCACAACCATGGAGTGAAAAACTAATGTAATGACAATGGGTTTTTCCCAGACTTATAAACTGATGACCTATCCTTTGGATAGATCATCAAAAAGGACGAGAACAACAGTTCGTAAGGAGCTGAGCTCATTAGGAATTTTTTCCAAAACGTTGCGCTTTGCCGAACCCAAGATTATTGGTGTTCAAAAACGTATGAATAAAGATGGTCGAACCACAGAATATTCCTTTTATTCCATGTTCGGACCAAGCTATACTCTGGTTTGTTTCAGTCCAAAGGCCATGATGCTTGGTGCGCCCAATCACTGACATCAGCAGTGACCCCGATGCATGACGTCACAGGAGAATGTACGGCGCAAGGAGACAAAGCGTCAGATGCTGCGAGGAGGCCGAAAAGAGGTAACAGAAGGTGAGTATAAACGTTTTCTATTTTTTACACCTCTCCTGGGCTGTCACCTATTATACTATGGATTCTGGAGAGACCCCACAGAAAAATTTACAACAATGCGTTTCGTGTCCAACCTTTTAGGCATATCCCAAATTGTTTGGTTTTGTTAAAAATCAAACAATTTGGAATTTTAGGCTAGAATCTTGTTACAAATAGGGATGAGCAAATCAGTTTCTACCAAGCCAGGTTTCACCCGAATATTCCAAGTTGTTTGGGTTTTCACCAAAGCCTGAGGCCTGTGATTGGGAGCGCCGAGCATTCGGTACAAAACAAACTGGAGGGCCGAACCTCCTGAATATTTGTGAAACGAATCTCGAGATGTTCACCCAGCTCTAGTCAACAGTATCAGAACAGTTGGGGTGTGACATCAGAACTTCATGATGATAAGCTGTTTCACCCACCTTATACCAGGTGTACAGCCGGAATCAGCTCCTATAATTGGAACTAAATTGGAACACTGCATACAGTTTCCTGTCTGTACAATGTAGCGGTGGCACCAGGACCTGCAGATCTGCCCATCCTGCCACCATATTGGTCATCAATATCCACCTTAGACCCTTTAAATGAGTGTTCATAAGCAGTTATGAGAACAGAGATAACACTCACAGAACTGGCCATCAGACAGAATCTCAGTCAGATCTCTCTGAAATCGGAGGTGGAACTGGCCATCAGACAGAATCTCAGTCAGATCTCTCCGAAATCGGAGGTGGAAATGGCCATCAGACAGCATCTCAGTCAGGTCTCTCTGAAATCGGAGGTGGAACTGGCCATCAGAGAATCTCAGTCGGGTCTCTCTGAAATCGGAGGTGGAACTGGCCATCAGACAGCATATCAGACAGGTCTCTCTGAAATCGGAGGTGGAACTGGCCATCAGACAGCATCTCAGTCAGATCTCTCTGAAATCGGAGGTGGAACTGGCCATCAGACAGCATCTCAGTCAGATCTCTCTGAAATCGGAGGTGGAACTGGCCATCAGAGAATCTCAGTCGGGTCTCTCTGAAATCGGAGGTGGAACTGGCCATCAGACAGCATATCAGACAGGTCTCTCTGAAATCGGAGGTGGAACTGGCCATCAGACAGCATCTCAGTCAGATCTCTCTGAAATCGGAGGTGGAACTGGCCATCAGACAGCATCTCAGTCGGGTCTCTCTGAAATCGGAGGTGGAACTGGCCATCAGACAGCATATCAGACAGGTCTCTCTGAAATCGGAGGTGGAACTGGCCATCAGACAGCATCTCAGTCAGGTCTCTCTGAAATCGGAGGTGAAACTGGACATCAGACAGCATCTCAGTCAGGTCATTCTGAAATCGGAGGTGGAACTGGCCATCAGACAGCATCTCAGTCAGGTCTCTCTGAAATCAGAGGTGGAAATGGCCATCAGACAGCATCTCAGTCAGGTCTCTCTGAAATCAGAGGTGGAACTAGCTATCAGACAGCATCTCAATCAGGTCTCTCTGAAATCGGAGGTGGAAATGGCCATCAGACAGAATCTCAGACAGATCTCTCTGAAATCGGAGGTGGAACTGGCCATCAGACATCATCTCAGTCAGGTCTCTCTGAAATCGGAGGTGGAACTGGACATCAGACAGCATCTCAGACAGATCTCTCTGAAATCAGAGGTGGAACTGGCCATCAGACAGCATCTCAGACAGGTCTCTCTGAAATCGGAGGTGGAACTGGCCATCAGACAGCATCTCAGTCAGGTCTCTCTGAAATAGGAGGTGGAACTGGCCATCAGAGAATCTCAGTCAGGTCTCTCTGAAATCGGAGGTGAAACTGGCCATCATACAGAATCTCAGTCAGGTCCCTCTGAAATCGGAGGTGGAACTGGCCATCAGACAGCATCTCAGACAGATCTCTCTGAGAAGGGAACACAGCAGCTTGTACTATATGACAGCAAGTGAAGGCCACAGAAGGAAAAGCAAGCTGATTTTTTTTTCAATAAAATACTATTTAAATTATTTTTTTATCCAATTTTAGATATAATGCAATACCAAAAAATGGCCACAAATGTAGCATAGCCTTTAATTCTTTACCTATGCAAGGGATATGGAGCCCTGTATAAAGAAAAGGCAGTTCTGAAGGTGATATAAGTAGAAATGTGAAAAATATTCAGAGCAGAATTTTTTTTAATAAAAATACTAAATGGTACTGAGGAATAAGCATTCCCTTTAAATAAGATACATTTGATATCACAGCCTGTCCTTGGCCATACAGCTGTATACACACCACTATCTTTCAGCTGACACTGTCCATGACACAGGGATTATATGAGTCTGTCATTGTACTGACTCTTCATTAGAGAATCGAAGCACCAATAGGATATAATGTTTGTGTGTTCTATATGGGGAGATCAATAGGGCACTGCTGGGGTTAAACAGTAATACACAGAAGTGTCATTTATAACTACCAGGCCCCAATACAAAATCTATAGCAGGACCCAAACCAAGGACACTACGTCAGGTGCTTGTGTAATATTATCAATAATCCTCTTTCTATGACAAAATCAAAAGCCTTATAAGAACTGTATTAAAGCTAGAGGGTGCTAAGTATTAGGGCCCCCAACTAGACAACTGCCAAAATAGGATTGGCTGAGAGACACCACAAGGTTGTGGTTACAAAGTTTCTTAGCACAGAATCACCTTGGTCAATTATATTAGCAAGTAGAGTTATAGTATGACCCCAAGGGTGAAGCGACTTTTAGTCGCAAAAATATCTGATACTGCTTGACTTTCTTGCAAGTAGAAGTCATTAGAGTCGCAATGCAATTCCATTCATTCACATTAGAGAAGAAGTCACAGGGTTATCTAGCAAAAAATAGCTGAGCTCTGTGTTATATAGGGTTATATAATAGGGGAGAGAAGCTGAGCTCTGTGATATATAGGGTTATATAAGATATTCCTTTAATAGTCCCACAACTTATATGATAGAGGAGAGAAGCTGAGCTCTGTGATATATAGGGTTATATGATAGAGGAGAGAAGCTGATCTGTGATATATAGGGTTATATGATAGAGGAGAGAAGCTGAGCTCTGTGATATATAGGGTTATATGATAGAGGAGAGAAGCTGAGCTCTGTGATATATAGGGTTATATGATAGAGGAGAGAAGCTGAGCTCTGTGATATATAGGGTTATATGATAGAGGAGAGAAGCTGAGCTCTGTGATATATAGGGTTATATGATAGAGGAGAGAAGCTGAGCTCTGTGATATATGGGGTTATATGATAGAGGAGAGAAGCTGAGCTCTGTGATATATAGGGTTATATGATAGAATAGAGAAGCTGAGCTCTGTGATATATAATGTTATATGATAGAGGAGAGAAGCTGAGCTCTGTGATGTATAGGGTTATATGATAGAGGAGAGAAGCTGAGCTCTGTGATATATAGGGTTATATGATAGAGGAGAGAAGCTGAGCTCTGTGATATATAGGGTTATATGATAGAGGGAGAGAAGCTGAGCTCTGTGATATATATAGGGTTATATGATAGAGGGGGAGAAGCTGAGCTCTGTGATATATAGGGTTATATGATAGAGGAGAGAAGCTGAGCTCTGTGATATATAGGGTTATATGATAGAGGAGAGAAGCTGAGCTCTGTGATATATAGGGTTATAGGATAGAGGAGAGAAGCTGAGCTCTGTGATATATACGGTTATATGATAGAGGAGAGAAGCTGAGCTCTGTGATATATAGGGTTATATGATAGTGGAGAGAAGCTGAGCTCTGTGATATATAGGGTTATATGATAGAGGAGAGAAGCTGAGCTCTGTGATATATAGGGTTATAGGATAGAGGAGAGAAGCTGAGCTCTGTGATATATAGGTTATATGATAGAGGAGAGAAGCTGAGCTCTGTGATATATAGGGTTATATGATATATAGCTTAGTGAGTAGGATATACACAGATATATACTATCTATCTATCTATCTATCTATATATTATATATCTCTGTATATTGCACTTTTCCTTCGGACCATGACTTTAGACTTCCCTTAGTTTTAGGTGGAGGTCTCTGGACACTTCAATAACCCCTTACAGCTATTGTTTCTATGTAAGAAAAGAATGATGTAAAAGAGACAAACAGATCCCCGGGGTGGAGTCCTCCTCCTTATTGATGGGAGATATAAATACAGGCAGGGACTACTGATTACATCCTTAAATGCTCCCGCGTGGATTGCCGCCTGGTGGTAAGAGGCTATCTACCTTGTCTATGCTCCCATAGGGAGACTCATAAAAGGTTATTTTAACCTTGTGACCCAGGACTGCCAGTAACCCTGTCAAATGGGGATAGAAACAAAGTCATTTCCATTGTCTTAATCATACAAGGTAAGCTTTTCCTTTATAGATCCAGGTAGACAAGGCTTCAGTAAACTATTACTAGAGAACAGTATACAATGCAGGGAAATAAACAAGTCTGTATCTCTAGGCGGCAGCCATAGGAAGGTCGCACACCATAAATTAAAGCCTTTTTATGTATGTTGGGTACAGTCTATATATTCCAAACCAGCGTGTTACTACTAAAGAACTACTGTCTATGTGATAGGTACTATCAGTAGGGATATCCCATATGCTATATTGCAATATTATTTCTTGGTGGATGTCTAAAAATCTTGAGAAGAAAGGGACTGGGGTTAGATTTGCCTCAAAATAGGCAATACAGATTTGTTATAGTTGGCTCCCAAATAGATCAGCTGTTTGGGGTGTGTCTAGTCTGTCTATTATACAGTGAATGGAGCCTGAAGTAGATCGCTCTGTGCCCTATAGAGTAGCTGGGTGCCATGACTGCAGTTCAGCTGCCATCAACTTCACCTATACAGGAGTGGAGGTATTAGGCATTGGACTACCATCTTATATTGGGCATCTCTTTGCTGTGAAACCCTTTACCGGGCTCACTACCATCTTCAACAGTGGAATTCCCATTGCATTACTACACCCATCTGGAAGCCGTATCTATTTTAGTAAAGATACTTCATTTTGTTGTACTGTAACTGCGGTCTCCTTAGTCATTCCTGTGCTGCGCTGCTGTTGGCCCTGGGTAAGAAGGAAACAGAATGACAGTATACAGCAAGAAGGAGGAATGACTTGTAAGTCTCCGTACGCCTATTCAGGCACAAACTCTCCCTAATGTGTACGATTATCCCCTGACCCTGGTCTATAGTCTCTCACTCTGCCAAATCAGTATCCCTGCGCTATGCTGATGAGGTCCAAAAGACCAAAACAGCGCTGTCCATAGCTGGGAATCTGTTCCTTTTGGAACAGAAATACTAATTTGGCAATTAAATTCGCATCATGATAGTAGACTTATTAACTGAGTCATGCATGATGTTAAGGAGGCTGCCCTCTAGAGGGCGGCATACAGAGTGCACTGTTCTCCTAATTACATCCTGGAGAATAGATTTGCATATTTTTTACCCAGTATACAGCAAAACATGGAATTATTGGAAGACTGAAAAAAAAATGAATGCATGAATATAATATCACGATCCTAGTGTTGTTTACCATCAAGGGTCTTCCAACCACCATCACCTGGCTCTGGAGAGGACTTATCACAACTGAAAGCACCCTGGGAAAACCCTGGGAAAACGACTACCACCATCAGGTAAACCAAAGGCCCCCTCAACCCTGCCCCAACTCAGGAGATTGGCTGGAAGAGTCAGTTGAGTGCACTTGGCTACTGTTGACAACACTATATAAGACTCCCATCCTCTGGTTACCTCCAGTGGTTTGTGGCCTCTACATCTTGGCCTCCAGCATAGACACATCAACACAAGTGACTGCTGCAGCTTGTAACTGGTATGTCAAATGACATGTCAACACTAGAGGGGAGAATACCGAGACCAGCAGGGGAACAGTGAAGCATCACTATGGGAGTTCCAGGGGGTTACAAAGACTATACTGCTATTTTATTTAGTACCCAGAGGCATAACTTGAAGCTCCTGGGCTTAATATATCATGGGGTACCCACTTGCTATATGCTATCTATGTTGTAGAGAGGACTTTGGGCCCCCTGAGGCTACGTCTGCACCCCCTATAGCTATCCCTGCAGCTGTTGCAGCAAAATCCGCAACACTAGAACCCTGATACTATTGACGTATTTATTTTTCCATTTCCATTTTATCTGTCCATGTTCTGCTGCATACTATCATTCTGTCTCCCCAACTGGGGCCAATAGCACTGCACATCCTGAGCTTCCTGGTTCACAAATATAATGCCAGTGGTACAGTAAAGACTGGAAGACAGGCAAAACAGTAGCAGAAGAGGAAGAAGAGACGTCACTGAACAAATCTATACACATTTATGCGCCATTTAATGTGTCAATTTTCATTAACCCTGTATTCCACTCCATCAATATTTCTTCCTCTTCCACGAAACTTCCAGAAACTGATCACAATGGTAATAAGCCCGACACGGAGAACTAGAAGGGCTGACACATACAGGACACTTTATTGATTGAGCGGTGACTTTGGCTGCCAGTAAGAGACGGCCTGATAAAATACTGTATAAAGTAGATGCGGTATTAATCACTTCACTTTTATTGAATTGCAGTATATTAATTGATTTACCATAATAAACCAGACTGCCTTAATGGAGATCAGCCACGCGCATTCATTGTCAGTCCCTCTGCTCCTTTTTACCAAGTCCTCAGGTCTCCGGATAGGTTGAACGCTAGTAAATGAAATTACATTGACTCCAATGCTGAGTCCTAGGTAATGTCTTTTATATAGGTTATACACATCACACGTACTGATGATATCAGACGGCCATAAACTGGCAGACATCACTTCCCTTCTCTCAGATATGACATTTAGAGGTAATGTCAGTCATCTCTCTTGAGCTCAAGGGGTTAATGGTATTTATCAACAGGGAAGAACGTCTTGTTACGAGATGAATGGCCATATCCCATCGGATTACACTGGTAAGGTTAACCTCTCGCTTTGCGCCCAGCTATATTTGGTTGGGAGGATGATGGCGGTAAGTTGCTCTATGCTGGAATCATTGATTGACATTCACCTCTTCTACTATCCATCAGAATCTTCAACCACCAAGGCCACGTTCTAACTTTCAGGATTTGTTTTTCGCAAGTGAATGGGATATTCTCATGGATTCTCCGTGGAAATATCAAGGATTAGTCCCAGTTGCACGTTCACTGCAAAAATTCTGTAGCCAAGACAAATTCCCTAGGGAATATGTGTCCTTTGGGGTTCTGCCACTGGTTATTGGGGTTCTAGGACTGTTGCTGTCATTGTTGGTCCTTTGGTTGCAAATGTTTTTGCTAGTCGTGAAGTCTTATGCCTAGAGTTGAGCGATCGTGTTCAGAAAAGATCGGATTCCGATCATCGATCAAGAAAATTTCACGATCGAGATTGGAATTCCAAACATGATCTTTTTATGTGGGATCGAGATCGGTGATCTTTTCCCACAATGCTTTGCTTAGCCTTCACACTGAGTATACGCTGTATACTCAGTCTGAAGGCGCCGCTGCAGTTCCATAGGAATGAATGGAAGCAGCTGGCACACAGCCTTAACCCCCTGCGCGCCGGCTGCCTCCATTCATTGGAATGGGAGGCTAAACTAAACATCTCTAGCAGCTACTTACCTCTAGAGATGGCTGCTCTGGTGCCCTCCTTCTTCTTGCCTCGCTGCCCCACCTCCCAGGTTAGTGTTTAAAGCGTTAGGTAGGCGGGGATTGTGGCTTAGGAGAGTGTGGGAGGGTACAGGGCGGGGAGACGTGATGTCTCCCCTCCCAGTACTTGCCCACACTCTCCTAACCCGCCCGCACTCTCCTAACCTGCAGGGAGGGGGCAGCGAAGGGAGAAAAGCAGCGAGGCAAAGAAGAAGGAAGGCACCGGGCACCAGACCAGCCATCTCTGGAGGTAAGTGGACACCAGGGGGGACTAAGTAGCCAGAGGATTTAAAAAAAAAATCCTCTGGCTACTTTAGTGATTCACTACACAGTGTCGATTCTAACAATTGTTAGATTCCATGCTTTATAGTGAATAGGATTGTTTTTAAAATCTGATCTCTGATTAATAAAAAAAATCCCATTGACTTGCATTGGGATCGGAATTGGGATCGAGATCGGGTTTAAATCAAAAATGATCGGAAATCGGATTTTAAAATTGATCCTGAAAAGTCAAGATCGGCTTATGCCCTAAAAAGTTCAACTAAAATAAAGCCAAAAAATCCTATAAATCTAGTTTTTTAAATAGAAATATATAATACATTACATTTGTGAATAATATTAAAAGTTCACTATTAACACCAATATCCTGTAGATGTAGTAATGTTCATTTGATCAGATACGGTGGTGTTTGTCATTTTGGGCCATTGCGTGCCATGATTCTTTCTTGGCGTCAGGACCATGGACAGCAGAATGACTCTAAATTCTCATTTGTGCAGAATATTCTCTTCCAGAATCTGAGCCTAAGGCTTCTCTAATGACTATTAGAAATGAGTGAGTAGTGAAATATTCGAGATTCGATATTCGTTTCGTGTAGAGCCTCAATATTTGACTACTTGATCAAATATCGAACCCCATTATAGTCTATGGGAAAAATTGTTCATTTCAGGGAAAACCACTATTCGACTAAAGGAGAGTCACCAAATCCACGAGTAGCAGGAGGAGAGTGTTTAGGAGGAGCGCTGTGCAGTTATAACGCACCGACCCCATTATAGTCTGTGGGGTCCGTGCGCTTTAACTGCACAGCACTTGCAGTTGCGCTGATAAAAAGTAAGCTCCTTCGTAACCGCAAGCTGCCAGCTCTTCCAACTAGCAAAGACGATCCTGCGGCTGGTTCTGCAGCAGGCTCGTCCTTGCTAATCGGGAGAGCAGGCAGCTTGCGGTTATGCGGGAGCTGACTTTTTCTCATAGGAATGCATTGACCAGCGTTGATTGGCTGGATGCTATACAGTGTACAGCATTCGGCCAATCAACGCTGGTTCTGCCGGAGGCTCGTCTGTGAGGAGGCGGAGTGTAGGATCGGACCACAATGACTGCTGTGGTCCAATCTTAGACTCCGCCTCCTCATAGACGAGCCTCCGGCAGAACCGAACGCTGTACACTGGCCAATCAACGCAGGGCAATGCATTCCTATGAGAAAAAGTCAGCTCCCTTGTAACAGCAAGCTGCCAGCTCTCCCGACTAGCAAGGACGAGCCTGCTGCAGAACCATATTATTACAATTTTTTCCATAAACTGATGATCCCAATGAGATTGTCTTTAAAAAAAAACACTTGATATCAACACTGACATTATATTTTCCCAGACAAATCCCCTTTTTCTAATAGGAACCATGAAAATCTTACACTTTGCCGCTTTCTCGTCTGTACGTTTCGGTTTCTATAAGATTTGTATGACTTTGCTATATGTATTTGTCCATCCTTACATCCATCCTACTGGAGTGATCATACACAGCCAAGGTGCAGAGGTTGCAGCTCTCTTCAATATTCATTGATGTTCACATTAAGCTCCGGAAACCAGTAAAAATCTATCACGGCCATAAGTTAATGTCAGATAAAGAAAATCATGGGTTCCCCTAACAACTAGGAGCAATAGATGAATAATCCTATCAATAACCATAAAAATCATAACCACTTACTGCAGGACCATAAATTCACCTCCACCAATGAGGCCGAGCAAGTCATTCATGGGATTCCCAGCATCAGCATAAGCACGACGCCATTGATATCGTTAACCATGTAAGATGGATAGATGAAGAATATGGAGAGCCGACCATTCCACGTTTAAGTCAATTCTTCGTCATCTGTCCCTCTTCTTCCTCACCATCAGTCTTCAGGATATCATATTGTCTTCCTCATGTTTGTAAGCATCTACGTGGCCTACACGTCTTCTGTGCTTATATCTACCAATTCTTGCTCTTTGGCTTTTCCAGTAATTTCCAATGAATTAGATCTCGCCATACAGATACACCAGAGATTGTTATTCGTTACAGTATGAAATTGTATCAGTGACATGAGAAGTCATTACTTACAGTATTAGGATCTATGCACAAGCCCGAGTGTGGCATCCGATACTCCTGTAGGGTGTCCAATGGTCTATCCATGTCATCAGAACGGAACGCATCGAAAGCCCCTATAGACATAAGTACATCAAGGAATACACTCAGTTGTCACGCCATGTGCATTGTTCTGCAAACTCAGCCCCACATCGGTGCATGGGGTCTAATAGGAACAGTACAACTATATTTTAGTGATGAACTGAGGTTGCTTGAACCCACCAGAGAAAGTTACTCTAAGGGCCCACCCTTCATATCGAGAAAATGGACTCCTTGTTGGTCAATAAACATGTACAATCGAGGTTACAGAGTGATGACATCATCGGTGGAGGGCAAACCTTGCAAGATTTGTTTCGTAAATATTCACAAGGTTAGCAAGGTTGTTTGTTCTGAACCAGAAGAGTAAGAGTACTCTGGGGCCTCCATCGTAGCATGCAGTCTTCTTCTCTGGGAGTCCTCAGTGTCTTATGGCTCTTCCAGTACATTAATTGGCCCCAAGCCCCCGCTATGGCTGATGGTCCCAATGTGACTGTTAAGGCCCAGTTATGGGAGGCCCAATGAGGTCAATGATTCTTGCAAGGTTTGCCCATCATTAACAATGATGTCAGCCCTAAAAGACCCTAGAATATAATGATTCATGCGAAGATTTCACATTTGGCCAAACCCGAATTTTGAAAGAATTTGTAATGAACCCAGTTTGTCTTGAAGCTGGTTGCTTATCTCTACTCATCCCTGCCTCTCTCTCAAAAATGATATAGAGCTGGAGAATATTATTCTCTATTATAGCCGATTCTTTTCATAGGGAATACCTGAATATCTATTCTGGTCCAAGATGAGACAATTTTGTAAAATTTTCTTTTCTTTAAAGGATAGTCCCAATTTGAACATATTGTATTATACGATTTTCCCCAGAGAACAAGGGTTCCCCGACCCATCTGCTGAGGTGTCAGCTAGCCACCACCTCCAGGCAGAGAATAAGTAGATAGATGACCACGTGGCCACGTCTCCATTCATAGAGCACTGTCAGAATTCTGGAATCATTGAGCTACGGAAATATATAGGATATAAGAGCTAAAACTATATTGGGTGCAGAGATTGCAGATGCTTATAGGTCCTAGAGTCTGGATCTGTGTAATTTTATGGATCTTACCTTGGAGAGGAGAGGCTAGGAGCTTCAACTACAGATGTGTCCACCCTGATCTTAGCTTCAATTTGGTTCCGGACTCCAGTCTGAAGCCTTGACAGGCGACAATTCCCAACATAACCACTATATACATAGACACATATAGGATAGACATCTCATGGCAGAATATCACAGAATATTATGTTTCTAAAAGCTGGTCATCTCCCAACAAACATATCTCAATATGTCTATCCAAGAAGAATGGCGAGGACGCAGACATCTGTATTATAGTATAGCAAGATGATTTTCTCTACTTATATACAGTAGCTACATAGTAGAGGAGGTTGGATGAAGACATCAGTCCATCAAGTCCAACCTATAACCCTACAATCCCTACAGTGTGGATCCAGGGGAAGGCAAAAAACCCCATGAGGCTCTTGCCAATTGTCCCATTTCAGGGGAAAAAATTCCTTCCCGACATAGACATATCAATCACACAGGTCTATATGTATAGTATGACCAATAACTATATCACTGCTATAAACATGTGCAGATTTACAGTGTCACGTCTAAGATTACATTACCCAGACGTGTAAATCAGTATTTTTTTGTGAGTTGCGGGATTATATTTTACGCAGCCCAGTTTTGCTAAAGTGAAATTAAAATAGGTTGCATTTGTGTAGTGTATTAATATTGCATTTCTTGTCTAAGTATGAAATAAGTGCATGTAATAATTGGAAAGGCTGCCAAACCGCTATGCAGGCAATTATTTTTGTCTCAACTTTAAAGTCGCTTACGCGCTTAATTTACATTTAGTAATTTAGAATCTTATTTAGAAGATTTACAGAAGCTAAAGGAGAGGATGCACAATCAATGACTTTATGGCTGAAAAGAGTCATCAAAGGGTCACAGGAAGACAAGTAAATTATGCATTTTAAGTGCAATGTTAAATTCTCCAACCTGCTGACCTTCTGGAATAAGAGAGGTGGACAAAGTAAAGTTTAGTCAATAACCTACAGTTATAAAAAACAAACAAACGGTAAAACCCGGGATCTGATCCTCTCGGCCAATTATCTTATATAATGAGGAAAACGAGAAACCAGATCTGTATTTTTGCGTAAAGCTGGAAATCTACAAAGTCATTTCAACTTGTTACTATAATGTTAGTGATTAGAAATCTCCAAGCCAAGAATATATATCAAATAGAGTATAATGGGGGAAGGGGGTGTATGATCAGAAAGCGAACAGCTTAATATTACCATGTATATAGTCAGGGACCATCTGTTGCAGTGCAAAGAAGACTCAACAAATATCAATATTCAATATTTGTTTCATTAAATTATTTGTATTCCCTATAAAATGTAATTATGTGACATTTTCTTAGAACCCTGTTCTTTCTCTATTTTTCCTTGCAGAATTGTGAGTGAATGGCTGCACCTTGTCTCTGCCCAGCACACCGCTCTCCCAAGCCATTGGGGTTATGCTATAAACCCAGTATTCTCTTCCCAGGGCTATTTAAAGCTTTTTCCCTCACTAGAAATGTCCCTGACCCTAAAATGTTCCCAGCTTTGTAGATTCTCATGTGTTTCATTTGCTTCTTCATTTCTCGTCTACCTGTCTTTGACCTTGGCTTGTTACCTGACTCTGAACCTGCTCTGCCTTCCCTGACTTATTGCCTGGTGTACCATACTGCACATACTCTGCCTGCCCAAACTATTGCCTGATATAACATAACCCACAAATTCTGCCTGCCCTGACTTATTACCTTACTAGCTTCTGCCCGCAACTTAGTCTGCGGGTTGTTGGCGTGTATGATCCGCCTAAATTTAGCCAATTGCTACCGTCGATGGTTTGCCTGCTCCAGCGTTTCGGCAGCTCTCAAGCTGTCCTGCTGCTGAACTTGTTTCTTGCACTGTGCCTGTGATTGTTCCGGCATCTCAGCAGCTCACAGAGATGCCATATAATGAGCCTGTTGTTGGCGTTGATGATCCGCCTGCTCTGGAGTTTCGGCAGCTCTCAAGTTTGGCTGGCACTGAAGTTGTTCCTGCCACCGTGCCCGTGATTTTTCCAGCATCTCAGTAGCTCGCTGGGATGCCATATAATGAGTGTATTCAGAAAATTGCTGCTGTTGATGGTTTGCCTGTTCCAGCGTTTTGGCAGCACTTAAGCTGTCCTGCTGCTGAACTTGTTTTTCACACCGTGCCTGTGATTGTTCCAGCATCTCAGCAGCTCGCTGGGACGCCATATAATGAGTGTGTTGTTGGTGTTGATGATCCACCAGCTCCAGCATTTCAATAGCTGTCAAGCTGGCCTGCCGCTGAACTAGTTCCTGGTGCTGTGGCCGTCTCACTGGGATGCCGTATAATCAGCGTGTTGCGGGTATTGATGATCCGCCTGCTTCGGCGTTTCGGCAGCTCTCAAGTTGCCCTGGCACTGAACTTGTTCCTCGCACTGTAATTGTTCCAGCATCTCGCTGTGATGCCATATAATGAGCGTGTTGTTGGCGTTGATGCACTTGAGGAGAGCTCTGTGACTTCTGGCTTCCTTCATGGCTCTCGTTGTTTGCGACAAATTAGATTTTCTTTTTCCCGGCATGTTTAAAATTGAGAAACTGCCAAATTGGATTAAAGGTGTTTGCCCATGTCAGTGTGTCAGCAGTGCCTGGACCAGATCAGATAATATGCTAATGATTGAACACTGAGGGTTACTGTGTGTTTACACAGAGAGATAACAGCCCTGGCTTTCTTAGAAGGTGAGATAAGAACAGTGTAATATAGTATGTGAACATAAATTCATAACAGTCGTGAATCCATGTTATTTACCAGGATAAAAAGTAGCCTATGTTTTAATCAAGGTTACAATCTATCTATGTGGTTTCATTCAAATCCGTTCAGCCATTTTTGCGTGATTGAGGAACAAACATCCAAACACACAAACTTTCACATTCATAATATTAGGATAGGATTGCCTGAACTCTTCCTGCCCTGAGCTCAGATTGTCCTTTCACCACTCCCATGGAATAAGGGTCTCTTGAATCTCCAGACAGCTGTTATTAACACTAGGACTGGCCACTCCATTATGGTGCCTGGATTTTGCACCTGGGGTAGAATGTCTCCATGTCTGTTTCCTCCTCCACACCCTTTCCATGACTCGAAGGTTAATTCTGAACACTCATTTTTGATACACATACATTGTCTCTAGCACAGACTCTGGCCTCCCAGTAGCAACGGGGGGGTAGAACTAACCAGGACTTGGCCCACTTGGTGAGCCCTTACGTGCCTCTTGTTGTACTCAGCTTTACGAGACTCTGCAAAGGCACATTATTAAGTGATGTTTTGTCTCCAATAAGTTTAGCTTTTCTGACAAAATCTCCTTTCCTCAAACAAAATGAAGCCTTTCCCAAAAATTGCCTCTTGATGACACTGGCACTGTGAGGGAGAGTAGGTATGAGTGTCTGATTGTGACAATGAGTAGGAGAGTGAGTGAGTGACTGAGACTGAGAGTGACTGTGGGTGAGTGAGTGAGTGAGTGAGTGAGTGAGTGACTGTGAATGAGTGAGTGAGTGACTGTGAATGAGTGAGTGAGTGACTGTGAATGAGTGAGTGACTGTGAATGAGTGAGTGAGTGACTGTGAATGAGTGAGTGACTGTGAGTGAGTGAGTGAGTGAGTGACTGTGAGTGAGTGAGTGTGAGTGAGTGAGTGAGTGAGTGAGTGACTGAGTGATTGTGAGTGAGTGAGTGACTGTGAGTGAGTGAGTGAGTGACTGTAAGTGTGCTTTAGTTGGAGACTGAGACATTGGGTGAGTGAGAGCATGAGCTACTGGGACTGCTATATAACATTATTTTTCTGGTGCAGGTATATGAGAACTATATGGTTGTATTATTAGTAGTAGAGATGGAAGGATCTCACAAGATTTATTCCAACGAATATTCATGGGCTTGTCTATCTGCTTAGTTTCCAAACCAGATGCTCTATTATTATTATTATTATTATTCTTGGTGGTCATCAGACTCCAGAGTATAATAAGTGGAGTCCCAGAGGAGATGTGGAAACACTTAAAGAGGACCTTTCCCCACCTCCACCAACTCCAGTTCTTACCTACTTATCATCTGATTCCAGCAGAGTTGGATTTTTTTTACCCACCCCCCATTCCTGAGCAATCAATGCTGTTAGTTTTGGTGCCTGATATGCTATTTACTCTGTGTAGTGCCGAGAGGGCGGGGTCAGGCTAGAGCAGACAAGGGGTGTGATTCTGAGCCCCGACACTGGCTGTTTCTGATTGGAGGCCTGAGTCACAGCCCCTGTCTAACACCGATCACCTGACATTACAGAGATTAAATAGCACATCAGGCACCAAAACTAACTGTGCTGGTTACTCAGGAACGGTGGGTGCTAGAGAGAAAATTCCAACTGCGCTGGAATCAGTGGAGTGAAGTCTATTACTAGATGCTGGTATGAATACTTATTTGTGGGTAAAAAAAAAACTCCAAAATTTGGGGATTCAAACCTGAAAATTTTGGAAAATTCAAGTGAAATCCAGTTCGACCCAAACCCTTTTGCTCATCTGTAATGTTTTGTATTGTTGCCTCCACAGAGGTTGATCCAACCCTGTATAGAGAGATAGGTGAATGTTAGTGCAGAACTAGTGTCATACATAGACGGAGAAGACTGTACTGTTTATGCTGACAATAAAGCGCGGTGAGCAGATCCATTCATTTCCTTACATTACACTGACACGCCATTTGTTTATAAATTATATTGGTTTGATAAGGCGCCACCACTGAGACAGTAATGTGAACATACAGCCGGCATCCATCACCCCCATACTTAACATGTAAATCAATTATCAGAAGTTCATACCTGCCGCTGCCACATTGCAGGATGATATTTATTTATGATGAGAAGATGCCGGGCGACAGCAGCTGCATTGTATAATATCATATTAATTACTCTTCTGCGCCTGTCAGACTCTGCTGCATCACAGACAATGAGAAATTGGAGGGGACAAACATTCCCTGGGTTTGCTGACTCTCATTTGCAAACAAACGAATAGCAGGTATATTCACACATGACAGGTTTGTTGTTGACATCTGTGCTATAAAAAGATGGTGACCGCCCAGGAATGGCACAGAGATGGGGGGTAAGAATCAGGGATCTGGGAATTTGTGTATAATTCATTAGGATGTCCCCGGGAGAATAGCCTTATCACAATGTTTCGTTCTGTAGGCACTTCTTATAGGTGCGTCTTTGCTTTCTGTTTCATTCTGCATTTTCTTATGCTCTTAATAATAGAAGTCTTTATAGTTTATTTTTGTCCATTGCCAAAATGAATCCAAGAGAGATGTAAATCCCATCACTATTTAGCGTTACCTTTGCCCTTTGGAGGAGGAGTCCTGGAAGTGATGGTCCGGCCCCCGCAGAGCCCTGATCTCAACATCACCCAGTCTGTCTGGAATGACATAACGAAACAGACAGATTGGAGCAAACCTGGATCTGTGCTTAGTTCTCCAAGATGGTGGGAACAACCTCCCTGCCCAGTTCTGCCAAAAACTGTCTGCACGTACCGAGAAGAACTGATGGAAGTCAAAGGGCAAAGGTCACGCCAAATATTGATGGGATTTAGATTTCCTTTTTGTCCATTCACTTCTTTTTGTTAATTGACAAAAGTAAACTATCAGCCCTTCTATTTCTGAAAGCATTCTTACTTTGCAGTGTACCTGCCTAAATCTTTTATAAGGTGTGTCAGACAGGCAGTTACTCGGAGCACTCCAAATTTCATAAAAAGAAAAGTATTAAATGTCATCCTCAATTTCCCCATATGGTGCCACATTAAAGAATTGGATAGGCCGTCCATGGGCAGTACCAACCAAAGACCACATCTTCAAGGAGTTTGAATGTTCTCCAGTGGCTTAAGTAAAGTCTTGTGTCTATTGTCCGGGGCTCCCTACCTTATCCCTACATCTTGATAGTGATGGTTACGGGTGCTAAGGAGTTTAATCCACCTTAGTGTCTCCTTGGCTTGTAGGCCAGATGAAAGCTGCAATCTGAATACTGATGCCAGTGCTTATGGGCTTCTGGGCCCCGGTGTGACTTCACCTTCTGCACCCCCTTATGTTACACCCCTCATGTTCTCCCCGTGTTTGTGCAGGTTTCCTCCCACACTCCAAAGACATACTCATAAGGAATGTGTAGTGAGCAAGGGGGTGCACGATGGCGGTGGTAGTCCAGGGCTGATGGGGGTAGTAGTCACAGGCCTGAGTGCTATACAACCCTGTTCCCCTGTCACATACATGGACCTTTCCTTTCACTTTAGCTGTTACTTTTCTACAGTGTACAGGCTGGAATGACTTCTGTGACAAAGAGTCCAGTAACAACGGTTTGGAAGAATTTTACTTGAAAAATCTCTTGTGCATGCAAGTACAGATATCACATGTAACTGTAGCACTTCAGTCACACTCCCATATCCACTGGAATAGCAGGTATACAGATTCTGGGTAGATAATAGTTAATTTATGTATAGTCCAGTGCAGTTTTGCAATGTGGTGCAAGAGAGTACTTACAAAGTAGGTGCTAGAGCAATACCCTATTGCAGGGTGCTAAAGCCATGAATCAACGACATGGAAGCCGCTTAGGATGGATCCAGCTTGGGAACCCATGAGAAGCGTGGATCCAGGCAGAGGACTTCTTTATCCAACAGGTTATTCCTCTGATTTAGGCCAATAGGACAGGATTAGACTTTAGGATGGTCTCCCTGGTGTGGACTGGCAGGACTTCAGTAGTTGGGACGGACTGGTAGCTGGATATAGCCCATGTGAGGTTCTGACCAGCCTGGAGCAATGTTGGCAGACATGTGGACTGGCTGGAACCAAGGCTTGGACTCCATTTGCAGTCACCTCGTTCTTTGTACTCAGGGGCTGGACTGGGGACAAGTCTCAGCTCACCCTAGAAACAGCTTGTGCTCCTATAGGCTGAGAGCAAAACATGTGACTGAAGTAGCAGGATGCTAAAACATGTGGGTCTGCAAAGTTAAAGAGGACCTTTCACCACTTTTGGGCACATGCAGTGTTATATACTGCCAGAAAGCCGACAGTGCGCTGAATTCAGTGCACTGTCGGCTTTCCCGATCTGTGCCCGGTGTAAAGAGCTTACGGTGCCGGTACCGTAGTGCTCTATGGTCAGAAGGGCGTTTCTGACCATTAGCCAGAGACGTCCTTCTGCCTCGCGGCGCCTATCGCGCTGTGCTGTGGAGCGGGGAGGAACGCCCCCTCCCTCCCTGATAATGCTCGTCTATGGACGAGCGCTGTGAGCAGAGGGAGGGGGCGTTCCTCCCCGCTCCACAGCACAGCGCGATTGGCGCCGCGAGGCAGAAGGACGTCTCTGGCTAATGGTCAGAAACGCCCTTCTGACCATAGAGCACTACGGTACCGGCACCGTAAGCTCTGTACACCGGGCACAGATCGGGAAAGCCGACAGTGCGCTGAATTCAGCGCACTGTCGGCTTTCTGGCAGTATATAACACTGCATGTGCCCAAAAGTGGTGAAAGGTCCTCTTTAAAACAAGGTGCAAAGCTAGTTAACCTCTAGACTGCTTCAGACAATACTAAGTGTATGCTAAGTAATGCAGTAGAATATACAGCACACAGAAAGAATGGCTGACATCAGACAATATAAGAGACAATATGTTGACATAATGACTTTAAACAGAACATGTTGTTCTGGGACACTGCAAATGTAGATTGTGAACCCTATATGTGACAATAACTGACAATGCTTGTAAAGCGCTGCAGAATATGTTGGCGCTATATAAGCAAGGGAAATAAATCATGTCTGCCAGCAATGACAATGTACTCATGAACCTAACCTAAGCCTTTACAAAGTTACATGAAGTTTATAATAATGTCCTGAACGTTCAGCACAGATATTATAGTTGTCTGTTTGATAAACCGCCTATCATGGGAATGTAAACCCTCCGTACAAGCAGGATTTAGGTTCTCTGTAATTGCTGCTATTAAATAACACGTCCTCTGTGATCTTTCAGAAGATGGACAAAAATAAGTGATGCAAAGAAGCTACAACGTGTATGCAGTGTACCAAACAATCCAAATAATCCCCTGGCACTCGCCTCCAGGCGCTTTTCACCTCTCAGGAAAACAGGGCTCTAGGATGACACAAGGACGGTCAACGACACATAAAATTAGACGTGCAGTTCACTGCCAATAACCAGACATTAGAAAACTGGAAAATAATGATTCTGTTTCGAGGGGTTTCCTGCGCAACATAAACTGACAATGTAAAGGAACGCAAAAGGAAGGGATGTTCACTGTGCAATGTAGTATACGCGCACCCGTCTGCCTCCGTGATTCTACAGGCCTTAGGCTAGGTTCATATGTTATTACTCCAGTGCTGTTTAACCCACGATGGAAAGACAAAGCTGAGCTCTGGTTTTCCGCTGCTGCTCAGAAACAATGGAGGTGATTAGCCTGAGCCTCGCATCACGGGTTCTATGGCTGAATTAGTCATAGAGGATCCGTGGGAAGATCATATAGGAGGATTCCTCTCCTAAAAAAAGAAACATCCATCACAGTCTTAGATTTAAAGTAATTCCTCCATGTGAATTCCCCTTACTCAGCATTGTCAAGATGGCAGCGCTCATCCTTAGGCTTCTCAAAAATACACCACAATCCAGCATCTCTGCAGATCACTCATTTGCAATGGAAACACCACTCTGGCCTCATACTGATGTAAGCCATACATATAGGCAGGGGTGTAGCTATAGAGGTAGCATACGTTAGGGGGGCCCAAGAGCTTAGTACATGGTAATTGGGGGCCCTGCTACAGATTTTGCATCAGGGGTCCCCATTCTTCTGAGTACACCATTAGTGGAGAACAGTCTTGGTTGCAGCTCAGATTTTGTAGTATTCTAGTCTTCCTGAAGGTATTGGTTCTTTCCCTTGTTGCTGGTTTTTACATCTTTGCAATTTGTTTTTTCCTGGATCTAGCTCCTAGTGCTCCCATGTTACAGACAGTGTCTGAAGATACTGATTTCCACCAACGATACATTTAGGAACAGTGAGGGTTAGTGATAGGACTAAGGAAAGATTCAGAGTCCTCCTACTGAGTCATCCAGTTGCCATCCCAATCGCCTACTCGATAGTTCCCATTTTTTTGTATATTTTTCACCTGATAGTATAGTGATATGTATTTCATAAATTCCTTCTTCTTCATCTGGCCAGATATTTCAGAATTTTATAAGCCCTAACTGAGTACTGGCATGACATTGTTAGTATCCAAGAAAGAGGACAGCTACTGTATATGTAAAAGTCTAGTTCCGCCATCTTGTCATCAGATGGTCTCATTAAATGGATCCACTGGTTACTAGAGATCAGTGGACCTCAAGATTCGTTTCAATTCGGGTTTGGGTGGATTGGGTCCCTGACAATAAAGCATAGTCTAGAACACTGTCAACACCTTTCCTCGCCTCCTTTGGGCCTCCTCAGAGGATCTGGAGGTCTTTCTTGGCCTCTTCAGTGACATCATGTGCCCGGGGTGACCACTGAGGCTTGTGATTGTGCCAAGTGTGGGGACATGGGCATGCTGAGCGCCATGATGCCCATGTTATCACTGGTGGCCAATGACAGGCGTGAATGAGTGTAAATATTTTTTTTTTTTAAATTTTTTCCCCTCCCCTGAGCTTCCATCTATTAAACTTTGGAATATGAAGAGACCCCACCTCAAAGTATAACGTAGCGGCCATTTTAGTTCACCTGAGACAAATCACCATTTGTTGTTTTTTTATTTAAAAAAAACTAAACTAAAACTTTGGAATAGTTGGGCCAAACTGGCTTGATGACATTGCTCCTGTAACTATCAATATATCATGGGAAATCATGGGAAATGGAATGTTAAAATGTCTGTTATGATTTTATGGGGCTTAATGTGTAAATATATATATATATATATATATATATATATATATATTTGAAAAAAAACTTAAAAAGCCACGCCCACATCACAGGTTTTAACCCCACACCTGGCGGCACAAAACTATGTCGTAAAAAAAAATTAAAAATGCAAAATAATAAGAATACCGTATATACTCGAGTATAAGCCGACCCAAATATAAGCCGAGGCCCCTAATTTTACCACAAAAAACTGGGAAAACTTATTGACTCGAGTATAAGCCGAGGGGGGGAAATGCAGCAGCTACTGGAAAATTTCAAAAATTAAAATGGTTGGAGTTTTTGGGTGCAGTAGTTGCTGGTGCTGGGGAAGGGGAGGGGGTGTTTTGGTTGTCTGTCTGCCCCTTCCCTGAGCTTGAGAACTGGGTTTTTTTTCCCCCACTTGGAATTCAGTCTGGTTGAATATAGGGGATCTGCAGTGCTCCTATTAACCCCTTCCTGACGGAACAGGAGCACTGCAGATCCCCTATATTCAGTAGGCCGGGCACTGTCAGACACAGGGATACCTAATGTGTATGTGTGTCACAGTCATTCTCTACTTTTGTATGTATTCTAGGGAAAGGAGGGATTTACAACTTTTTTTAAATTTCTTTTAAACTTCTTTTTTTTCACTATTTTATGGGAGATTCTGTCAGAATACGGAGTCGCCGCGGTCTCCTTGCTGTGCGGCGTCTCCCTGGGAGACATGTTAGGAGTTCTATTGGGTGTGCTTAGGTCATTAAGGATTAATCTTTTCCTTGCTCTCAGTCTCCATGTCATTAGCCATCAGGTGTGTTCTCTGCTGCTATTTAACCCCCACCCAGGCATGGATCCTTGCCAGACATTCACTTTGGGTTTCCTGGTTCCTCTGCTCAGTCTGATTCCCTGTCTGTTTGTATTCTATATGTTTCTTGGTTTTTATACCCGGCTTGTATTTTTGACTATCCCTTGTCTTTTGATTCGGTACCTTTATTATATCTCCTGGCTCGACCTCTTGCTCGTCTGACCTCGCCTTCTCTTCTTTGTCTTGCTGGGACTTGTGGTCCTCCCTGGTTCCATGCGGTTTAGTCTTTTGTTTTGCATTGGATTTACACTGTGCTTTCCGTTTAGGTGTGACTCCAGTCCCTAGGACTTTCAGGGCCTCCTCTCCCCTTATCCTAGCCGCCGGATAGAAGGTTAGGAGCTGTGGAAGGCGCACTTCAATTAGGAAGTGCATTGGTCTGCCTCATCTTAGATATTACAGCATAGTTATAGCTGCAGGGCCTGCGACCCCTTTTGTCATTAGTTGCACAGTGTTGCTTTCTCAGCTGTGTCACTTTGCACTGCCTGACCCTGACTCCAATCCTTACAGATTCTATACATTGATATTGCGGCTGGTCATAGGACCCCCCCCCCCCCCCTCCTTAAAAAAAAAAAAAAAAAAAAAAAAAAAATTATTTTTTTTGCTGACTCAAGTATAAGCCAAGGGGGGCTTTTTCAGCACAAGAACTGTGCTGAAAAATTCGGCTTATACTCGAGTACATATGGTAACCCAAATGAAAAATTGGGATGGATTTAAAAACAGAACAGTTCCCATATCATAGGCCATAACGTGTGAACATACTGCAAAATTTGTGGCCCACTATTCGTGGCACATGGGTTAACATGACGTTTATGATCTTCTTTCGCCACTGAAACACTTTCCCTTATGTGCCCCCCGATAGGGTGCAGGATAGAGGATGATCAATGTGGGAGGGAGCCACGCGGGGAACCTTGGTCGTTTGACTGTAAGGCAGGGCCGGCTCCAGGTTTTTATGGGCCCTTGGGTGACAGAGCCTCAGTGGGCCCCCTTGTAAAGGAGGCGGGGGAGTCGAGACACCGTGTGTCGCAGATGAAGTGAGTGACGTCACACAGGAGTGTGGCGTCACTAACGCCATACCTCCCAATTTTTAAGGAGTAGAAATAGGGGCAAAATGTGCGGCACGTTCTGCGCGCCGTGGCAAATTTGGCTCCACCCACTTTTATGTTGATTCCGCACATTCTCATTCATTTATCATGTGCCCCCACACAGTATAATCCTCCTACAGTCACCCGTAAATTATATGCCCCCCTCCATCTCTCCCCCAGTTTCATATACACCCTTCCTCTGCCCCAGTTTCATGTCTCCCCCTCCATCTCTGTCCCCAGTTTCATCACATTCTCCCCCTTCATCTGCCCACAGTTTCATGTCCCCCATCTCTGCCCTAGTGTCATGCTGTTCCACCCCCCCATCTGCCCCAGTGTCATGCCGTTCCCCCCCCCATCCCCTTCATTTGCCCCCCCAGTTTCATTGGGCCCCTCCATCTCTGTCCCCAGTTTCATGCCGTTCTCTCCCCACCCCCTTCATCTTCCCCAGTGTCATGCCGTTCCCCCCCTCCCCTTCATTTGCCCCCCAGTTTCATGGGCCCCCTTCATTATGTTCCACCTTAATATTTAATACAAAACAAACACTTACACTCACCTTCCATCGCTCCCCCGACGCTCCTCTCTCTCACGCCATTCACATACGCGATTAAAGCAGGAGCTGTGACAGCTCAGCTCCTGCTTTAAAGCTGCGACCCGGCTTGCGTGTGTAGGCGCGATGTGATGACGTCATCGCGCCTACACACGCAAGCCGGGCCGCAGCATTAAAGCAGGAGCTGAGCTGTCACAGCTCCTGCTTTAATCGCCTATGTATTCAGCTCATCGACGTCCGTCGGGACAGGCAAGTGCTGAGGCAGGCAAGTGCTGGGGCGGGCAAGTGCCGGGGGGCCCCCAGAGGCTCTGTGGGCCCCGGCACTTGCCCGACTATGCCGTTATCTGACGCCGGCCCTGCTGTAAGGGGCCAGTATTTGCAATGGCTGCTCTAGATAGAGATAAAATCCACATTTATTCCCGTCCTCCACTTCAGCGATACACAACATAACGGCATTAGTCCTCACCGGAACGACCATTGTAAGTGCGTTAATAAATGTTCTCATCCATTTAACAAACCAAATCTCATTGCGTTGAATTTCCTGTACATAAAGGGTAAAAAAGTGTAGGAATATCCAGACCTTTAAAACATGATACTGTTGTTAGTCAGCGCGCACTGCGAGTACTTAGGGCTCGTACACATCAGAAAGCTTTCAGATGCAGGACGTGAATTCCATTTAGTGCTGAAAATTGGCAGTTACAGTTTGTCAAATGCATGAAATTTAATAAATGCGGAGTCTTTTGTCCGTCTCTGGAGAAGTTGCAGAGTGTAGTTGTGTATCGCCATGGGGGGGGAGGAGGGGTATCTCCGGGCTCCTTCCTGCCGCTGCGTTTTTAGCACAGGTCACCTGGTCTAATTGCTAATTGGAGTCAGAAGTAACCAATTATTCCTAACCTTTCCCTATCGGAGCAGATAGGAGCGGAGCAGTCGCCCCTATCTGTTATGTTATCAATCAGCAGCCCTGCACTCTCTGCAGAATGAGATCCTGTTATTGGTCCCAGCTGCTCGCCATCAACCCCTACTTACACGAAAAAAGATTCATTGTACATGCCACGCTAAGTGCATTACAGCAGGCATAATAATAACCATAAAGCCGCTCTGTCAGAAATGCAAAGGATTCTTTATGAATTTTCGAGCTATCATTTTGTTTCTCTAAGAGGGTAATGGGTTTTTCATATCTTAAGTGGATCTCAGATCCGGGCTAATGGTGTATTCTAAAGCAGCAGATGGTATCATGTGATGTTTCTATCCACAATAGGACGTAAATAGGAATAACTTTAAGAATGCACAAATTCACAAGTCTCTCAGTTACTAAGTACTCGGAAATACTTCTTCAAGGTGTTCTAAGCTAATGGAGGCGACTTATATATCCCCTTTCAAAAATTGTGTGTAACTTGCATGCAAATTTCTAGAATTTCACATCTCCGCTGAAGCTATGCGCACAATTCTGAGACCGAATGTTGAAAAAAGCTCCTTTGTCTCTCTCTCCCAGCGGGATCTCACAGCATGTTCTTAGAGATGAGTAAGTAGTGTTCAATCGAGTAGGTGTTCGATCGAATACTACGGTATTCGAAATACTCGTACTCGATCGAACACTACTAGCTGTTCGAAGTTTAAGGTTCGATGCAGAACCAGCGTTGATTGGCAGAATGCTATACATTCTGCCAATCAACGCTGGTTCTTCTCTTACCTTTAGAAGTCTTCTCCGTGCAGCGCCCGCGCGTCTTCTTCCGGCTGGAATTCACTCTGCCTAGGCATCCGGCCTAGGCAGAGCCGACTGCGCATGCGCAGGCATGCCTTCACATGCGCAGTCGGCTCTGCTCAGGCCCCGATGCCTAAGCAGAGTGAATTCCAGCCGGAAGAAGACGCGCGGGCGCTGCACGGAGAAGACTTCAAGGAGAATCCAGCCGGACTGTCACTCGTGGACTTGGTAAGTATAATTTTATCGAATGTTGCCTACCCCTGAAACGAGCATTTCCCCCCATAGACTATAATGGGGTTTGAAATCCGTTTGAACAGTCGAACAGTGTGCGGCTGTTCGAATCGGATTTCGAACCTCGGACATTTTAGTGTTCGCTCATCTCTATTCTTAATCAAAACATGAGGAGCTGAAAGAGGACCTTTCATCACCTCCATCAACTCCAACCTTTGCCAATTTGCTGATTCCAGCGCGGTTGAAATTTTTTCTCTAGCCCACACCATTCCTGAGTAATCACTTTCATACTCTCATAGCACAATCATACTCTCTAGCGTCAGGGAGGTTGTTCCCACCATCTTGGAGAACTAAGCTCAGATCTTCTGTAGATGTAGGCTTACTCCAATCCTTCTGTCTCTGGACAGACTGGATGATGTTGAGATCAGAGCCATATCATCACTTCCAAGGATTCCTCCTGCAAAGGCAAAGGTCACACCAAATATTGATGGGATTTACATTTACTTCTCTTTTCTTGATTCACCCCATTTTGTTAATTGACAAAAATAAACGCTTAACCCTTCTGTTTTTGAAAACATTCTGACTGTGCAGTATTTTATCAGCCTAAAACTTTTGCACAGTACTGTTTGTGCAGGTAAACCTACACTTTAAGCCATATTGTGGCTATAAATACATATCGAATCTGAGAGGATCAGAGGGAAAGCCTTTGCATCAAGTAAGATTAGTAAACGTGTCGGCCCCTTACCCATCTCTGATAACAGATGAGCTGCACAAAGCTCTGTTCCTTCTCCGACAATTCCTCTAATAGCAAATGAATATTATCTATGGGTGCTATTAAAATAAAAGGGAGGCCAAGAAGAAGTCCCTTTGGCCTCCATCTGACTGGCGTACTTGGAAATAACATAGTAAATGGCAGATAAGGTCACATGGCCAAAAATGCGTTGGTCATCTTGGAGCCTGGTCTTGGGTCTAAATGTATTTTGGGGCCCGGTCTGAATGTATTTGAGTTTCTATAGAGGCCGGAGGTGGCTGCACAAGTGAAGAGTCAAACTTTGCCGTCATCAGGAGAAGTCGAGGTCACAATTGATTATGGTATCTAAAAGGCTATATGTCCTTGATCTGAGCTGTCTCCAGTCATGGACAGTGTTAATTTATATCCACTGCTTCCGTTGATATACCAGTTTTTTACGTTATGCACATGAGTCTCCAGACAGCGCAGGGAGCGTTCATCCTGTACTGCCTGAAGATTCTCCAGCCACGCCTCCATCTTCTACAGCCACGCCTCTCCGCCACGTCCTTCATGTAGTCTTCTTCTGGCGAGCCTGTGTTCGGAATCTAAATACCGTACATGCGCAGTTCATCAAGCTTCGCATGCGCATGTCTGTTGAGCCATTTTACTTTGGCCGCTTATACGAGCGTACTGTGTCTGTAAGTGGCCACAGCAAAATGGCTGAACAGACATGTGCAGTCGGCGCTGCCCGAAGTTGATGGCAGAGTTGACTGCGCATGCGCAGAATTTAGGTTCCGAATGCAGACTCGCCGGAAGAAGACTACACAAAGGACATGGTGGAAAGGCGCGGCTGAAGAAGATGGAGGCGTTGCTGGAGAATCTTCAAGCAGCACAAGGGACGGCCCATGTGCTGTATGGAGACTCATTTGCCTCCGGGGAAAAACTGATATATCAATGGAATGGCGGCGTCACATCATTGACTACATTCTACTCAACAGGTCTGCAGCCCCAGCAGAGGGAGTCGGTGACATCACTATGTAGGGTAGAGGAGGAGCGAGCATTCTGGCCTCTCCAGCTGCCCTCCACACAGGGAACTACCGGGCTCCTGAAGACTGGGGTGTATATCAGTAATAAAGCTTTAGGCCGCCATGCCACGTGGTAGAAATGTCACCGCAAAAACCATTACCTTTTTGGAAATCGCAGCTTTTCGAATATAACTACAAAAACACTGTCGGTTTCCCTATAGGTATAATGGAAGAAGAAAGTCACCAGAGGAAAGCACTGAAGACTTTCTGTGAAAAGCACTGCGGGAAAAAACCCAATGAGTTTTCACGGTGTTGACTTGATGACTTGGGGATTCGGGTGTTGTCAATCTTTAATAAGTGGCCTATCTTAGGAGTGCCCCTTTAACCAGCGCCGCACCTCCCATGAGGCGACCTGAAGCGACCGCTTCAGGCGGCGCTATGCCGGGGCCCCGGGGGAGGGCGGCATTTTTGCTGACCTAAGCCAGTCCAGGACAAGCTGTCCTGGACTGGCTTAGCGTCACCGTCTCGGCAGCCCAGCACGGGAAGCGAGCGGTGGATTGGGGCGGCCCTGTGGACGCAGTGCTGCTCCAGCAGCCGCCCCTCACGCTTAGCAGAGAGCAGGTCCTCGACCTGCCTGCTCTCTGTCTGCTAACGATGCTCGCTCCGCTTCGCCCCGCCCCCTCCACTCGGCCACGCCTCCTCCGCTCGGCCCCGCTCGGAGGCGGCTTTTTGACGGCGGCCTCAGGCGGCACAAACCCTAGGTTCACCCCTGCCTTTAACCAGTGCATGGAATACATCATATAAACCCCTCTATAATATTATGCTTCAAAACGCCAGAATAAAAAAGCATGGATGGAAAGTTACCGAAAAAAAACCGCATCAACAGAATTGCCTAGAAACGGCCCTGTGTGAACATAGTCTTAGTGTACTTAGCTCCGGCTATAATTGAGCAGTCCTACCGATATAGATAGCGCTAATTCTACCCCTCACTGATACTATTCCGCTGCATTGATTGAATATGCTCCAACGCGAGGTTAAAAGCTCAGTGGGATCTCTATTTCAGGAAAGACATGCTGCTGTCACAGGGCGACTATGAAAGCTTCTCCTAAAATCTCTGCGGGGGAAGGGATTGTTTCCTCACTTAACTCTGGTGTCAAATACATAGTTTTTGGCACTGTCAGCCGCATAGTTTTTATTTACAGCAAGTGAACTCTATCTCTAAAATTGTAACGCTGCAAAGCGCTTTCCCGTCGGTGTCACTCTCGATGGCTTCTCTAGAGATTCCTGACAATCTGTCAAATAGCTGAAGTCTACACCCTGCGCTCTGCCCTGCGAGACATTCATTAGCCGCCGTGACAATGCAAAAATAACCACATAAATATCATGCACGGTATACGGGAATATATACAACAAATAATATATGGGGCTTGGCTGTAGGGGGTGCAGTGCTGTCTGTTGCTACAAGGCCCAGGATCCTGAGGGGTCTCTGTGCCATATAAAACTATTACTACTGCTGTAAAGGGCACAGGGTAGGTAGGGGCCCATTATAGAGTTTGCATTGAGGCCTAGAAACTTCAAGCAGGAGTGAGAGGCATAACAATTGTGGTCGCAGGGAGTGCGACCGGGCCCGGCAAGGTTCAGGGCCAGCTGGAGATGGCTGAGGCCCGGTACCACTATGACAGCGGTCGGGGAAAGCCTCGACATATTGTAAACGGAAAGGGGCCCTGGCATGTTGGCAGGGGAGGTGACTGAAAATAATAAACAAATATACTCACCTCTCCGGCGTCTCCCTTCACGTGACTGAGGCCTGTGGTCACGTGAGGCGCAGCGGCATAACGACGTCAGTGCGCCCCCACGTGTCCGCTGCGGACCAATCACAGGTCTAAGGCCTCAAGTTATGTCTATGTATGAACACGATTGTGAATAATACACACACGGATAGTCCAGGCCGCAAAACTCAGAACAAGTCCAGTTTGCAGCTATGCTTCTGTGGCTCCTATTCGTTGAATGAATGGGGCCATGTGACATCTATGCGCCGCCCGCGCCCTGTCCGTGCCATTCAATCAAAACCAACCTAAGCCCCGGCATGGATTTTAATTGTCGGCCCTAGTCCTGGACATCCCACCATTCCCCATCTAATAACTAAGTATTACCATATAGGGTATATGAAATAGGATTTCCCTATAGACGACGCATGTATAGATCATTTATATACAGTGACAGGTCTCTTTATATGACCCAGCATTTCTCAGATTTCCATAGCCGTCCTCTTCCCTATAAACGTACAGGCAATGAATATAATTTATATTCCGGACACTCTCCAATTGTTTGATCTTTCAGCATTGCGCACTCGAGCCTGATGGGAGTTATGAGCAAATAGTAAGTGCATTGCATACTCCTAACCTCCTGTGACTTAGATGAAGAGCGTGTCAGACTCTCAAGTCAAAGGGAGTCAGAGACATTTATCAAATAAAATGCAAGCAAGCATTATTTGGCTTCTTTAATCCTCAGCAGAAGCAATAAGGTGCCGTGACAGTGTTTGATTTAAGGATGACACCTATGCTGAAACATTATCAGGAAGATTAAACGCTCGCCGCCACCGCACTCCGTTTGCCAATATGTTTTTGACTAATTTCCTTCAGAAGCCATTCCATTTTCATTAACAATAAAGGCAGGCTGTAAAAAGTTCTCTCTGTCTCCGCTGTCGTCACCATGTTAGCCTAAATCATATTGTGCTATATAGGGTTTATGATGTACGCCCTGCCATATCTTATAGGTGACCTGATGTGAGAAATCCAAGATCTTGCCCGGGTTTTACCTCTTTGCTCACGCAGAAACTTTAACATTTTACAGGACTTGTGTTTATGCCGTAAAAGTATCGTAAATGATGGCAAAATTTCCAATAGGGAGGACGTGACGCCGATTTAGGCCTAGGCACCAAGATGCCAGAAGGACGCACCGCACTCATGATCATCGTCAATTATTATTATTATTGTTTACTTATATAGCACCATTAGTTCCATGGTGCGGTACATTATTATATTAATTCCATGGTGCTTTACAATATAATATTAATTCCATGGTGCTGTACATTATTATATTAATTCCATGGTGCTATACATTATTATATTAATTCCATGGTGCTGTACATTATTATATTAATTCTATGCTGCTGTACATTATTATATTAATTCCATGGTGCTGGTTATTATTATATTGATTCCATGCTGCTGGACATTATTATATTAATTCCATGGTGCTATACATTATTATATTTATTCCATGTTGCTGTACATTATTATATTAATTCTACGGTGTTGTACATTATTATATTAATTCCATGGTGCTATACATTATTATATTTATTCCATGTTGCTGTACATTATTATATAAATTCCATAGTGCTGTACATTATTATATTACTTCCATGGTGCTGGACATTATTATATTAATTCCATGGTGCTGTACATAATTATATTAATTCCATGCTGCTGTACATTATTATATTAATTCCATGGTGCTGTACATTATTATATTAATTCCATGGTGATGGACATTATTATATTAATTCTATGGTGCTGGACATTATTATATTAATTCCATGCTGCTGGACATTATTATATTAATTCCATGGTGCTATACATTATTATATTTATTCCATATTGCTGTACATTATTATATTAATTCCATGGTGCTATACATTATTATATTAATACCATGGTGCTGGACATTATTATATTTATTCCATGTTGCTGTACATTATTATATTAATTCCATGGCCCTGTACATTATTATATTAATTCCATGGTGCTGTACATTATTATATTAATTCCATGGTGCTATACATTATTATATTTATGCCGTGTTGCTGTACATTATTATATTAATTCTACGGTGCTGTACATTATTATATTAATTCCATGGTGCTATACATTATTATATTTATTCCATGTTGCTGTACATTATCATATTTATTCCATGTTGCTGTACATCATTATATTAATTCCATTGTGCTGTACATTATTATATTAATTCCATGGTGCTATACATTATTATATTTATTCCGTGTTGCTGTACATTATTATATTAATTCCATTGTGCTGTACATTATTATATTAATTCCATGGTGCTATACATTATTATATTTATTCCGTGTTGCTGTACATTATTATACTAATTCTACGGTGCTGTACATTATTATATTAATTCCATGGTGCTGTACATTATTATATTAATTCCATGCTGCTGTACATTATTATATTAATTCCATGGTGCTGTACATTATTACATTAATTCCAGGATGCTGGAAATTATTATATTAATTCCATGGTGCTGTACATTATTATATTAATTCCATGTTACTGTACATTATTATATTAATTCCATATTGCTGTACATTATTATATTAATTCCATGGTGCTGTACATTATTATATTAATTCTGTGGTGCTGGACATTATTATATTAATTCCATGGTTTTGTACATTATTATATTAATTCCATGCTGCTGGACATTATTATATTAATTCCATGGTGCTATACATTATTATATTAATTCCATGGTGCTGGACATTATTATATTTATTCCATGTTGCTGTACATTATTATATTAATTCCATGGTGCTGTACATTATTATATTAATTCCATGGTGCTATACATTGTTATATTTATTCCGTGTTGCTGTACATTATTATATTAATTCTACGGTGCTATACATTATTATATTTATTCCATGTTGCTGTAAATCATTATATTAATTCCATTGTGCTGTACATTATTATATTAATTCCATGGTGCTATACATTATTATATTTATTCCGTGTTGCTGTACATTATTATATTAATTCTATGGTGCTGTACATTATTATATTAATTCCATGGTGCTGTACATTATTATATTAATTCCATGGTGCTGTACATTATTATATTAATTCCATTGTGCTGTACAGTATTATATTAATTCCATGTTGCTGTACATTATTATATTAATTCCATTGTGCTGTACATTATTATATTAATTCCATGTTACTGTACATTATTAAATTAATTCCATGGTGCTGTACATTATTATATTAATTCCATGTTACTGTACATTATTATATTAATTCCATATTGTTGTACATTATTACATTAATTCCAGGGTGCTGGAAATTATTATATTAATTCCATGGTGCTGTACATTATTATATTAATTCCATGTTACTGTACATTATTATATTAATTCCATATTGCTGTACATTATTATATTAATTCCATGGTGCTGGACATTATTATATTTATTCCATGTTGCTGTACATTATTATATTAATTCCATGGTGCTGTACATTATTATATTAATTCCATGGTGCTATACATTATTATATTTATGCCGTGTTGCTGTACATTATTATATTAATTCTACGGTGCTGTACATTATTATATTAATTCCATGGTGCTATACATTATTATATTTATTCCATGTTGCTGTACATTATCATATTTATTCCATGTTGCTGTACATCATTATATTAATTCCATTGTGCTGTACATTATTATATTAATTCCATGGTGCTATACATTATTATATTTATTCCGTGTTGCTGTACATTATTATATTAATTCCATTGTGCTGTACATTATTATATTAATTCCATGGTGCTATACATTATTATATTTATTCCGTGTTGCTGTACATTATTATATTAATTCTACGGTGCTGTACATTATTATATTAATTCCATGGTGCTGTACATTATTATATTAATTCCATGCTGCTGTACATTATTATATTAATTCCATGGTGCTGTACATTATTACATTAATTCCAGGATGCTGGAAATTATTATATTAATTCCATGGTGCTGTACATTATTGTATTAATTCCATGTTACTGTACATTATTATATTAATTCCATATTGCTGTACATTATTATATTAATTCCATGGTGCTGTACATTATTACATTAATTCCAGGGTGCTGGAAATTATTATATTAATTCCATGGTGCTGTACATTATTATATTAATTCTATGGTGCTGGACATTATTATATTAATTCCATGGTTTTGTACATTATTATATTAATTCCATGGTGCTGTACATTATTATATTAATTCCATGCTGCTGGACATTATTATATTAATTCCATGGTGCTATACATTATTATATTAATTCCATGGTGCTGGACATTATTATATTTATTCCATGTTGCTGTACATTATTATATTAATTCCATGGTGCTGTACATTATTATATTAATTCCATGGTGCTGGACATTATTATATTTATTCCATGTTGCTGTACATTATTATATTAATTCCATGGTGCTATACATTATTATACTTATTCCGTGTTGCTGTACATTATTATATTAATTCTACGGTGCTGTACATTATTATATTTATTCCATGGTGCTATACATTATTATATTTATTCCATGTTGCTGTAAATCATTATATTAATTCCATTGTGCTGTACATTATTATATTAATTCCATGGTGCTATACATTATTATATTTATTCCGTGTTGCTGTACATTATTATATTAATTCTACGGTGCTGTACATTATTATATTAATTCCATGGTGCTGTACATTATTATATTAATTCCATGGTGCTGTACATTATTATATTAATTCCATTGTGCTGTACAGTATTATATTAATTCCATGTTGCTGTACATTATTATATTAATTCCATTGTGCTGTACATTATTATATTAATTCCATGTTACTGTACATTATTAAATTAATTCCATGGTGCTGTACATTATTATATTAATTCAATGTTACTGTACATTATTATATTAATTCCATGGTGCTGGACATTATTATATTTATTCCATGTTGCTGTACATTATTATATTAATTCCATGGTGCTGTACATTATTATATTAATTCCATGGTGCTGTACATTATTACATTAATTCCAGGATGCTGGAAATTATTATATTAATTCCATGGTGCTGTACATTATTATATTAATTCCATGGTGCTGGACATTATTATATTACTTCCATGGTGCTGGACATTATTATATTTATTCCATGTTGCTGTACATTATTATATTAATTCCATGGTGCTATACATTACTATATTTATTCCGTGTTGCTGTACATTATTATATTAATTCTACGGTGCTGTACATTATTATATTTATTCCATGTTGCTGTAAATCATTATATTAATTCCATTGTGCTGTACATTATTATATTAATTCCATGGTGCTATACATTATTATATTTATTCCGTGTTGCTGTACATTATTATATTAATTCTACGGTGCTGTACATTATTATATTAATTCCATGGTGCTGTACATTATTATATTAATTCCATGGTGCTGTACATTATTATATTAATTCCATTGTGCTGTACAGTATTATATTAATTCCATGTTACTGTACATTATTATATTAATTCCATATTGCTGTACATTATTATATTAATTCCATGGTGCTGTACATTATTACATTAGTTCCAGGGTGCTGGAAATTATTATATTAATTCCATGGTGCTGTACATTATTATATTAATTCCATGGTGCTGTACATTATTATATTAATTCCATGGTGCTGGACATTACTATATTAATTCCATGTTGCTGTACATTATTATATAAATTCCATGCTGCTGTACATTATTATATTAATTCCATGGTGCTGGACATTATTATATTAATTCCATGGTCCTGTACATTATTATATTAATTCCACGTTGCTGTGTCAAGTCTCAGGTTATGAATTAATACTTATATACTCTTATACTCTTATACTTATATATTCTGTGTTGCATGTTTGTCTATTTAGAAATACTAATTGTTTTCCTTGCTACTAAGTGCCTAAAGTATTGAACAAAGGAGTTTGGAATCTAAGATGGAGGCTTTGTCTTGTCTGTGAGCCTCATGGAAGAGGTCTTCAAATTACAGGAGGGGGGTCGTCTGAGTGGACGAAGGAAGGCTGGACATCAAAGGACTGAAGCCAATAGAAGCTGGACAACTCAGGATTTTGGACAAAGCTTTGTTGAACTATGCATTAATCCCACCTACCCTTTTTGTAAAAGTGTGTGTACTTGTAATAAAGAGTCAGTAGAATGCTGTGTGTTGACCTGGGCACTGAAGCAATTCAGCTAGCTGATGAAACAGACTTGAATTCTGTGTCATTATTTAGCAAAATCGCGCAACAATAAGCTTCTTTAATTTGGACTGACTGATTGATCTACGATATAGTCAATTTGACTTTAAAAGCTGTACATTATTATATTAATTCCATGGTCCTGTACATTATTATATTAATTCCATGTTGCTGTACATTATTATATTAATTCCATGGTGCTGTACATTATTATATTAATTCCATGGTCCTGTACATTATTATATTAATTCCATGGTGCTGTACATTATTATATTAATTCCATGGTGCTGTACATTATTATATTAATTCCATGGTGCTGTACATTATTATATTAATTCCATGGTCCTGTACATTATTATATTAATTCCATGTTGCTGTACATTATTATATTAATTCCATGGTGCTGTACATTATTATATTAATTCCATGGTGCTGTACATTATTATATTAATTCCATGTTGCTGTACATTATTATATTAATTCCATGGTGCTGTACATTATTATATTAATTCCATGGTGCTGTACATTATTATATTAATTCCATGTTGCTGTACATTATTATATTAATTCCATGGTGCTGTACATTATTATATTAATTCCATGGTGCTGTACATTATTATATTAATCCCATGGTGCTGGACATTATTATATTAATTCCATGCTGCTGTACATTTGAGGGTTTATATACAGAACATGTTGGTTTTTTCTGTCCACTTGAAAAGTTGGACATCTTTGTGAACGGACACTTAAGGACACCCACGGACAGTAAAAGAACGCACCCAATGTCCATTTAAATCAATGCAAAATGTCACGGACACAGCTAGTGTCCGCTGCTAATGTCCGTACAAGATTTTGAACGGACATTAGCAGCGGACACTAGCTATCTGACATCGACGGTAGTGTGAACGTTCCCTAAGTTTTCCCTGCACTCTCAGTGCCCTGGCTATGCAGGAGGATGCAGCTCCCTCTATTGACATAAATGGGGCCACATTGCTGGTGCTGCACTGCAGTGATAAAGTGAAAGAGATATAATGCTACACTAGCACATACCCTAGCGACAGCCATCACTTTACAAGATGGAGATACCTCTTGAAGCACATGTTCTGGAGTTTTACATATTTTGATGCATTTTTTTGAGCTACTGTGTGACTTCAAAAGAAATGGGAAATATCCTGGAAGGACTTGTACTTCTTCCTTCTGTTCTTGGCATTGACTCAAAAAACCTGCAGCAAAATGTACAACAAAAAAACCTCAGCTTTCCCTCAATATGTGGCCTCTGACTACCAGGGTCCCTGGGATGTATGAATATTGTGGCCCCCAGCAGGCTAGAGTTTTCAGGGCCCTTTAAATGGGACGACCATCTACTGAATGATGATTTTTGGGAATGCTCATTCTAAGGCAATTCCCAGTATTAGGTTGGGTTTATACATTGCACATTCAATGAGTACAACATGTACCTGGAGTGCTGCCAAATCCAGGGGTCACATGAGTGGAGATGAAGATCATTTTGATTTTAATGGTCAGGGGGTAGAGGAGGGGGGGTCAACTATGAAAGAATAGTAGGCTCCCTTGCTATACTGTTATTAGTCACACAACGCCTACACTATGCTGCTGCCCCCTTGCTTATGGGAAGACTAATTGCAGCCTTGTATTTACAAGTACATGTAAAATTGCAATGACACCTCTGACCAATTCTACGTGACATCCACTTGTCAAAGTTGGTGAGAGATTTGGGTAGTTATGGGCTCAGGCAGCCTGCCAAAAATCCCATATTGTATGCCACCACTACAGAGGAGAAGGCATGGTAAAGCATTGTGTTACTAAGCTGAGCGAGCAGCATTATGTGCATGTCTCTCCTAGAAGCCTCCTCCTTCCATTCCCCTCTCCATAGACTTCTATGTTACACGTAAGGGCTCGTTCACATCTGCGTCGTCGGTCCTTATTGCAGGTTTCCGTTTCCTGCCTAAAACAGAGGCAGGAGACGGAAGCCTGCAGGAGACTTTCTCACCCATTCATTTGAATGGGTGAGAAAGCTGTCCGGCCGTGCGCGGCAGTGAGCGTTTTGCGCTCTCCGCCGCGAAACCGGGTTTTATAATCCGGACACAGAGTCGGACATGCAGTACTCTGTGTCCGGATAAAAAAATCCGGTTTCGTGGCGGAGAGCCTAAAACGCTCACCGCCGCGCACGGCCGGACCCGATCTATGGTTTCCGTCTTCTGCCATGCAGAAGACGGAAACCATAGTACGGAGACCCCAGACGCAGGTGTGAACCCAGCGTAACTCTAAAAACAGGAAAAGCAGTCTGAGCAATGGAGAAAGAAGCATTTTTCTTTCATAAGCCATATTACAAATGTTTTTATATTCACTTGCACAGTTCATTTTCAGATACCTTTTGACCAGACGTCCTTCACAAGTCATTGTTCTTAGTGTTACTATCACAATTGTCACATTATAACTAGTCTAAGTGTAGGTGTATCAGTAGGTGAAAAGCAGAAAGTAGATTATTAAAATGCAAGGGGTATCATAGATAATTTAGTGTGTGTGTGAACAGGCATCTATAGATTCCCAGTAATCCCATTATACTGTCAGGGCTCATGGCTTTCTTATAAATCTGCACTACTGGACTAAATATGGCAGGTCATCCTAATTGTCCAAATCAGGTTGGACTTAGCTATTGATCTAATGCAGTTGTAGCTGGAAGCGCCAGAGATGTTGGAGCTGTTTTCTGGTGCCTGCCAAGTGCCTGTTGACTCCGATCATTACAGCACTGGAAAGAGAAAGCTTATATACAGTTGATGCTGATGCTAATTTTTGGTGCATTGTCTCAAGCATGTTTAAAGGGTCCTGGATTGGAAAAATACACGGCTACTTTGGAAAACAGCTTCAATACCACCAATGGATATATAGAAAACATCATGAAGTCTCAATAAGTCTGGGTTGACACCAACGCCTGGTCTGTTTAGGATTTGAAAAATGCACACAGGACTTCTCTCTCTGCATTTTTTTTGGCAGAAACCCGTCGGACCCCATTATAGTCTACAGCAGGGGTGCCCAACACGTCGATTGCGATCTAGCGGTCGATCGCGAAGGACGTATGGGTCGATCGCAGGATGCAGCCAGGGATCCCCGGTGTCTGCTTGTTCACAGTGCAGGCTGAGAGTCGAGCAGGCCGGGCAGCAGCAGCTCCAGGGGATGACGCGCTCCCCACTCTTAGGGATGGAGGGAGCCGGGGTGCTGCTTGTTCACAGCGCAGGCTGAGAGTCATCTCCGGACACTGGCAGGCGAGGCTACCGCAGCCCCAGCCTGCCAGTGTCCAGAGATAACTCTCAGCCTGCGCTGTGAACAAGTAGACACCGGTAATCCCTGGGCGGCCACGCTCCGCCCGACCCTGCACACATGCCCAACCCCGCCCACAGGCCCACCCCGGCCCCGCCCACAAGAAGTGGGTAGTAGATCTTTTGCCTTGGTCAGTTTATAAAGTAGCTCACATGCTGAAAAAGTGTGAGCACTCCTGGTCTACAGGGTCCACGGGTTTCTGCAGGTAACCACTTTTTAAGTGGATTGGGTTTCCGTTTTTTGGTTCACAAGTGGATCCAAAGAACGGAAGCCTGAACGGTAGTGTGAACCAAGCGTAATATAGTAATGCAAAAGTAAAGAGTGGGAATAACCATGGGCTCTGTACTAAAATGTAGAATGAATCCACATTGTATCTTCTATAGTCATCACTAACTGGAGATTAGGAGTGGAGATGGGACCCCAAAGCCGCTAGGTCCTCTATACTGCACCACACAGGGGGTTACCAGGTCTAAATACATTACATCCATGTTAAGGGTTTAAAGGGATGTAAAAAGATTAAAAAAACATCTACATGTTACTGGGAACTTCAGACCAGACCCGTACACGCTATAAACGTTACCATTACTTTCACCACCCCCAGTTATAGATGTAGATGAGCCGCCTCTCTGATGTGTATTTCTCTTATTCCTGGGTCAGGAAGCATTTTTTTTCCTGCAAACCAAAAACTAGCCCTCTGAGGGTTTCTAAATATAGCAAGCAATCTACAAATGTGACACCAATGACAAATGGTATCGGATGTGTACTGACATAAGAAGTGGTTGCTTCTTCACTTACAGGATGTGGACTAGCAGAAGGAAGCATTTGGCTCCTTCATCTACAAGCCAAGGACCACCAGAAGGAAACATCTTTCTCTTCTACTTTCTGGCCATGGATTGCAAGAAAAAGTGCCTTGTTCCTTCCCCTACAAACCACAAACCTGCAAGAAGATGGATCTTGCTGCTCCACCTTCCAGAAGCATCCTGTTCCTTCTGGCAGAAGAAAAAGTCTGGCTCTAACACCTACCAACCATGGACCGCCAGAATGAAGCATCTCACTTTTTCACCTACTGACCATGGACTGCCAGATGGAAGCATCTTGCATCTTCGCCTACTGTGATGGACCACCAGAAGGAATCATTGTGTTCCTTCACCTACCAGCCATGGATTGATAGGAAGAAGCATCTTCTCTTTCACCTACAGGCCATGGATTACCAGAAAGAAATGTCTAGCTCCTTCACCTATCAACCATGGACCACCAGATGGAAGCATCTTGGTCCTTCACCTACAGGGCATGGTCCATCAGATAGAAGAATCTTGTTTACTTCATCCACCACAATGGGCCTCCAGAAGAAAGCATCTTGCTCCTTCAGCTACCCACCATGGGCCACCAGAAGGAGGCACCTTGGTCCTTTGCCTATATAAATATATAAATAGATGTGTAGTTTTTGCCTCAATTCTTTTCTGTATATAGAAGTTATTTAGCATAATGCTCAAATACAATTGGGGAAGGAGCAAGATATCTCACATGAAGGTAAGATACCATGGGAAGAATATGCAAATCAGTCTTCCATGATGTAATTAGGAAGTCAGGTGCCTCAGTGTTGCAAACCAATAGAGGGTGCTCACTGGAATGTGCAAGCCTGTCTTCCCTGATGTAATTAGGAAGTCAGGTGCCTCAGTGTTGCAAACCAATAGAGGGCGATCACTGGAATGTGCAAGCCTGTCTTCCCTGATGTAATTAGGAAGTCAGGTGCCTCAGTGTTGCAAACCAATAGAGGGCGCTCACTGGAATGTGCAAGCCTGTCTTCCCTGATGTAATTAGGAAGACAGAATCTCAGTGATATAGCCCAATAGAGGCTGCTCCCTTTAACATCATGCTCGACCCTCCAAGAGGCCTTTGTTTTGCAATGATGCTGGGATTATTACCAGGTATAGTCTCTCGACCGAGGACGGCTGTTTCGATGTTATTGCATCTCGTCAGCAATATGAATGTTAATGTAAAGGGGCTGAAAAATTACTCCTATTCATAAATTGTACAGTAGTCAAAGAAAGACATTGATCCAATGGAAGGGTGAAGTCCACTTTGATCATGTATGGGGATCAAAGGGTTAACAAGAGGATCGGAGAGTCTTCAGTTAATGACGGTAGAGCAAGAGGCAGTTCTAAGATCTGGATAATACCAAAAGATGTCATGTACAGAAGACAGTGGACGGTCATTAAGGAACGAACCAGAGGGATATGTTGTCATCTTACCTAAAGGTCACCAAGCCTTTGGTTGTCCAGCTGCTGTACAACTACAACTACAAGCATGTCCAGACAGTCTGTATCTATCAGAGCATGACGAGAGACAGCATGGGAACCATTACCCTAAATGTTACCCAACCATGTAGTGAATTTGTACAATAATGCTGTACCGGCCCTTTAAGAAAAGCTGAAGCCTGCTCCACTGATGAAGTCATTGAGATGTTGAGAAACTTGTCATATTGTATTCCTCTACATAATACTTTGCATACTGGAAAATGCATTAGTTGCTTACATCTCAGCTCTCGTCTTCAATTGCTCTAACTCATTTAGAGAAATAAAAGACAGTAAATGGAAGCGTTCCTGTAATGAATGCGAAATACTTACAAATGACAAATTACCGCTCTCCCTTACGTTTCTCCGGTGGATAATGTATACAAATGAAAGTTTCCTGAAGATGAACAGCATGACTAATCCTAAATTATTTAAGCCGTGTAATGAAGGAATGATGCGGCTTCTCCCATCTTATGTATATTCAAGACGTACAGAGCAGCGCCGGTTATTAAAGCTCACGTCGGGCGGGCGCTCATTCACTGTGTGCGACTGTTTGTTGAGGTCGCGCAAGGCTGGGGGGATCAATACTGTATAGAAAATGATGTATTTCTGCTTACAGATACATGGGCTATGCTTGGGGAGAGCAGGCTCAGATACCATGGCTACGCACGGATCCATTTTTAGTAACTGTCGAGTGGATTTCATAGCAGGTTGCTGAAACTTTACAGGGGTTCACTGGGAATTGTCACACAAAATAAATAATAAGAGGTCACACTACTGGCACTGATACATTTCTGAATATTTTTAAGCGAGTTTTAGTTGTCTACTTCCTGTTACATTCTCAGAACAGCTGATCAGTAGGGGTGCCAGATGTCAGATCCACACCAATCTAATACTCATTGTCTATGCTTTAAAGAGGTCCTTTCACCACCTCCAACAAGTCTAGCTGCTGCTCCACTGATTCTGGCACAGTTGAATTTTTTTCTCTAGCCCCTACATTACTGAGCAATCAGTGCAGTTAGTTTTGGTGCCTGATATGCTATTTAGGCTCTTTACTGTCAGGAGGGTGGTGTCAGGCAAGGGGTGTGATTCTAAGCTCTGACATTGGTTGCCTCTGATTGGAGCTCTGAATCACACCCCCTGCCTGACACCGCCTACCTGACATTATAGAGCTTAAAGGGGTTGTCCCATAACAAGGATCCTATCTATACTGCTAGTTTATGTGGATACAAGACTTTTCCTAAATACATTGCTTTATCAAAACTGCTTTGTTTGGCCGTTATCTTAATTTATTCACTTCATTGTTGACACTGTATTTCTATGGCCACTGGGCTTATCTGCTCATTTCCCAAGTGATGTAGCTGCCTGCTCTCAGGAAAGGAGGGAGGGGCTGACAAGAAATGGAGCTCCTCAGATAGGGGAGGGGGGAGGTCAGAGCTCCGAGATTACTGTGTTGTCTATCTTCAGCTTTTCCACTTATCAGTCGGTTTAATTGAATTTGGCTGATAAGGGCTGAGATAAGGAGTCCATTACCTCTGTATGTAATGCAAGCTGACTCAAATCCAGCTCTGCTACATCAGTTTCCACATCAGCTTCATACTGTGGTAATGCGTTTACAACCAATCCCTCATTACTGACTGCAAACATAGCAGATAGCAGAACAAGTGAAACCCTGCCCACCAATGTGCCGAGAAATCCAGGAAGTGAAGAGAGTACAGACCCTGCCTGCTGCAGAACAAGACTTATGGGAATACCCCTTTAACTAGCACATCAGGCACCAAAACTAACTGCTCTTGTTGCTCAGGAATGGTGGGGGCACGAGAGAAAATTCCAACTGTGCAGGAATTTGTGGAGCTCCTATTAACTGATGCTGAGTACTAGAATTGTTGGAGGTGGTGAAACGAACCTGGCTCATTACCAACCAGCTTACTCACTCCTAGTGGCTATCCAACTCCTAGACCTCAGCCCATTCACAAAATCACGTGGTTTCCAATCACTCAAGCCACAACCATACATACGGTGCAATGCCTGGGTAAATGAAGAAGAGCATTCATTCAGCTGATCAGCAGAGGTGCTTACAGTTAGACCCCTACAGAAATATATTTGCCCACAAATATTGTAGCACACTTATAGGTTGGCGGAGCTGGTGTTGCTGTGCGTGGGCGAGCATTATCCCGCTGATATATATATATATATATATATATATATATATATATATATATATACCGCTGGCTGTCAATGGTAGATACGTTATGGGGCCATGACACCAAATTTCCTTCTGCTAAGCGCCTGGAAATTGTCCGGGCTGAGACAGGGGTGCGTTTTGTCCACCTGCGTCTGCATTGTGGACAAGGAAACTGTGGGAGCTGCTTGTGCTTGTTGGCAGATCAAACAATCCTCTCTATTGGTGGTCTGTCTAAGACGTCTGGAGTCTGTTTGCCATATGTGTATTCTCTAACAGAACCCCTTCTCCCTCCTAGTAGTCCGAACATTGCTGCCCTTTCCACCCATAGTCACATGAGACTTCCTCATATGCAACACTGTATCATTGTATCCCCTTCCCCAATGCTCTAAGTAATGTATTCACCCCATGATGGATAGATAGATTGATAGATAGATAGATAGATAGATAGATAGATAGATAGATAGATAGGAGATAGATAGATAGATAGGAGATAGATAGATAGATAGATAGATAGATAGAAGATAGATAGATAGATAGATAGATAGATAGATAGATAGGAGATAGATAGATAGATAGATAGATAGATAGATAGATAGATAGATAGGAGATAGATAGATAGATAGATAGATAGATAGGAGATAGATAGATAGATAGATAGATAGATAGATAGATAGATAATGAGATAGATAGATAGATAGATAGATAGATATGAGATAGATAGATAGATAGATAGATAGATAGATAATAGATCGGAGATAGATAGATAGATAGATAGATAGGAGAGAGATAGATAGATAGATAGATAGATAGATAGATAGATAGATAGATAGATAGATAGATAGATAGATGATATATAAAAGACAAGTAAATATACGATAGATATGAGACTGATAGATAATGGACACATTGATAATAGGTGTGAAACAGATAGATTATAGACATATGGGAAGATAGACATGAGACAAACAATAACTAGAAAATATATAGATATGAGACAGATTGACAAAATTTATAGATAGATAGAAAATAGATATAAAGAAGATATACATGATACATATAATAGAACTAGATAGATACGAGACAGAAGATAATAGAAAGAAAGAAAGAAAGAAAGAAAGAAAGAAAGAAAGAAAGAAAGAAAGAAATATAGATAGATAGATAGATAGATAGATAGATAGATAGATAGATAGATAGATGATAGATAGATAGGAGATAGATGGATAGATAGATAGGAGATAGATAGATAGATAGATAGATAGATAGATGATAGATAGATAGATAGATAGATAGATAGATAGATAGGAGATAGATGGATAGATAGATAGATAGATAGATAGATAGATAGATAGATGATAGATAGATAGATAGATAGATGATAGATAGATAGATAGATAGATAGATAGATAGATAGATAGGAGATAGATAGATAGATAGATAGATAGATAGATAGATGGATAGATACAGATAATAGATAGAAGATGGATATATGGATATGAGACAGATAGATAAGAGTTGTAGATAGATAGAAGAGGATGGAAATCCGTGATACTGTAGATATATAAGATAGTGTAGACATAAAACGAGATTTGATGTTTCTGAAATCTGTATCTTCCAAGGAGAATATTGCGTCTTATCCAGTTCAGCATACAGCTGGTGGAGATGGCGTGTGACATTTTGTCTTGCAGCAGTAATTATGTGGGTGAGATGTGAGCGCTTTAGAATTTGCATTTTTTATAATTAGTCATTTACTGTCCCGAGTATTTTCTCAAAGCATTTTTCCCAGAGTGAAGCTGCAAATCACGCTGTGCCAAAAAAACACAGCTCAGTTGGCATAACCTTTGCAGACACTAAAATTATTCATTTAAAAGGTTTATTCCACCAGCATGGATTGAAAAGGAGCGTTCTTGTAAGTGGAGCGCTGACATAAATTAGAAGACATAATAATTTATGAGGTTATTTTATTATAGTCATGATTAGATAATCGTTATACTATATTTCACTCCTTGATATACTGGGGTTTAGAATGCGCAGCATTGACTGTAGGTTAGATATGCATTTCAATTGACTATATGTAGCACTAATTAAAATACTTGATTACATACTGGATGGATGAACGTGATCTAATCTCACAAGTCACTCGCCCAATGTCAAAAGTACTTCACTCCTCTGAAGGGGCCTTAAAGCGACACCACCTTTATGCTGATAGAAACGGATGAGAGATCCGGAATAGAATGGCAATTTCTGGCCTTTTATTCTAATAAAATTCTGATATAATTCTCGGGTGGACGTAATACATTTGCTGTATGTGCAGCTTGGCAAGACTAGGTTCACATGTGTGCCGGACTCTTTGTCATTTGGGCCAACGGGGAACCTGTACGATGAAGGGTACATCCGCTAAAATAATAGTTACCCACGGATCCCATAGAACAGGGGTCCCCAACCACCGGGCCGCGGGGCATGATGCACCCATCTGCGTACTGGTGGCAAGGAGTCAGCAGCTTGGTTGTTGCTCATCGGGATAAGGTGAGCAAAGTGCAGGCTTGAGCCGGGACTGTATATCCGGGATTCTAGCACTATGCAGGACATGTCTTGGCTCCACCCCGCACTCACCTACCAAACTTTGGGCAACTTCTTCTTCTGTTTTACACTTACTTCCTGCCTCCATACTGTCCCCTTGACATCCTTTCATATCTTAATCATACCACTGTTGCAGTTCTCTATGCATCTCTCCCTTCCACTGTGGAACGCATGCGCTACTTCCAGTCGTTGGCAATGCTGATACAGGAGGTGCTTTTCTACACCCCCATGCTTAACCCCGCCCCCAACCACACCCCTTCCCCGCCCCCACCGGGCCATAGAAAAATTGTCTTGCTGAAACTGGTCCCTGGTGGAAAAAAGGTTGGGGACCACTGCCATAGAACAGCGATGACGAAACGTTTAGAGTCTGAGTGCCCAAACTGCAACCTAAAGCCCACTAATTTATAACAAAGTGCCAACACGGCAAATTAACCTTAATACTGTGTGGATACACAATTGTAGACAATTACAGTTGGTCTGTAATAATATCACTTGTCTGCTATAAAACAGAAACTGTGTGATAAAAGTAGTGAAGGACCCTCACACAATACAATCTTCTCCAAAGTGGCCCATAAACAGTACTATTTGCTCCACAGTAGGCCCCACAGAGTACATTCTGGTGCAATGTGACCCCCACACATTTTAATCTGTTCCACAGTCGCCCCCACACAGTAAAATTTGCTCCACAGTGGGCCCCAAACAGTACAATCTGCTGCAAACTAGCCCCACACAGTACAATCTGCTGCAAAGTGGCCCCACACAGTATAATATGCTCCACAGATGGATGCCCACAGAGAGTGCTCTGAGTGCCACCTCTGCCATAGGTTCGCCATCACAGCCATAGAATATAATGGGATCTCTCCGGTAACTTTCATCGGAATCTGGGGAGGAGAAACTGATGTAGGTAGCCCAATCAAAGGTCTCAGTGGTCCTGCAACACCACCCAGGAGGACTGAAGATGCCCATAAAGGATCAATGTAATCAACAAGGGAGCCCACAAGACGTAAGGGCAGGTGAGCACCAGTGTTCATTATGTTTTTGCACTTCTGCTGGGCTTCTGCTTATTGTACAGTGGGATCTGAAGAGACCCCAGAATAAAATGGGTTTCAAACCCCAGATTTTTGTAACCAATTCACTCATCCCCAAAAGAATACCTTGTTTGTCAGAATTTACTACTAGAGATGAGCGAACAGTGTTCTATCGAACTCATGTTCGATCGGATATTAGGCTGTTCGGCATGTTCGAATCGAATCGAACACCGCGTGGTAAAGTGCGCCATTACTCGATTCCCCTCCCACCTTCCCTGGCGCCTTTTTTGCTCCAATAACAGCGCAGGGGAGGTGGGACAGGAACTACGACACCGGTGACTTTGAAAAAAGTAGGCAAAACCCATTGGCTGCCGAAAACATGTGACCTCTAATTTAAAAGAACAGCGCCGCCCAGCTTCGCGTCATTCTGAGCTTGCAATTCACCGGGGACGGAGGTTTCCGTCCAGCTAGCTAGGGCTTAGATTCTGGGTAGGCAGGGACAGGCTAGGATAGGAAGGAGAAGACAACCAACAGCTCTTGTAAGAGCTAAATTCCAGGGAGAAGCTTGTCAGTGTAACGTGGCACTGACGGGCTCAATCGCCGCAACCCAGCTTTCCCAGGATCCTGAATGGAATACACTGTCAGTGTATTCCCGTATACCCGATATATACCCCCGATACCCGTTCCAACGGTGTGCCCCCCCACCTTCACCCCAGAAATACCCTGCAAGTCCCCTAGCAATAGGATTGGGGCTATATACACCCACTATTTTTGCTACTGCCATATAGTGCCATTGTCTGACTGGGAATTCAAAGAATATATTGGGCTTACATATAACTTCAATTCCAGGGAGAAGCTTGTCAGTGTAACGTGGCACTGACGGGCTCAATCGCCGCAACCCAGCTTTCCCAGGATCCTGAATGGAACACACTGACAGTGTATTCCCGTATACCCCATATATACACCCCAAATCCCCGTTCCAACGGTGTGCCCCCCCACCTTCACCTCAGAAATACCCTGCAAGTCCCCTAGCAATAGAATTGGGGCTATATACACCCACAATTTTTGCTACTGGTATATAGTGCCATTGTCTGACTGGGAATTCAAAGAATATATTGGGGTGACGTGCACCCACAATTTTTACTACTGGTATACAGTGCCATTGTCTCACTGGGAATTCAAAGAATATATGGGGGTTATGTGCACCCACAATTTTTAATACTGGTATACAGTGCCATTGTCTGACTGGGAATTCAAAGAATATATGGGGGTTACGTGCACCCACAATTTTTAATACTGCTATACAGTGCCATTGTCTGACTGGGAATTCAAAGAATATATGGGGGTGATGTGCACCCACAATTTTTAATACTGCTATACAGTGCCATTGTCTGACTGGGAATTCAAAGAATATATGGGGGTTACGTGCACCCACAATTTTTAATACTGCTATACAGTTCCTTTGTCTCACTGGGAATTCAAAGAATATATGGGGGTTATGTGCACCCACAATTTTTACTACTGGTATACAGTGCCATTGTCTGACTGGGAATTCAAAGAATATATGGGGGTTATGTGCACCCACAATTTTTAATACTGGTATATAGTGCCATTGTCTGACTGGGAATTCAAAGAATATATGGGGGTTATGTGCACCCACAATTTTTAATACTGGTATATAGTGCCATTGTCTGACTGGGAATTCAAAGAATATATGGGGGTTATGTGCACCCACAATTTTTGCTACTGCTATACAGTTCCATTGTCTCACTGGGAATTCAAAGAATATATGGGGGTTATGTGCACCCACAATTTTTAATACTGGTATACAGTGCCATTGTCTGACTGGGAATTCAAAGAATATATGGGGGTTACGTGCACCCACAATTTTTAATACTGCTATACAGTTCCTTTGTCTCACTGGGAATTCAAAGAATATATGGGGGTTATGTGCACCCACAATTTTTAATACTGCTATACAGTTCCTTTGTCTCACTGGGAATTCAAAGAATATATGGGGGTTATGTGCACCCACAATTTTTAATACTGGTATACAGTGCCATTGTCTGACTGGGAATTCAAAGAATATATGGGGGTTACGTGCACCCACAATTTTTAATACTGCTATACAGTTCCTTTGTCTCACTGGGAATTCAAAGAATATATGGGGGTTATGTGCACCCACAATTTTTAATACTGGTATACAGTGCCATTGTCTGACTGGGAATTCAAAGAATATATGGGGGTTATGTGCACCCACAATTTTTAATACTGGTATACAGTGCCATTGTCTGACTGGGAATTCAAAGAATATATGGGGGTTATGTGCACCCACAATTTTTACTACTGGTATACAGTGCCATTGTCTGACTGGGAATTCAAAGAATATATGGGGGTTATGTGCACCCACAATTTTTACTACTGGTATACAGTGCCATTGTCTGACTGGGAATTCAAAGAATATATGGGGGTTATGTGCACCCACAATTTTTAATACTGGTATACAGTGCCATTGTCTGACTGGGAATTCAAAGAATATATGGGGGTTACGTGCACCCACAATTTTTAATACTGCTATACAGTTCCTTTGTCTCACTGGGAATTCAAAGAATATATGGGGGTTATGTGCACCCACAATTTTTAATACTGGTATACAGTGCCATTGTCTGACTGGGAATTCAAAGAATATATGGGGGTTATGTGCACCCACAATTTTTAATACTGGTATACAGTGCCATTGTCTGACTGGGAATTCAAAGAATATATGGGGGTTACGTGCACCCACAATTTTTAATACTGCTATACAGTTCCTTTGTCTCACTGGGAATTCAAAGAATATATGGGGGTTATGTGCACCCACAATTTTTAATACTGCTATACAGTTCCTTTGTCTCACTGGGAATTCAAAGAATATATGGGGGTTATGTGCACCCACAATTTTTAATACTGGTATACAGTGCCATTGTCTGACTGGGAATTCAAAGAATATATGGGGGTTATGTGCACCCACAATTTTTAATACTGGTATACAGTGCCATTGTCTGACTGGGAATTCAAAGAATATATTGGGGTTATGTGCACCCACAATTTTTACTACTGGTATATAGTGCCATTGTCTGACTGGGAATTCAAAGAATATATGGGGGTTATGTGCACCCACAATTTTTAATACTGGTATACAGTGCCATTGTCTGACTGGGAATTCAAAGAATATATGGGGGTTACGTGCACCCACAATTTTTAATACTGCTATACAGTTCCTTTGTCTCACTGGGAATTCAAAGAATATATGGGGGTTATGTGCACCCACAATTTTTAATACTGGTATACAGTGCCATTGTCTGACTGGGAATTCAAAGAATATATGGGGGTTATGTGCACCCACAATTTTTAATACTGGTATACAGTGCCATTGTCTGACTGGGAATTCAAAGAATATATGGGGGTTATGTGCACCCACAATTTTTACTACTGGTATACAGTGCCATTGTCTGACTGGGAATTCAAAGAATATATGGGGGTTATGTGCACCCACAATTTTTACTACTGGTATACAGTGCCATTGTCTGACTGGGAATTCAAAGAATATATGGGGGTTACGTGCACCCACAATTTTTAATACTGCTATACAGTTCCTTTGTCTCACTGGGAATTCAAAGAATATATGGGGGTTATGTGCACCCACAATTTTTAATACTGGTATACAGTGCCATTGTCTGACTGGGAATTCAAAGAATATATTGGGGTTATGTGCACCCACAATTTTTACTACTGGTATATAGTGCCATTGTCTGACTGGGAATTCAAAGAATATATGGGGGTTATGTGCACCCACAATTTTTAATACTGGTATACAGTGCCATTGTCTGACTGGGAATTCAAAGAATATATGGGGGTTACGTGCACCCACAATTTTTAATACTGCTATACAGTTCCTTTGTCTCACTGGGAATTCAAAGAATATATGGGGGTTATGTGCACCCACAATTTTTAATACTGGTATACAGTGCCATTGTCTGACTGGGAATTCAAAGAATATATGGGGGTTATGTGCACCCACAATTTTTAATACTGGTATACAGTGCCATTGTCTCACTGGGAATTCCACAAATAATTTGGGGATTCATTCACCCTACATCTCAGGCTCTTGCCATATTCACCCAGGTTGTCAGTGCTGCACCAGCTCGTTCCCAGACAGCTCGGCCCGAAAAACACGTTACCTATATAGAGGATTTGGACAATGAAGACAACATGTTCTAAATCTAATGTCTGCACCTTCTCCAGAATTAAAATAAAGGCAGCGTTTAACTTTCAAATAGCACTGCACAAAGGAAGAGCTTATCAGCTTGTCTCATGACATGCTACTGAAAAGTTTCATTTGTGTATCTTAATGTAAATATAGTTGTATAAGCTTTTTGGGTTTTAGGCACTGCCAAGTTATTTATTACCACCCGCTCCCTTATAATGATGATGACGCCAAAGTCACTGTGGGTGTTCAGAGCTCACAGCTTTGGGTGACATTTGTCTTGCTCTCTGTCGGTACCAGCTGTCTTTTTGGATACCGTAAAGTTATGTTGACTTTATTAACAGCTATAGAAGCTTTAGCCAGGTTGTGACGGTGTGTAACCCTAACAACACTAAGTGGGATACACATTAATAGTCAGTCTATGTACGCTAAACGTATCACTGAAGTAATTTTTTTTCCCTCTCCCCTAATATAAGAAAGGAACAGACATTAGACCTAGACCGGGGTTCGAGGCTTGAAAAAATCCAGTATTATTTGTTCTTCATGATGTGAAATATGTGTTGAAAAGCAACCCAAGATGAAGTCAGCCATGTGTGCCAGTGTGTTACTTGGCATGCCTTTGCTGGCCCCAACTGTAAGGGTCACTCTCCATTTCCTCCATTTTCCACTCCCCTTCACACCATTTGTGGTGAAGCAATGGGATGCACTGAAGTGCACCCTCTAGCCTCGTGTGGGATAGGGACATCAGATGCCACTCCAACCCCCTCGTCTTCCTCCGCCAGCCAACGGTGCGAAGATGAGAGGAGTGTGCTCTGAATGTTTTCTGCCTAGCAGAGGCTAGTTCTCACTTACGAAAATGGCCCCACTTTGACCTGTATATCAGGCACAATGGTGTAGGTTTCAAAGAAACATGGCACCAACAAGTTGGAAAACGTGGGCCATGCGTGGACCGTGTTTGAGTCTGGCAAGCTCCAGATCTGCTACCAGGTTCCAGCCATTATCACAGGCGCAAAAATGCCAGGCCCCAGGTGTAGCAGGGAAAAAAAAATGCCATCTCAGCCAGGATGGCATCCCTGACCTCGGAGGCACTGTGCTGTCTGTCCCCCAAGCTGATCAGTTTCAGCACGGCCTACTGACATCTCCCCATGCCAGTGTTACAGTGTTTTCCGCTAGTAGCTGGGGTGGAGGTTGCAGCTTCGTAGGGTTTCAGTCTACTCCTGCCATGAATTTTGGCCTGGGAGAGGAGATAGGCCACCCCAGTTTGCACCCGGGGAACAGACTCCACCACATTCACCCTGCCTGTCATTAAAGATAAGCACTGCAGCATCCCTGACCACAGGCGCTTGTCCATGTGTCGGTGGTCAAGTGGACCTTGCAGCAAAGCGCAGAGCTCTGGGCCCGACTGATGTTATGGGACACATGCAGGCGCAAGGCAGAGACAGCACACCAAGAGAAGTAGTAACGGCTAGGCCCAGCATAGGGAGGTGCCCCAGCTGCCATCTGCTGACGGAAGGCCTGGGTCTCCAGAAGCATAAACAAACACCAACATCTCCAGGGCCAGCAGTTTATCGATGAGGCTGTTACAGGCTTGGGCATGGGGGTGGGTTGTATTGTACTTCTGCCTGCAATGAAAAGCTTGGGAAATGTGGAGTGGCTGGGAAGAGGCGCATGATGGTGCAGGCCAAAAGGGCGCATGAGGGTGAACTCCCCAATGTGTCAGAGATAGGTGTGTAGGTGTCCTTGCATCATATACTTGCACCATATTTGGCTTTGGAAGTTAATTTTGTGCCAAAAAGTGGTTAAGACAGCGATCCCTCAGCTACTCCCGTTACACTGTCTATTGAAGTTACCATCTGTGGAAGTGGACCACCATTTCTAAGATCCCAAAGGAAGCAGGCAAGAGATGTGCAGTTCAGAAAAAAAGATGAGAAAATAAGTTTAGGCTGTAGAGCACAGAGGGATCGGAGAGGACAGAGCTGGTGTCGGCCAGGTATTCCCACAACATGCGCCTATACTTGTCCCTCCTGGTGACACTAGGCCCCTGAGTGGCAGTAATTTGTCCAGGGGGGCCATTAACGTGTTCCAGACCTAGGAATAAGTCTTCCAACAGGGTAGAGTTTTGCATGCCTTTGCTTCTACCCACTGTTTTTGCTGCTTAGCTTCCCTCCACATCTACTCTGCTTTCACCCCTAAACATCACCCCAGTTTATGCCTTTGCTTCTACCCAGGTTTTTTGTTGATTTAGCTTCCCTCTACATCTACACTGCTTTAGCCCCTAGACATCACCCCTGTCCATGTGGGGTCGGTGGCCTCGTCATCCACCAACTCCTCTTCCAATTGCGCACTGCCCCCTTACTGCAAACCGCACATGACCACAGCTTGCCTTGATGGCAACTGTGTCTCATGATCCCCACTTAGGTCCAGACAAGTCGGTGGCGGGTCCAAAACCCCAAAATTGGAAGGAAATGGCAGATGCTGCAGTATTTCTAACACCTGTTCCTGGTGCTCGGGCCTGGTCTGTGTTGTACCCTGCACCCTGCTTAACGCATCTGCCATATCCGAAGTTGTGCTGAGCGCATGCTAATGTTTCGTGTCCAGTGCAATGGATGGGATGGGATTTCACATAAGTCTGCCACCCATGGCCACTCATGGTTGAGCAACTGAGGGAGTTGACTTTGACGAACCCGAGGGTTTTGGAGTTGGAACTACATCAAAGGTCTGTGCTGCTCACACACTCTGCTCAACACATGATATGTTTAGTGCCAGCAGTGTGGAGACGTCGCACAACAGCCGTTGTTCCAGCAGGTACAGGCGTTGTAGGAGTGCATAGAGGCTAGCAGCGGCAACTATACACTTTAAAAACTATCCGCACAAGCGCCACACTTTCACCAGTAGCTCAGGAACATTGGGGTACCTTTTTCAAAAGATTAGCAGCAATGAGTTAAAAACGTGGCCCAGGCATGGAATATGTTGCAGGCTGCCAAGCTACAGAGCCAATCCCAGGTTACGGCCATTATCACACATGACAACATGCCTGGGCCCAGGTGCAGTGGCAAAAACCACATTGCCGTCTCATCGAGGATGGCATGACTCACTTTGTAGGCAGTGTGCTGTCTGGCCCCCAAGCTGATGAGCTTCAGCACGGCCCGCTGACGTCTCCCCACACCAGTGTTGCAGCGTTTCCAGCTCGTAGCTGGGGTCAACTTAACAGCGGAGGAGGGTGGTGTTTCAGCCCTCCTCCCAGGAATGTTGTGTGGGGAGACAAGTCAGGCCACCACATTTTGCGACCCGGTCCACGCCTCAACTACATTCAACCACTGTGCCCAAATTGAAAGGTAGCGTCCCTGTCCGCATGCACTTGTCCATTCGTAACTGGTCACATGGAACTTTAGGGCTAAGCGCTGAATTTAGGGACCGCCTCATGTTTGGGGGAAAGTGCTGGTGTGGACGGCACAGTGCGGTGGCGCAGTAGACACTCTGCCCAAAAAGGGCAGAGTGTCCCCCAGCCGGGATTCCAACATCTCCTGGGCCAGATTTCTTGAGATGAGGCCGTTGAAGCCTTGGGCATGTGGGTGGGTTGCGCTGTACTTTAGCATGAAATGAAAGGCTTGGGAGATGGGGAGTTGCTGGGAAGAGGCGCATGATGGCGCGGGCAAAAGGAGAAATGGCAGGAAAAGGTGAGGATAAGGGTGAACTCCCCAAAGTGTCAGAGGCAGATGTGGAGGTGTCCTGGCTCCTGGTCTGGACTGCAGCGCCAGCCCTGTCAACAGTGGAAGAGGCAGTGGCCGCCAGGCCAAACGACGATTATCCTGCGCTTGCTCTCACCCACTGAGCCCAGGGCTTGCCTTCCAAATGATGGCACCCGCAAGAGGTGGTGAGATTCCTCTCCGCAGATCTCCAAACCATCTTGGACTTGCAAATTGCACTAAATTTGTCATGTAACTGACATGTATATGATGAGTCTATCCATTGTCTGTTCATTTTGGTGAAAGTCAGCCTGTCAGCTGACAGACAGCTGTGCTTGTCAGTGATGATGTCACCGGCTGCTTGTACCCCCAGTTTTTGCTGCTTAGCTTGCCTCCACATCCACACTGCTTTTGCCCCTACACATCACCCCTATCCATGCCTGTGCCTCTAGCCATAAGTCTGCCACCCATGGAAACTCATGGTGCAGAAAGTGAGGGAGCTGACTCTGAGGAACCCTTGGGTTTTGTAGCTGGTACTCCATCAAAGGTCTCTGCTGCTCACACACCCTGCTGAACATACGGTATCTAGGGTTAGAGCGTGTGGTGACCTCGCACAACAGTAGGTGCTTCAGGCAGATGTAGGCCTTGCTGGAGTGTATTGCGGCTAGCTCCAGGTACTGTAGACTTGGGAAAGTGGGTGTCCAAGTGCCGCACTTTCACCCTTAGCTCAGCTAATTTGGGGTATGTTTTTAAAAATCATTGCACCACTACATTGAACATGTGGGCCAGGCATGGAACGTGTTGGAGGCTGGCAAGCTCCAGAGCCCTCCAACAAGCTAAAAAACCTGGCCCCAGGGGCAGCGGAGATAAACAAATTGCCATCTCATCCAGGATGGCATCCCTGACCTCAGAGGCAGTGTGCTGTCCGTCTCCCAAGCTGATGAGCTTCAGCCCAGCCTGCTGACGTCTCCCCACACCAGTGTTGCAGCGTTTTCAGCTCGTAGCTGGGGTAAATCTAACAGCGGAGGAGGAGGAGGGTGGTGTTTCAGCCCTCCTCCCAGGAATGTTTTGTGGGGAAACAAGTCAGGAAAATTCTTGAAACGGGAGAGTTTTGCATCTTTGCCCTTGCTGCCTATGGACATCCCTTTGCCTCTAGCCACCATTTTCCCTGCTTTGCTTGCCTCCACATCCACACTGCTTTTGCCCCTAGACATCACCCCAGTCCATGCCTTAGCTTGTACCCCCAGTTTTTCCTGCTTAGCTTGCCTCCACATCCACACTGCTTTTGCCCCTAGACATCACCCCAGTCCATGCCTTAGCTTGTACCCCCAGTTTTTCCTGCTTAGCTTGCCTCCACATCCACACTGCTTTTGCCCCTAGACATCACCCCAGTCCATGCCTTAGCTTGTACCCCCAGTTTTTCCTGCTTAGCTTGCCTCCACATCCACACTGCTTTTGCCCCTAGACATCACCCCAGTCCATGCCTTAGCTTGTATCCCCAGTTTTTCCTGCTTAGCTTGCCTCCACATCCACACTGCTTTTGCCCCTAGACATCACCCCAGTCCATGCCTTAGCTTGTACCCCCAGTTTTTCCTGCTTAGCTTGCCTCCACATCCACACTGCTTTTGCCCCTAGACATCATCCCTATCCATGCCTCTTCCCCTAGCCATAACTCTGCCACCCCTGGAAACTCATGGTGCAGAAACTTTGGTTGCTGACTTTGAGGAACCCTTGGGTTTTGTAGATGGAACTCCATCAAAGGTCTGTGCAGCTCACACACCCTGCTCAAGATATGGTATTGTAGGGTTTCAGCGTGTGTGAATGACGGACAACAGCCTGTGTTTGGACAGATGTAGGCCTTGCTAGAGTGTTTTTAGGCTAGCAGCGACTCCTGTGCACTTGCAAAAGTGGGCGCACAAGCGCCGCATTTTCAACAGTAGCTTCGGTACATTTGGGTATGTTTTTAAAAAACTTTGCACCACTAGGTTAGACGTGGGCCAAACATGGAACGTGTTGGAGGCTGGCAAGCTCCAGAGCCGCTACCAGGTTCCAGCCATTATCACAGGCGTAAAAATGCCAGGCCCCAGGTGTAGCAGGGAAAAAAAAATGCCATCTCAGCCAGGATGGCATCCCTGACCTCGGAGGCACTGTGCTGTCTGTCCCCCAAGCTGATGAGCTTCAGCACCGCCTGCTGACGTCTCCCCACACCAGTGTTTTAGCGTTTGCCGCTAGTAGCTGTGGTGGAGGTTGCAGCGTCGTAGGGTTTCAGTCTACTCCTGCCATGAATTTTGGCCTGGGAGAGGAGATAGGCCACCCCAGTTTGCACCCGGGGAACAGACTCCACCACATTCACCCTGCCTGTCATTAAAGATAAGCACTGCAGCATCCCTGACCACAGGCGCTTGTCCAAGTGTCGGTGGTCAAGTGGACCTTGCAGCAAAGCGCGGAACTAAGGGCCCACCTGATGTTGAGTGACACGTGCTGGTGCAAGGCGGGGACGCCACACCGGGAGAAGTTGAGACGGCTAGGGACGGCATAGTGAGGTGCCACAGTTGCCATCAGGTCCGGGAAGGCGGGAGTTTCAACAAGCCGGAACGCCAACCTCTCCTGGGCCAGCAGTTTAGCGATGTTGGCGTTCTAGGCTTGCGTGGGTGGGTGGTTAGCGGTGTATTTCTGTCGGCGCTCCAATGTCTGAGAGATGGTGGGTTGTTGTAAAGAAGCGCCTGATGGTGCCTTTGATGGTGCAGGAGAAGGAGATAAGACAGAAACAGGGGAGGATGAGGGAGAAGTCAACAAAGTGGCGGAGGCAGATGAAGTGATGTCCTGGCTCGTCCTCTGGAGTGCATCGCCAGCACTGTGAGCAGAGGCAGTGGCATGAACGGCGGGCGACGTTTGTCCTGCCGTTGCTGCCTGCCACTGATTCCATTGCTTGGATTCCAAATGACGGTGCATTGAAGTGGTGGACAGGTTGCTCTTCTCAGGGCCCCTACTCGATTTCGAGAGGCAAATTGTGTAGACGACACTATATCTGTCCTCGGCGCATTCCTTGAAAAAACTCTACACCTTCAAGAAACGTGCCCTCGATGGGGGAGTTTTTCTGGGCTGGGTACAAAAGGGAACATCTTCGGACATTCCGGGTCTGGCCTGGCTTCGGCAAAGCAGCTGACCTCTGCCTCTGGACATGTCTCTGCCTCTAGCTACCCTTTTTGGTGCTGCACCTGCCTCAACATCCACACTACTTTCCCAGCTTGACATCTGCCTTGTCCAGGTGGGGTCGGTGTCCTCGTCGTCCACCACCTCCTCTTCCAACTCCTGTCTCGCCTCCTCCTCCTGCACAATGCGCATGTCAACTGGCTGCCCTGACAGCAACTGCGTCTCATCGTCGTCGATGAGGGTGGGTTGCTGGTCATCCGCCACCAAATCGACCGGAGATGGAATGGAGGAGACTCTAGTGTTTGAGCATCTGGACACAGATACTCGTCTGTTAGGTCCGTGGAATCGCGAAATGGAGGGGCAGGTTGCGGTACAGTCAAAGGAAGGGAGAACAGCTCTGGGGAGCAGGGACAGTTGGGGTTATTGTTCTGAGAAGATTGGGAATTTTGGGTGGAAGGAGGACAAGACTGTTGGGTAAGAGGAGGTAGAGGCTGACTGGCTGGTGGACAATGTGCTTTAAGCGTTATCCGACAGCCATTGCAAGACCTGTTCCTGGTTCTCGGGCCTACTAATCTTTGTACCATTCAGCCTAGTTAATGTGGAACTTTTGTGCAAAGCGCAGAACTTAGGGCCCGCCTGATGTTAAGGGACACACGCTGGTACAAGGCTCAACTCACCCTAAGTGCCAAAAACACTGCTGGTGCAAGGCTCTACTCATGCCAAGGGCCTCAATCTCTGCTGGTAGCTCAGCTTAAGGTCATGTAACTTTGTTTGGAAGGGCTCATGTTAAGGGCTAGAAAAGTGAATTTTGGAAGGTCTTACCACATCACACACACACACACACACACACACACACACACACTCAAAATGACAGTTAAGGGTGAGGGCTTTTGGAATTCCCATTGCCTATTCCATTTGTGGTTGTCATGGGGAACGTGATTTAAAGGGGTGGTTGTTACTGTTTGTTGAGCTTAAATTGGGGTTTGTGTCCATCCATTTGGGGAGTAAAGAAGGTTTCCAGGTATTTTCCCACTTTGATAGAGGTTTTTTTGAATGTGGAAAGTGTGTAGTTGTTAGGCAGTGATGTTGGGGTAATAGAGGGTCTTTGGTGTGTTAGATGCCCCCAGGCATGCTTCCCCTGCTGTCCCAGTGTCATTCCAGAGGTGTTGGCATCATTTCCTGGGGTGTCATAGTGGACTTGGTGACCCTCCAGACACGGATTTGGGTTTCCCCCTTAACGAGTATCTGTTCCCCATAGACTATAATGGGGTTCGAAACCCGTTCGAACACACGAACATTGAGCGGCTGTTCGAATCGAATTTCGAACCTCGAACATTTTAGTGTTCGCTCATCTCTATTTACTACTGAATTATATTTTATGTGGAATCATATCGTGGATCATCTTTTCTTGTAACGCTGTGTTGTGCTGTTGTCACCAGTTGCGGGGTGTCCCCATACATTCTCATATTGCCCAGTCATTGCTGAGGCTCCAGTCAGATTCCATTTTTGACATCCGTTTAGCATCTATTTGACGGATGTATAAAAGCAGGTGAATGGCCGTCTGCTTACATAGACAGCAGTGTTTATAAAAACAGAATTGTTGCTTTCTGGGGGGGTTTTTAGGATACAAAAATGTAGTTTACCATACTTTTGTGTCCATCCAAAAAAAAAAAAAAGTCAGAAATTGATCCATTTTTTTAAACATTGATGTCACCATTTGCATCCATTTGTGTTTGTTTTTTGCAGCCATTGAATATATGTAAAAAGACATGATCTGAAAAGGGCTCACAATATCAATTCCCTAAATCTTTGGAGTGTAGGAGGAGATCCCCAGAACCACAGAGAGAACATACAAACTCCTTGCAGATGTTGTTCTTGTCTGGATTCAAACCCAGGACTCCAACGCCGTCTGTAAGTGAGAACTGAATTGGCCAAGGACAGTGGCAGCTCATATCATGGAATCATGCAACATCAGGGATACAAGAGGACTCGAAGTTACAGACATCAAAAACTGATCATGTACATAAATTCTAGGAGAATTAGGAGTCACTGTGACATTATATGAACATGTAATAGCATGAGAGGTTGGGGCACGGGTCTCCGAAGGGTAACATTCTGTATAATGTATAGTAAGGGGGTACTTTATTCCTTATAAAAGTCCATACCCAATGTCAGAGAGGTGCGATTCTGAGCTCTGACACTGCCTCTAATTGGAGCTCTGAATCATACCCCCTGCCTAACACCACCCTTCTGACCAGTGGCGTAACTAGGAGTGGCGGGGCCCCCTTGGTGAGCTTTTGCTATATACCCCCCAAGTATAATGATAATGTTTTTGGGGGTTCTCAGGCCCGCGGCCTCACTTAACAATCCCAGTTCCTGCTCCGCAGAAAAAGAGCCAGCAGCCGTGAGCAGGAGCCAGGATTGGTAAGTAAATAGGGCCTGTTATTACAGAAGTTAACGAAATATTTAAAAAAAAAAAAAAAAAAAAAAAAAATCTTCAATGGCCCCCTAATGTCCCGGGCCCTGTGGCAGCTGTTACCGCTGCTACCACGTTAGTTACGGGTAGTTATGTCCCTGCTTCTGACATTACAGACCTCAAATAGCACATCAGCCACCAAAACTGACTGTATTTGTTGCTCAAGAATGGTGGGGGTTAAAGAGAAAATTCCAACTGCACTGGAATGAGTGCAACAGTGACTATTAAAAGATACTAAGAACTTGTTTATAATGAGAATCTCATCTTTCACGTGACACCAGAATTACCGTGCTACATTGTACAAGCCCCCAGATACAATTATTTCAGGTGACCCCTCCCCAGCCTCAGCTTCCCTGCATTATACAAGGGCTGTACTCCATTGAGAGGCAGTGACAGAAACAGGAAAAAGAATACAGAGGGTGAATTTCAGGGCAGGATTCCATAAAAAGGAGACAACATTCTTTAATAAAGTAGATTACAAAATGTATTTATATCACAAATACAAATCTAAGATTGTTTGCAAGCTTAGGTACACTTTACTTTGCCTTGTGGTGAAACTGTAACAAAACTGCCTAGCTGATTGGTGGCGGTCCCAGCAACTGGACACCCTAGGAGAAGTTTATTGTCAAGGTTCCACCTGAAAAAGTGGACAGTCAAAGTTGGACAACCCCTTTAAGAATGGGCCCCCTGCAAAGAATTGTCAGCTCCAAGGATTGGGTTGGCCACAGTGGTCAATACTTTGAAAAGTAATAAAACTGTTACCCAGAAGCCTTCACTCTCTAAGTGGTTTACATTTAACGCAGCCTTTAAAAAATAAGAAGCCGAATCCTTGTCTTTGACATCAATTATGCACACGTTCTGCGGTATGTTTTATGTAGTCCCTCGCCGCCAGGCGCTGCTCTCTCCGAGCCCACCAAACGCTAATCCATTTACAAATGTGCAAATTGTCATAAATGACTCCGAAGACTCTTAAAACCAATATTAGTTCAATTTGTGAGGAAGAGGAGGAAGCGAGAGGTCTTTACACAATCCCTGACACCACCAGACTCCATTTCAGAGAAATGGAGAGCGCCGAGGTTCCCCCCTTGGAGCAACAAGCAAGTGTTTGGAAGTGCATTTTGTGTTCCCCCGAGAAGCCATTAATAATTGAGAAAAGGAACATTTACTGAAGGGAGCTCGGAGCTGCGGAGCAGGTTAGTGGTGGCTAGATGTCATTTATCAAGACGAGATGGCTGAAGGAGAGAAGACGCTCTGCCAGATTGGCGCAGTAATATTTTAAGATCATCTACGAGCGGTTGTAAGCATTCCTAGGCAAGAAGGGGGGAAAAACAATTTCCTAATTTAAATGGATATCCGAATAATGATTTTCTGACTCGGTAAATCTCGGAAGTATTTAAACAGCTTGTCTCGTATTATGCGCCATATAAATGAGGCAATTTACACAAGCTGCTCGCGGAGATACAGTCAGAAGAGGGGTCAAGTACAATGCCATGGCAAGAGGCTGTACAAGAGCGTAGGGCGAATCGGTAGGGTCTCTCCATTTCAGCTTTTGCTCCATTTTTTGTGCAAAGGGTTCCATAGGTACATGTCCATAGCTAGTGGTGATGAAGAGGAGGGTAAGATGCTGCGGGAGGAGGCCAGAGCAGGTCTGATGTTCCAATGAAACCAATGGATTTCTATGGTGGGTCAGACACATTTACTGGAACAAACCAGATTTGACACAAATATTCCGTTTAACGAAACTGAAAATTTGGGAGTCGTTTCAAAATGGCAGGTGTGACATGCATTGCAGTAAATGATTAAACTTTGGGGTCTCTTCAGACTCCAGGGTATAAGAGGTGGAAGCAAAGTGGAGGTGACAAAAATAAAAATCAAAAATAAAAACTGGCTTTGCTTCCTTGTCATCGCATTCGACGAGCTCATGTTACAACTTAGGCCCAATGACAGGCCTCAGCCTTGACCCTGGGCACATGAAGAGCACTGGACGGCGCCAGAAGGCAGATACAGAGCACCAGACACCCGAGAAGGCCCAAAAGAGGTTACAGAAGGTGAGCATACATGTGCATCTATACATACATTGTCCTCCTCAAAGAGGACGTTCCCCACCTCCACCAACTCTGTGTTTTGTATCTTTCACTCACTCCCTATCCACTGATTCCAAAACAATTCCTGATGATTCAGGTCCCCATCGTTCCTGAGCAATCACTATTGTTATTTTTAGCCCCCAATATGCTAATTAGGCTCTCTACTATCAGGTGGGCGGTCCCAGGCCGTCTGCTGTATTCCAGGCAGTCTTAGCCTATTAGGATATTGGGTGCTGAACTAACAGCAGCGATGGTTAATGGTTGGGTCTAGAGAAGAAATTCCAACTTTGTCAGAATCAATGGAGCGGGGACTATGGAAAAATGCAAGGAGATGGAGATGGCAGGGGTGGTGAAAAGTCCTCTTTAAGTGGACTTAAAGGGAACATGTCACCCTGCAAACTATCATCAATGCCATAGTACTTGTGATGTGTTATCCCCAGGTGTCCTTATAATGTTCAAGTCTGGCCACCATTCCCTCCCAAAAATTGTTCATGCAAATTAGGGAAGAATATGCAAATCTGACTTCCATGATGTAATTAGGATGCCAGTTCCTCAAGTATGCACACCAATAGAGGGCGCTGACTGAGAATGTGCAAGTCTATCTTCCATGATGTAATTAGGAAGACAGAGTCTCAGTCAAGCAAACCTATAGAGGGCGCTCCCTCATGGAAGTCAGATTTGCATATTCTTCCCATGTTCCTTTGCACAGTGGAGCGCTCATGGCTTAATAACTCCACACACCTATATGGTGGTTCTCTCCCTATGGAGTGACGATATCCCCTCAACCATGCAAATTAGATCTCTCAAGTCAAAAAGGGTGGAGGGAAAATGGTAAAAGTAAAGATCTCCACACCCCAACCAGCCCATATGCTGTGATGGCCCTTGGCCCTAGGCAGTAGCATTAGCAGGGCTGAAGGACGTCAATCACAGTGGGGAGGCCAGATTGTGGCTTGGAAAGCTTGACGTCTTCAGTGAGCTCTCCAGCCCCTTGACTTAAAAAAACCTAAATTACAAGAGATATAAAGTATATTTTCAGGGTGGTAGAGGTAGTACTTACCCCTAAGGACACATCAAAAAACATTATGGTGGGCTGTTGGCGGCTTAGGGGTTTTAGATCAGTCTCCAGATGGAACTGCTACCCCTGCTCCCTATTATACATTCACTATGATATGCATATTCCTTTCCTATAACTTGCATTGTACTGACCATAGGGTCCTAAAATTGCTTTTCATTTGTGCATTAACATGCAATATCATCTAATACTATAATCCTCCGACAGTCAACCTATATAATATACCTATAGATTCCCACTGGAAGCAAGTAAGACGGTGTATACTAGTATATAGTATATATATACTATTATATTGTGCACAACTATCAGCCTTATACAGAAGTAATACGCTATCCAGATGTTAAAACGTACGACGGAGGAGGTCACAGCAAGTTCATATACCGACTAATGGGCGATAAATATTAAAAAAGACAATATAATAAATAATGATTACAAATAGGATATTTATGGAATTTTTTTTTCTTTTTTTTATTGATTATTCCATTCGTGTGCCAGGAGGGGGGGGGGGGGAGGAGAATGTTTTTGGTCATATTTATGTCGTAATATTTCAAGCATTGTCATTGTGATTTGCTTTATATTGTCATAAAACAAATTGATGCCAAAAAACACAAATATGATATAAGAAATTATCACAAGTATATGAGCACAAATACAAGAGGGGGGTTCAGAGAAAGACGCCCAGGAGGAAATAGTGCGTTAGGGTATAAGGTGAAAATCCCAGCAGGACAATGAATCTGATTAGTACTGGTCTGGATATGTTTGTTATTTGATATACAGTCATGGCCATCGGTGTTGACACCCCTGAAATTTTTCGAACAACATTATTACAATTATTGTTTTATTATTTACTTGTTTATTTCCTGTGTGTGTATTGGAACGGCACAGGAAAAAAAAGGCAAATTGGACAGAATTTCACACAAAAATCCAAAAATTGTTGACACCTATTCAAAAATGATGGGTAAATAACTTTGCTTCCGGCATGCGATGCTTGCTCAAACTCAGCTGTGGCAAGTAACAGATGTGGGCAATATAAAAATCACACCTGAAACCAGATAAAAAGGAGAGAAGTTGAAGACCATCAGCGACCATCAAACTGAACTGAACTTGAATTATTTTGTAAAGAGGAATGGTCCAAAATCCCTTCATCCAGGATCCAGGAACTGATCAAAAGCTACAGGAAGCGACTAGAGGCAAAAGGAGGATGTACTAAATATTAATGTCACTTTTCTGTTGAGGTGCCGATACTTTTGCACCGGTCAAATTTTGGTTTAATGCATATTGCACATTTTCTGTTAGTACAATAAACCTCATTTCAATCCTGAAATATTACTGTGTCCATCAGTTATTAGATATATCAAACTGAAATGGCTGTTGCAAACACCAAAATATTTAGAACTAAAAATGATTAAGATGAATAGGGGGGCACAAACTTTTTCATAAGACTGTATATGTAGGGAAGGGAGCGATTTAGAACTTTTATTTATTTATTTATTTTTAAAGCTTCTTTTTTTTTTCCACTACTTTATGGGAGAGCTTATACATTAGTATTGCAGCTGGTCATAGACCCCCCCCAAAAAAAAAAAAAAAAAATATATATATATATATATATATATATATATATATATTTTATTTTATTTTTATTTTTTTTTGCTTGACTCGAGTATAAGCTGAACGGGGCTTTTTCAGCAAAAAACTGTGCTGAAAAGCTCGGCTTATACTTAAGTATATATGGTAGTTTACATGTGGACTCGGCTGTGGTTTCCTCCTCCATCGGGCTTTATAAATGTTATTAATCTGGATATAGTATTTTTATAAATATACATCTGATAATTCTATACACTATGATATATACTGTACCATTTTACTTGCTTGCTAGGGAATGTATAGATGTTATATTGCCTAGTAGTTACTCTCTCCCTGCTACTCTATAGGGGGGTATATTCTGTAAAGTGTTGGTGCTAACCTATGTAATAATACTATAGGATGTGCACAAATACACAGTGTCACCCATGCTATGTCTCAGCATATATACAGACAAGTAAAACGTGCAGACTCACTGATGTGAATAAGGTTTCTAATGAGTAAGGTTGGGATCGGCTCCAGCACTTGGTGTATAGCCTCAGGAACAGAGGGCCGGGTGTGCTGATCCACAAGGGTTGTTTCATCCAACGTGCAGGAGATTTGTGACTTTCTGAATGAAATGATGTCCCAGCTGAGCAGTTTATCATGGAGACTTGCTGATCCATACATCCCGATCTATAAATAATTCGGATGCTCTGTGAATCCTGAGACACACAGCAGGCAGAATCCTTCACGAGTCGTCCATATTAGACTCAGCCTCCATAGCGGAGCCGCTTCTTTATTGTGACTCTTCTGATTTTGATGGAGAAAACTCATGTTTTGTGGATTATAAAGTCATTGTATTAATAAAAGCTAAGAAACCTTATTGTGTGCCGTCATACACTGAAGGGCCAGGCTGACCTTGGCTTGTTACAATGTCATTGTAGGTGGGAGCCATCAGTGTGGGGGCTTGTCCGGGACAGGATATAGTCTTAGTATAAGACATTCATGTCCTGTTCTTCGGATAGTCTGGGGTAGGGTCCCAATTACTACCATGTGCCAACATACAATCAAAGAGACACAAAGCTCATTGGCATAGACGTAACATGAATCACCTGGGCCCCCATGCAAAATCTATACCAGGCCCCCCAACTCTATTGTATCAGTTATAGTATTGGTCTCCTCATATTGAAAGGAGGCACCTTATGGGCCCCCTATGACTCCTGGACTCAGTGGCGACTTCACCCTGTGCACCACCTCAAGTTATGTCCCTGCTCTTATATTTTGCTGGATGGGGTCACTCCTAAAGTTATAGAGTCCAGCCAAGCAAACATCGATGTCTTATTTGCGCTTTGATGAAAGAAGCCTACTTGTGTACTGGGTTATAATAGTCATGTATTCTTAGTAAATATAGTGTTTATGTATGTGTTGTCAGTATATTGCACTGATATGTGTGTATACAAGTAATGTCAGGGGGGGTCAGGAGTGAAAATGTCTCTAAATCCAATCGGTGGTGACAGCATGTATTTGGGGTGCGTGAACTGTGTTGGGTTGCTATTTCTGTTCAGTTTGGAGACTAGGTGAAAGGTGAGTGCAAAGTTGAGTGAGTGGAGTGAATTGATCCCTGACAGCCACACCAATGTCATGTGCAGTGGCGTAACTAGGAATGGCGGGGCCTCGTGGCAAACTTTTGACATGGCCCCCCCCCCCTTCCTGACCGACACCGAAGACCTTGACCAACTGATCCCCCCTCCCCGCCATATTCCTGCACGCTCTATTATGTTCCATAGTGTCCCCTGCACACAGTATTATGTTCCATAGTGTCCCCTGCACACAGTATTATGTTCCATAGTGGCCCCTGCACACAGTATTATGTTCCATAGTGGCCCCTGCACACAGTATTATGTTCCATAGTGGCCCCTGCACACAGTATTATGCTCCATTGTGGCCACTGCACACAGTATTATGCCCCATAGCAGCCCCTGCACACAGTATTATCCCCCATAGTGGCCCTTGCACATAGTATTATGCCCCATTGTGGTCCCTGCACACGGGATTATGCTCCATAATGAACACCCATGAACAATTATTATACCCAGGGGAGATTCAAACATTAAAAAAAAAAAGTTACTTACCTGCCTCTGGCTCCGCTGCAGTCTTTGGTGGTGTTGGCCATCTTTTATAATGCACGGATGTCACATGACATTTCATGCACCCCTCATCTCTACCCCCATTTTCATGTCCTCCCCTCCATCTTTGCCCCAGGTTACTGTTTCTCCTCAATTGCTCCACACTACACATACATACACACACAGACACACACTCTCCATCCTGCATCTCACATCCCCCTCCCCTTCAGTACCTGGCACCACATCTCTCCTTCTCTTTAAGGAGAAAAGTTTTTTAATAAGCAAAACACTACAAGGAGCTGCAGAGGACAGCAGTATAAATGAGAGACATGCAGGGAGCTATGCCGTTACCAGCTGGAGTAACTCTAGCCTGTAACGGCCTGTTAAGAAAAAAAACCTGCAGGGGTAGCGGCTGTCACCAGGCCCCCTAATGTCCCGCTACCGATACCACTGCTACCACAGTAGTTATGCCCCTGGATGTGCTAGTAAAGTTCATATGTGTCAAGCATACAGACAAGTGCCCAGCTTAAAGAGTTTATGCAGTTTTTTTTAAAAAAAAATGATGGGGCAAATAACAGGATCCATCAGTACAAAACATGCCGGAATATATATTCTGTTTAAATTAAACACCATTTATTTGATTTATTTTAACTATCTCTCCCCGTGAGCAGTTCAAGCAGCAAATGAAACATCACAACAAGCTTCAACTTTAGATGTGGGAGTGATGTATTAACTTTAATTTCATTGCAGGTTAGAATGGAGAAGTGAGGAGTACACAGAGAGTGAGAACACACAGATGAAACACCGGAAGTGTAGTTTGTCCACAAATTCACTGCATGTAAATTACAGTGAAACAAGGAGCTGCATATATAAAAAAAAAAAAAAAAAAGCCAAGCAAAGGGTGCACAGAGGATCAGTGAGGATTGTCTATCTATCTATCTATCTATCTATCTATCTATCTATCTATCTATCTATCTATCTATCTATCCATCCATCCATCTCTTTGTGACATGTAATAGTATAGCACAACTATTTGCCTCTGTGTCAGTAAAGCAATTTATTTTAAGAATGAGAGCGCCCTCCAGTGGAAAATTTGAAGAATACTTTTAAAATAATTTTGAAGTAGAAAATTGACAAATAGGTTTATTGTCAGGGAAGCTCCTAAGAGGTTTGTCCGAGCCAGTGAAAGTAACCAGGTAAGTCTATGGGGAGGAATTATGCCAAAACTCACCAGGGAAAAGGCCGGCTGCATGTCTTACAATTGACAAGGCTCTGTGCCTTGCAGTATGGATGAACAGTCTATGTTAGCCAAACGTCTTCGTTCGTGGGAAATATCTAGAATGGTGATATTGAACTCCACTATCTCCACTGTAGTAGATGCCATATCTCCAGCAACCCTACGGTGACCCAAGTCCTATTCTGAGGAGCTGACTCTATTCTCCATGGATTCTTAGGTTACATGGCCTCCGAGCGCTGCTATTTTTATTTTTCTACACATGCACTTTGTTCATTGAGCGGTCACCTTGGATCTGGACACGACCCTCCAATGTCCTCCAGCACGGACGTTGCATTGAACAGGGTCCTGGCTATTAATAGCAATGACCCTGTCACATTGGTGTAAAAGCAGACATGCATCCAATAACCTGGTGCAGCGTCTCCCATGGTAAGCACATGGACCCATTCATTTTGGCCTGTGTATTCATACTATTGTTCCACGAAAGTAAAAAAAAATGGAAGTGTGTACATATTTCGTAAGATTTTAGGACAGAACATAGACATTCAGTAAATAGTCTGAACTCATACTAGGAGATGCTAAGAAGATTGCTTTCGTGTAGCAGGGTCCAAGGAGTTGGGCCACAAGGTCCTTTCAAATGGGTGAAAAAATGGACACATACATGTGAATAAGGCCGAATTCTGGAAACTTGGTCCACGTATCAGCCAGATTTACAGGCCTGAACATAGGTCTGATGAACTGGACTCAGCATGTCAGATCAGTTTGGCTAAATCTGGCCAATATACAGACCTGGCCTAAATCGGACTAAATTTATCAGAATCCAAAGAAGGCAAGCAAAGTACGCCAGTGAGAGTTCTCTATCTTTTCAGAGATGGTAGAATGATCCTATCCACAGCAAAGACTGAAAATATCCTGTAAAGATTTAACGCTTGTCTTGCTAGTATATAAAATTTTATATACGGTCATATTTTCTCACTCGGCTGGACAGGTTACACCATAGAGAAATGTATTCTATAGGTCTGTATCTGTGCATGTTTTAATGTTCATGCCTATTAGAGAGGAGTGAACTGGTTCGGATCAAACTGGATTCGACCCAAATTTTCCAATTTTTAGAATTCACTTCCAATTTGTAGTGTCCGCACTACAAGCGGACATGCGCAGTCAGCTCTGCCCAGGCCTGATGCCTGGCAGAGTGAATTCAGAGCCGGAACACAGCGCGGGGACGCTGCACGGAGAAGACTTCTAAAGGTAGGAGAAGAACCAGCGTTGATTGGCCGACTGTATAGCATTCTGTCAATCAATGCCGGTTCTGCATCGAACTTTTACATTCAAATAGCGAGTGGTACTTGATCGAGTACGAGTATTTCGAATACCGTAGTATTTGATCGAATACCTACTCGATCGAGTACTACTCGCTCATCTCTATACATGAATATTACAGTCTGTCGCTGGATACAGGTTCAGGAGGGGTCAGTAATTTGTGTTATAGTCTAACAATTTGCTATCTATTTTAAGGATTGTATACTACACTGGACAACCCTGTCCCTTTAACTGTGCGCAGTCTTATTTCACCTGTTCTGTATGGTTAGTCCTCTGGTGATACGATCGGCTCCGATTCCGGGATGATTTGCAGCCGTGCATAGCGAATAATATATGAATCAGCTTTAAGTGGAGAATGCAACACAACTAATCTGAACCATAAAAAACAAGCGCAGCGCCGAGTGTTTAATGATGACATTTTGTGGGCAGTCTAGGTGCCTGTAATTTTACACATACATCTTCTCTGACAAGGTCATTAAAAAAAAAAAGTTTTGAAAGCATTACAGAAATCCATTTTCCCCAATATATGGCATATGGCATTGTAGCTGCTGCGACTCAGTGCCAAAAGTCAAGTTATAGAGAAAACTCGAAACTCTGAGACAAGGTCATAGAAGAAGCGAGGTTATATATCAAATTTATGGTATGTTTCCTACAGAAAATCAATTAAAATTAGAGAAAGTGAATCATAAACGCCCTGGGATTTTTTTTTCTTTAAAGAAAGATACCTGAATGTCCTTCCAATGGACAGGCATAAATAGTGGGGGTTACTGTACGCGGCGGGCAGAATGGAAGTTTTAGTATAGAAGGTTTCTTTTTTGGTAAAGTTTATTTTACAAGGACACCCCCAGACTAAATAGACAGTAGGTGGAAGAAAAGACTGAAGATTAGAGGGGGAAAATCTATGAATATACAGTGTTGGCCAAAAGTATTGGCCCCCCTGCAATTCTGTCAGATAATACTCAGTTTCTTCCAGATAATGATTACAAGCACAAACTCTTTGGTAATATCTTCATTTATTTTGCTTGCAATGAAAAAACACAAAAGAGAATGAAAAAAAAGTCAAATCATTGATCATTTTACACAAAACTCCAAAACTGGTGCGGACAGAAGTATTGGCGCCCTCAGCCTAATACTTGGTAGCACAACCTTTAGACACAATAACTGCGCACAACCGCTTCCGCTAACCAGCAATGAGTTTCTTACAAGGCTCTGCTGGAATCTTAGACCCTTCTTCTTTGGCAAACTGCTCCAGGTCCCCCCTGAGATGTGAAGGGGGCCTTCTCCAAACTGCCACCAAGAGATCTCTCCCCCTCCCCCACAGGTGTTCTATGGGATTCAGGGCTGGACTCATTGCTGCCACTTTACAAGTCTCCAGGGCTTTCTCTCACCACCATTTTCTAGTGCTGACCTGAAGTGTGTTTTGGGTCCTTGTCCTGCTGGAAGACCCCTGACCTCTGAGGGAGACCCAGCTTTCTCACACTGGGCCCTACATGATGCTGCACAATGTGTTGGTAGTCTTCAGACTTCATAATGCCATGCACACGGTCAAGCAGTCCAGTGCCAGAGACAGCAAAGCAACCCCAAAACATCAGGGAGCCTCCGCCATGTCTGACTGTAGGGGGCGTCTTCTTCTCTTTGAAGGCCTCTTTTTTTCCTGTAAACTCTATGTTGAGGCCTTTTCCTACTTTTGTCTCCTCTGACCAGAGAACATTCTTCCAGAACGGTTTTGGCTTTCTCAGGTAAGTTTTGGCAAACTCCAGCCTGGCTTCTGTCTCTGGGTAAGAAGTGGGGTCTTCCTGGGTCTCCTACCATACAGTCCCTTCTCATTCAGACGCTGACGCTGGATAGTACGGGGTGACACTGTTGTACCCTGGGACTGCAGGGCAGCTTGGACTTGTTTGCATGTTAGTCGAGGTTCTTTATCCACCATCCGCACAATCTTGCGTTGAAACCTCTCGTCAATGTTTCTTTTCCGTCCACATCTAGGGAGGTTAGCCACAGGGCCATGGGCTTTACACTTCTTGATGACACTGCGCACGGTAGACACAGGAACATTCAGGTCTTTGGAGATGGACTTGTAGCCTTGAGATTGCTCAGGCTTCCTCACAATTTTGCTTATCACGTCCTCAGACAGTTCTTTGGTCTTCTTTCTTTTCTCCATGCTCAATGTGGTCACACAAGGACACAGGACAGAGGTGGAGTCAACTTTAATCCATTTCAACTGGCTGCAAGTGTGATTTAGTTATTGCCACCACCTGTTAGGTGCCTCAGGTAAGTAACAGGTGCTGTTAATTACACAAATTAGAGAAGCATCACATGATTTTTAAAACAGTGCCAATACTTTTGTCCACCCCCTTTTTTATGTTTGCTGTGGAATTATACCCAATTTGGCTTTTTGACAATTCCTTTTGTGGTTTTCCATTGAAGACAAATGAAATGAAAATAATAATACCAAAGAATTTGTGACTGCAATCATTTTCTGGAAGAAACTGAGTATTATCTGACAAAACTGCAGGGGTGTCAATACTTTTGGCCAACACTGTATATATATGCTTAAACGGGTTTTATTAAGGATTTTTCAATAAAAATACAACACAAATAAACAAAGATAAGTTGAGCATCAATAAAAAAAAAAGGCACATATATCAGTAGGCGAGAAGGCCAAAGAAGACCTCTCTCACCACATTGATCAAAAATAGCTCAATGAGGGGACGAAAAGGGAATAAGGAGGAGACAGGGAACGAACAAACAAACACAGGACAAAGACAGTGAGACCACAAACAGAACTAGAACGGGAAGAGGAGGAAAGGGAAGGTAAGAAAGAAAAAGAGGGAGGAAAGCAGACGGCCATGTCACACTCAGGCGAAGGCAGTAGAAAAAGCAGAGGACTCCTGGAACAGAATCCAAGGGCGCCATCGAAGTTCAAACTTGGAATAAGCGGGAGAATCCTCCGCTACCAGGGTCTCCATCCTCTGTATAAGCAGAAACTCCTGGAGGAACTCAAGCAGGGAGGGTGGGGTGGAGCTGCGCCAGTGTCTTGGAATAACAGCCCTGGCGGCCGTAAGAAAATGTCTCAGGAGGTCCTCCTTAATTGCCGACAGCTTGCCAGGGATGACTGACAGAAGCGCCAGCTGAGGAGAAACAGTCACAGAGCGCCCACTGACCGTGGAATACAATGAGAACACCGCATCCCAGAAAGGCCGCAGAACGTCACAATCCCACCAAATGTGTAGCATAGTACCCCTAGCGGAGCCACAGCGCCAACATAAGTCCGAAACAGCAGGAAAAATCCTATGAAGAAGCACCGGACACCTGTACCACCGGGACAGAATCTTAAAATTTTTCTCCTGAGCGCTACACGGGAGGGCCAACTTATGAGAGAGCAGGAAGGACCTGTCCCAATCCGCAGAAGACAGACTCACAGGAAGATCGGAATTCCAGGCAGTAACATAAGAGGGGAGCCCTGCAGTGACATCCGAAAGGATAACGTCATACAACAGTGAAAGAGCGCGAGGCGGGGAGGTCCGTCGCCCAACTAAGGATTCTAAGGCTAAGGCCGGAGGGGAGAGGTGAGAGGTAAGCGAGAACCGCTTCAAAAAGGACTGGAGTTGGGCGTATTCCAACCACGAGAGGTGTAAGTCAGGTGAGAACTACATAACTGGGCAAAAGGAGGGAGCGGGGAGTCGCCCGCCACCTCCTGAAGACGAGTGCAATTCTCTCTCTCCCAACAGAGGAACCGATCCACTAAGCACCCAGGGGGAAACATAGGATTCCCGAAGAGAGGAGTCAAGGGGCCCGGAACAAGCGACCAGAAGAGCAGACCAAATCCCACACCTTCAAGAAGTGCGAAGGGAGAACGTAAAGGCCAGGGGGTTTGGGACGAAAATGCGGTGGAATCCACGGCCAAGAAGAGAGCGAGGATGATAACAGGTCAAATTCGATGGACACCCACTGCTTGTCATGGCGACGGAATTGCCAGTCAAATAAACGAAGCAAAACCGAGGCGCGATAATACAGGCGCACATCCGGAAGGCCAACGCCTCCCCTGGACTTACGCCTGACGAGAGTACGGAACCCAAGTCTGCTCCGAGAGGAGCCCCAAACAAACCTCCCAAACAAGGATTGTACCTTGGCCAAAAAAGTGCGTGGAAGAGGGATAGGAAGGGCCTGAAATAAATACAAAAACCGGGGGAGGATATCCATTTTAAGGGCATGAATTCGACTGAACCAAGAGGGAAGACGAGCGCCATAAGAGCATAAGTCCGCAGTAATGGCATCCAAAAGTGGGAGATAATTAAGTTGGAATAGAGAAGCAGGATCAGGGGAGATACGGATCCCTAAGTACTTGAAGGAGGAAGGCTGACACCTAAAAGGGAAAGTCCGCGCCAGAAATTCGGCCTCAGAGGGTGGAAGTGAAACATTAAGGGCCTCACTCTTAGATAAATTAACCTTAAAGTTACTAAGGGCACCAAAACAAGAAAATTCGCGCAGAATAGCCGGGAACGACACCCGCGGATCGGAGACATAAAGCAGAAGATCATCCGCGTATAACGCCGCTTTGACCACACGAGACCCCAGAGGTATACCGTGAACATCTGAGCAATGGCGCAACGCCACCACTGTATATATATATATATATATATATATATATATATATAGTGAAATTATTTGATGCAGATTTGTCATTGCAAAATCAGCAACAATTTGCACATGCGACACATGCAGATTCTGTCCCCATAGTAATATACTAGTATCTGCCCGCGAATTCGTCTGCAGGTCAGCATTGATGCTGAGCCGTGTACATGTAGGCAATTGGCGCTGGTTATGGTACGCCGTGCCTAGGCAACCCCCGCTCCCGCGGCAACCTGCTCCAGTGCCCCCCGCACCCACCTCCTGGCTCCCCCCCTCGGGGTGGGGAGGGCTCTACAAAGTAGCCTATGTTTCAATCCGGGACCCAAGGTAAGTATATGCCAAATTTCACGCAAATCCGTTCATTCGTTTAGGCGTGATTAGGGAACAGGGGAGGGATGGAAGCATAGTAAATACTGACACCCACTTTCCATCACGTCTCCTGGGCTCCTTTCAGTGTCCAGCGCTCTTTCAGGGTCATCTTTGATCATCTTTTGCCGTCCTGGGTGACATCATGGGAGAAAGAAAGAAAGAAAGAAAGAAAGAAAGAAAGAAAGAAAGAAAGAAAGAAAGAAAGAAAGAAAGAAAGAAAGAAAGAAAGAAAGAAAGAAAGAAAGAAAGAAAGAAAGAAAGAAAGAAAGAAAGAAATTACATTTCTATTCTGTTTTGTCACTTTTTTTCTTTACGTTGCGACATTTCGGTATTGAGCCCTCGCTCCGCTGATATAGCGCTTCGCGATGCAGGACTGTCTCCTATAATAAGAGAAGTGTCGGCCCCGCGGCTATTGTCACAGATAAATAAAATAAGAATAATCTACGGCACAATTTATCCAGAATAATAACGGAGAAGGTTTTAATTCAGATTGCTTTACGGTGGAGCAGAAGAGAAATGGCTTCAGGCAACAACACAGTAAAAATGTGAACAGAGAGCAAAGCATCAGCAAGTACACAGCATCAGGAAAAATCCATAGCTGCAAACGCCTGTTCAACCAGATCTGCAAGCACAGAAAACCAGCCGTGTTAGAAGAACATTTGTTCAGAGTTCCTACAATGGGTCGCAAAAACGTGTTCTTTTTCAAAAACACTGCCCCGTGTGTCCACAGGTTCCATATGGTATTGCAGTTCACATCCACTCACTTCAGTGTAGCTGAGCTGCAATACCAGACTCAACCTAACGACAGGTGTGGTGCTGTTTCTGGAACGAAGGAGCAATGTTTTACCAAGTCCAACCCCTTTAAAGGACTTAAAGGGAACCTGTTACAGTTAAAATGCAGTTCAATTTGCGAGCAGCAGGTGTTTTTTTTTTAATGGTTTTATTTTAAAATTAGTCAGTTTTGATAACTTGTAAGTGCTACAGGCTTGTTATTTTGGAGAAATATCTGTGGCTGTGTGCCTAATTGAAAAGTAATGAAGAAAAAGCGGCTTAAAAAAAAAAAAATAATAATAATAATAATTATCCCTTTATGGGAACAGATGCCGCACCAAGATTTTATTGGTATTAGAAGATGCAATGGTGGGGTTGTTTGTTATATTTTAAAATTAAAATTTAAAATTATGCTAATAGAGCCCCACATATGCGTGAATAGCCTTTAAAAAGGCTATTCAGGCACCGTAAATGTTATATTAAACCCCAATCCGGTTTTAAATAAAAGCATTAAAACATATTTGCAAATCTTACCGAATGGGCCCTGATTTTTTTTTTTAGTCATTTTACTTCATGCTGATTAAAGGGAATCTACCATTAAAACCTTTTTTTTTTTTTTTTTTTTTTGTGGATAAGACGTTGGAATAGCCTTTAGAAAGGCTATTCATCTCTTACCTTTAGATCTGATCTCCACTGCACCGTTCCTTAGAAATACCGGTTTTACCGGTATGCAAATGAGTTCTCTTGCAACGATGGGGGCGGGCCCCAGCGCTCAAACAGTGATGAGGGTGTCCCCACCGCTGCCAGAGAAGTGTCTCCAGCACTGCCTCCTTCTACGTCCGCAGCGTCATCTTCAGCGTCTTCTTTCGGCGCAGGCTCGTAACTTCTAGGCCTTGAGCAGAGCAGACTGCGCAGGCGTACAGGCCACGGGAAAATGGCCGCTAACAATACTTTGCAAGCGGCCATTTTCCCATGGCCTGTACAGCTGTGCAGTCTGATCTGCCCAAGGCCCGAGGCCTAGAAGTTACGAGCCGGCGCCGGAAGAAAACATTGAAGATGATGCTGCGGACCCAGAAGGAGGTGGTGCTGGAGAAACTTCTCTGGCAGTGAGAGAACTCATTTGCATTCTGGTAAAAAACAGTATTTCTAAGGAATGGCCCCACGGAGACCACGTCTAAAGGTAGGAGACGAATAGTCTTTCTAAAGGCTATTCCAACGTCTTATCCACAAAAACAAAAGTTTTAATGGTAGAATCCCTTTAATTATAATAGTGATTAGCAACAATTCAGACACTGTTTATATGGGGGGGGGGGTTCTATAAAGAAAAAAAAACAATTTCAAGAAAAATAGCAAAAGTACTAAAATGGTGACCAGTCAGTGACTATTTGACTTAAACACACAGTTTTTTTTTGTTTGTTTTATGATGGCAGTTTGTATGTGTATTGAGTAAACAAAAAACGCCTTAAGAAATTGAGATTTTTCAGATTAGAACGAGATGCATCAGTGTTTTGCTGTTAGAACGGCAGTTTGCATGTATGTAATCCTAATTCGTCACATAGATAGCTTATAACCTCGAAAATATAGGCTACTTTTAAATGACATGGCTTCACTACTGTTATGAATTTATGTTCACATACTATATTACACTGCTCTTGCAGCAGCCTTATCCCAGCCAGGGCTGTTATCTCTCTATGTAAATACACAGCTAACTCTCAGTGGATTGTGTACATGCATTTGCATATTATCTGATCAGCTCCAGGCAACATGCTCACCCACTGAATGGGAAAACACCTTTAATCCAGATTGTCAGTTTGCTACTTTTAAACATGATGGGAAAAAGAAAAATCTAATTTGTTGCAAAATTCTAAAACAACGAGAGCTATGAAGGAAGCCAGAAGTCAACAGAGTTCTCCTCAAGCGGAGCTGAGGGGGATCATCGGCGCCAACAACACGCCCATTACATGGCGTCCCGGCGAGTTGCTGCGATGTCGGAACAATCACAGACACAGCGCGAGGAATAAGTTCAGTGGCAGGCCAGCTTAAGACCTGTTGAAACGCTGGAGCAGGCAAACCATCGACAGAAGCAATTTACTGAATATAGGCGGATCATCGACACCAACAACACGCAGATGAAGTTGCGGGCAGAGGCTAGTGACAGAAAAAATAAGGCTCTTGCCCCACCATCCCAAAAAAATAACCTTTAAGAAAAGAATTGTCACTAACAAGACTGACTTTCACTAACAGGATTGTCAGTAAAAAGGATGTAAGACCCTGTGTGAATAGTTACAGGTGAAACTGCTTTATTGCAAAAAAAGAATTAACAAAATTAGATTATTGGCAATATAAGGTTAAGTGTCCAGTGTCTATGAAACTCTCTAAAAAATGATTTATCTGCCTGTAATGGGTTGACTAACCAAATTTCAGACAACTTCTCCTACTCCTAGGATTCTGTGGTTCTCTTGCAAGAGTTGCTGTTTTTTTCCTGTAGAAAATGGAGTCCTTGCTTTGGATCACACAGTGGTGAATAACGTGTCCCTAGGGACTATCACAAAAAATTGCTCTTCTTCCTGACCACAACATTTCATATACTGTCTGTAATTTCTGCGCTATAAGGTGTGCACTAGAGATGGGCAAACCTTCCGATATTCATTTTGTTTCGGGTTCGGGTGGCTTGGGTCTCTGATTTGTTTAGGGTCTAACAGTACACAGTATTATCCCCCCTAGTGGCCCCTGCACACAGTATTATCCCCCATAGTGGCCCCTACACACAGTATTATGTCCCATAGTGGCCCCTGCACACAGTATTATCCCCCATAGTGGCCCCTACACACAGTATTATGTCCCATAGTGGCCCCTGCACACAGTATTATCCCCCATAGTGGCCCCTACACACAGTATTATGTCCCATAGTGGCCCCTGCACACAGTATTATCCCCCATAGTGGCCCCTACACACAGTATTATCCCCCATAGTGGCCCCTACACACAGTATTATGTCCCATAGTGGCTCCTGCACACAGTATTATGTCCCATAGTGGCCCCTGCACACAGTATTATCCCCCATAGTGGCCCCTACACACAGTATTATGTCCCATAGTGGCCCCTGCACACAGTATTATCCCCCATAGTGGCCCCTACACACAGTATTATCCCCCATAGTGGCCCCTACACACAGTATTATGTCCCATAGTGGCTCCTGCACACAGTATTATGTCCCCATAGTGGCCCCTGCACACAGTATTATGTCCCCATAGTGGCCCCTGCACACAGTATTATGTCCCATAGTGGCTCCTGCACACAGTATTATCCCCCATAGTGGCCCCTACACACAGTATTATGTCCCATAGTGGCCCTTGCACACAGTATTATCCCCCCTAGTGGCCCCTGCACACAGTATTATCCCCCATAGTGGCCCCTACACACAGTATTATGTCCCATAGTGGCCCCTACACACAGTATTATTCCCCATAGTGGCCCCTGCACACAGTATTATGTCCCATAGTGGCTCCTGCACACAGTATTATGTCCCCATAGTGGCTCCTGCACACAGTATTATGCCCCATAGTGACCCCTGCACACAGTATTATGCCCCATAGTGTCCCCTGCACACAGTACTATGTCCCATAGTGGCCCCTGCACACAGTATTATGTCCCATAGTGGCCCCTGCACACAGTATTATGTCCCATAGTGGCCCCTGCACACAGTATTATCCCCCATATTGACCCCTGCACACAGTACTATGTCCCATAGTGGCCCCTGCACACAGTATTATGTCCCATAGTGGCCCCTGCACACAGTATTATCCCCCATAGTGACCCCTGCACACAGTATTATCCCCCATAGTGTCCCCTGCACACAGTATTATGCCCCATAGTGGCCCCTGAACACAGTATTATCCCCCATAGTGGCCCCTGCACACAGTATTATCCCCCATAGTGTCCCCTGCATACAGTATTATCCCCCATAGTGGCCCCTGCAGACACTATTATGCCCCACAGTGGTCCCTGCACACAGTATTCTGCCCCATAGTGGCCCCTGCACACAGTATTATGCTTCATAGTGGCCCCTGCACACAGTATTATCCCCCATAGTGGCCCCTGCACACAGTATTATGCCCCATAGTAGGCCATCCATGAACAATTATTATATTCTGGGGTCCTTTCAGACACCAGAGTACAATGTGGGAGACCCAGGGGTGGATACAAACATAAAAAACCCTGTTACTTACTTCTCCTTGGCTCCAGTGCATTCCCCGCTACTTTCGGCACTCTTCAATGTTGGACCAGACGTCCAGTTGCTATTTGGCCATGGAGGCTGAGTTGCCCAAAGCATAATAAGCATCAACATCCCAGCACAATAACACCAGTATTATACATAGCACATAGTACGTGGGGCCCTGTTAAAGATTTCACACCAGGGCGCAGAAGCTTCTAGTTACTCCTCTGCTAATAATTTATAGCAAGCACAGATCCACACTATTTCTCCTTCGGGCTCTCTGCTATGTTAAGATCATACCTTTACAAATACCAAGTAGATCTGGTGTCCCTGGATTAACAACCCAGAGCCCTGTTTACATATGTGACCATAGTTATACAGGAATACCACCAGAGGGCGCTGTGAGTCTTATCTACCGTAGTTTATATCAACAGTTTATATCAGCAGCATCTTCATCTCATGTTCCTAGCATACAGTAGAAAATGATCTAATATAAACTTCAACATGGTTGGATCATGGACTTGCTGGAAATTTGTGCAATGTATATTGAGCATATCTGTCCCCTGTGTGTGCAAAAGGTTTAGGTAGGAGTGGAAAAAATGCTGCAAACTAAGAACGTGTTCAGAAATAGAAGGGTTAATTGTTTATTGAAAATGAAGCGAGTGAAGAAAAGAAATCTAAATGTTGAATTTTTAGTGTGACCTTTGCCCTTTGCCTTCCATCAGTTCTCGATACTTGCAGACAGTTTTCGGCAGAACTCGGCAGGGAGGTTACTCCCACCATCTTGGAGAACCCAAGCACAGATCTTCTGTGTCCGTAATAAAAACCAAAGCTTTATACTCCCCCTGCTGCTATACTCCTTGTCCCAGCACAGTTCCTAATGGAAGCCATAGGCGTACATCTCGGCTTCACAGCGCATGCGCCACACCTCCGCCACTTGTGTGGTCAAGCAAGCGTTTACATCTTTGGCTTCACTAAGGAGCTGTGCAAGCACCTGGAGCACCGGAGAGAAGTCAGATGAGACTTATCTTTAGGTAAGTATAAAGGTTTATTTTTTTAAATGCACGGATGGATTTATAACAGGGTGATTTTGAAAAGGTCGATAGGCCATATTTATGACTAATGACCAGTAATCAGTACTGGTCTTTGCAGACCCCCGTGTATAATGATCGGCAGACCGGGAGAGGTAAGGGAACGTAAAAAATACTGTTACTTACCTCTCCACGATCCTACCAGGCCTCCTTCATACTTGTCTGACGTCTCTGACGTCACATGAACCCGGTCTGCTTCCCGGGTCATGTGACGTCCGACGTCATTAAAAAAGGACGAGACCGGTGCCCGACAGCATAGGAGCCGGGGGACCGGTAAGCAACTGTTTTTTTTAAATGTTTTTATTCCCCCGGGTCTCCGATTATTATACTCTGGGGTCTGAAAAGACCCCAGAGTATAATAATTGTTTATGGGTGTCCACTGGGGATAATACTGTGTGCAGGGGCCACTATTGGGGATAATACTGTGTGCAGGGGCCACTATGGGAGATAATACTGTGTGCAGGGGACACTATGGGGGAGAATACTGTGTGCAGGGGCCACTATGGGGCATAATAGTGTGTGCAGGGACCACTATTGGAGATAATACTGTGTGCAGGGGCCACTATGGGGGATAATACTGTGTGCAGGGGACACTATGGGAGATAATACTGTGTGCAGGGGACACTATGGGGGAGAATACTGTGTGCAGGGGCCACTATTGGGGATAATACTGTGTGCAGGGGACACTATGGGAGATAATACTGTGTGCAGGGGCCACTATGGGGGATAATACTGTGTGCAGGGGACACTATGGGAGATAATACTGTGTGCAGGGACCACTATGGGACATAATACTGTGTGCAGGGGCCACTATGGGGGATAATACTGTGTGCAGGGGCCACTATGGGGGATAATACTGTGTGCAGGGGACACTATGGGGGATAATACTGTGTGCAGGGGCCACTATGGGGGATAATACTGTGTGCAGGGGACACTATGGGACATAATACTGCGTACAGGGGCCACTATGGGACATAATACTGTGTGCAGGAGCCACTATGGGGACATAATACTGTGTGCAGGGGCCACTATGGGGGATAATACTGCGTGCAGGGGCCACTATGGGACATAATTCTGTGTGCAAGGGCCACTATGGGGGATAATACTGTGTGCAGGGGCCACTATGGGACATAATATTGCGTGCAGGGGCCACTATGGGACATAATACTGTGTGCAGGAGCCACTAATGGACATAATACTGTGTGCAGGGGTCACTATGGGACATAATATTGCGTGCAGGGGCCACTATGGGACATAATACTGTGTGCAGGAGCCACTAATGGACATAATACTGTGTGCAGGGGTCACTATGGGGCATAATACTGTGTGCAGGGGTCACTATGGGGCATAATACTGTGTGCAAGGGCCACTATGGGGGATAATACTGTGTGCAGGGGCCACTATGGGACATAATATTGCGTGCAGGGGCCACTATGGGACATAATACTGTGTGCAGGAGCCACTAATGGACATAATACTGTGTGCAGGGGTCACTATGGGACATAGTACTGTGTGCAGGGGTCACTATGGGGCATAATACTGTGTGCAGAGGAGGGGGTTGGTCGAGGTCTTCGGCGTCGGTGTCGGTTGGGGGGGGGCCATGTCAAAAGTTCGCCATTCCTAGTTATGCCACTGGTTTTCTTATTCATTCCTGATTGGTATGGGACATCTCAATCAAACAGAAAATGTGTAAGCAGTTCCATATATAACCAGCTACTCCCGGTCCTGCGTGGTAACCTTGGGGAGTTGTCTTTTGGCAGCAAGCCAAGCATTTGTTTTTCTTGCACCCAACTTGGATGCAGGCGCCATCTTATCATATAACATTATACCAGTATGAAGCATAAGCAACTATATCTAGCATTCAGCTTTTAAAGAGGACCTTTCACCGATTTGGGCATAGGCAGTTCTATATACTACTGGAAAGCCGACGCTGAATTCAGCGCACTGTCAGCTTTCCCGATCTGTGCCCCAGGTAAAGAGCTATCGGTCCCATTACCGTAGCTCTTTACAGTCAGTCAGGTACGTCCTTCTTCAAAGCAGCGCCTATCGCGCTGTACTGTGTGAGCTCACACTGTACAGCGCTATAGCCGCTACTGTGAAGAAGGACGTACCTGACTGACTGTCAGGAACGCCCTTCTGACTGTAAATAGGTACGATACTGGGACTGATAGCGCTTTACCCAGGGCACAGATCGGGAAAGCCGACAGTGTGCTGAATTCAGCGCACTGTCACCTTTCCAGCAGTATATAGAACTGACTGTGTCCAAATCGGTGAAAGGTCCTCTTTAAGGATAACAATGTTTTGCATACATTATATGATTATAACATTCACAATTTGAGACACTAAACACCCGAACTATAAGAACCCGTGGGTGGTTTAGTGTCCTAACCTGACAGATTCCCTTTAAGGTAATGGACAAGAATACGTAATTAAAGGTGAAATATTTATCCTGGGGTATACCTTCAGTATTTTTGGACACAATCCCACAAGTGGAGGGAAGACTGAATAAGGAAAAAACTCATCTTACAACTGCAAATTGTAACATTAATAAATGTTGTAATATATTCTATTAACTTATTTGAGCTGCTCTGCTCTGAGGACCACTTTGGTTTCCCTCAGTATTCACCTGTTTGTTGTGAGTACACATGGACATCTTATGTGCAGGGAAGCTGAGGCTGGAGGAAGGCATTATATTTCAGTCATTATAAAACTTAGGACAGTAGTTCTGGTGTCATACGATTTTCATGGCACCAAGATTGCAGTACTACTAGTGTACGCTCCAGCATGAGCAGAGCTTGCCGTATACGCCGGCACTCCCCATTCACTTCAATGGGACTGCACGGAGTGAAAGAAGCAGCCCATTCATTTCTATGGGGATCGCTCGTATCCCCGCTCCCATAGAAATGAATGGAGCTGCTTTAGACGCCGCTTATTCTGAACGTGTTTTACGTTCAGAATAAGCTAGCGTTTACTCAGTGTGAATGCACCCTAAGAGTATTACAACATGTATTAATGACATAAATGCTACATCAGCTGATCGGCTCGGGTGTTGGACCTGACTGTCAGCCTAAAGCCATCAATAGATCACAAGTTCAGACCTGTCAATAAGTACGATACTCAGCAGATGTAGACCCACTATGCCATCTAACAATTTGGTTTTGGTCTGCTCCTGATAAGTTGTCTGAGGATCCCTGGTTTTGGCCATTTATCCTCAATACAGGGATCCCGGAATTTACTGCGGGGAACCACCACATCATCACCTCTAGGAATAGTCCCTTTGCAGGTGATGAATGACTCAGACAGGTCAAGAACAGTTAGGGATCAGGCAAGAGAGTAGTCAGGTGCGGACCAGGGTCAGGTCTAGCAGAATTTATGTGTAGTTAGAAATAGGAGCAGGGCAGGTCAGGCAGTGCAGGCTCTGATATCAGGAACAGGCCGGGGTCAGATACAAGTAGACAGCAGAACTGGAATTAGGTAACAGGGATCAGGTCAGGAAACAGGCCGGGGTCAAATACAGGTAATGTCAGAAAAGTAGTAAGCATACTGCCGAAGGATGTAGCAAGCTAGGAACCGATATTACTCAGGCACATTGCTGTGAGCTAGGTGCTTTTTATAACCAGGGGTGACGGGATTGTATAGGAATGGAGGAGGATGCAAGGGGAGCAAGGAAGGGGTCAAATACAGGTAATGTCAGAAAAGTAGTAAGCATACTGCCGAAGGATGTAGCAAGCTAGGAACCGATATTACTCAGGCACATTGCTGTGAGCTAGGTGCTTTTTATAACCAGGGGTGACGGGATTGTACAGGAACGGAGGAAGATGCAAGGGGAGCAAGGAAGGGGTCAGAGCGGGCTTGAAGGTAAAATGGTGGTCATCACTGGTAGGAGAAGCAGGACGCCCACGGCCACGAGTGTTACATTGTGATAAGTCAATTGTTTTAAAAAAAACATAAATTACTTTTTAAATACCGAAAAAACTAAAAATAATTCCTCAAGAGAGACCAAGATTGGACAATGCCAGGGAATAATACAAGTCTTCTGCCCTCTCATGCTCAGTATATAGGTGCACAGGGGCCACATGTCACAGATGACGGCTTCTCATAGAGTCGCCCTGTCAGGACTTACCAAGGTAGGCGACTTAGCTGCCCCTTTGTCACTTCCTATAAAGTTATTTCAAGTAGATAAAGTAGCTGGTAGCGTTACAAGATGGCATGGCTGGGCAGCCTGTCACAATATGCCACAAATGCTATAAATTTCTCTGAGTAAGGAAATCTGTCTGTGACAGTGACCTTTCCAGCTGGCTTTAAGCATCACATTTGGCTAAAGGGCTGTACTTTCCAGCATTGGTACACAAGACATGATGTAACAGACAGCGACCGTCCAGAGCAAGGGAACATACGCTTTATTGTGCCGTAAAATCTAACATAGCAGACAGTGCACTGAACAGCAAAGGAAATAACAGAAGTCTGATGTGTCTGAGCGAATATGGTGTCATCGCGCTCTATTGTATCGGATGGTCCGGTATAGAGACATCTGTACGGTTTCATAGTGCCCATCTCCTTTTGTATTCCATCTTAGTTTGTTCTTCTAGCCTTTGATACAGTAGTCCACTGGTGGATGTAGGAAGCATTACGGCGGCGTAATGACGCCATCGCGCCCCATGTGACCGCTGAGGTCGAATCACAGGAATATGTCATATAGTATAACAGCTGAGAAGGTTATAGTGATGTCATCACAACAAACACGTGTAACTATTAGGCTCCACTGGGCAAAATGGTCCTGATTTTGACGCGGAATCCGCGTCAAGATCCGGCTCAAAAGACCGCCTCCCATTGAATCCAATGGGAGCCGGTCATTTCCTTTTTCCGTGAGCGGTAAAATACGACCTGCCCTATCTTGAGGCGGACGCTGGGGTGGAAACCGCTGCGGCGTCCGCGTCAAGACAATCCTTCCGGACAAGGCCCATTCAACCCTGTCTAAGCCTCTCACCTCTGCCAGGTCAGTCATCTCTGCGCCAAGCTGAGGAGATGCAAATACATCGAAACAGCTGTCCTTGGCTGAGAGACTGTATCTGGTAAAATCCCAACATCATTGCAAACAAAGGCCTCTGAGAAGGTCGGCATGATGTTAAAGGGAGCGCCCTCTATTGGATGTCTTGACTGAGACTCTGTCTTCCTATTTACATAATGGAAGACAGACTTGCACATTCTCAGTAAGCGCCCTCTATGGGTGTGTATACTTGAGGCACTGGCATCCTAATTACATCATGGAAGTTAGATTTGCATATTCTTCCCATATATTTTGTTAGGCAATGTAAAGAGGACCTTTCCCATCCTCTGACATTAGCAGTATTATATACCGCCAGGAAGCTGACAGTGCACTGAATTCAGTGAGAGGCATGTTTTTCTCTAATAGATATATATTCACTATTCATCCATCTACTTGGACTCCATTACGGAGCGCAGTCCGGATCATATTCAGTGTTATACGTAAAGTCCTTCAGCTCCATTGGCTGCAGTGTCCTCATGTGTAATAGGAGGTGGCCGGATGGGAAGTGTCTGATGTCTTCTCTGCAGCTCATTCCTTTAGTTTGCTTTGGCAAGGCGTAAAAGAAGCAGATTCACTTTTAGCTGAGGATGTGGGAAGGTGTCATGAGAAATTCTTCTCAATCTATAGCGGTATGAGGAGTAGAGTACAGTGAATGCAAGGTCACGGCACAATGACAATATACGCTGCACTGTATTCTGCCTCCTATGTGAGTCCGTGATCCTAGGTTCAAACCTGCGTTTGGGTTTCCGTTTGTGGGGACCACTGGGTTTCCCCCCAAAATAGTGGAAATATGCAGACGTTTCTCTCTGCATTTTTAAGCGGATTAATCCAGACCCCTTTCCATTAACAATACGGAACCAGGCTTTTCCCGACTGCGATCATAGTGGTCCTGGTCCCAACCATTTCCATCTGGGCATGGGTCCCATACCCCTATGGGCCTGGACGACATGGATCATTACGCCACTGGGTATAGCTACACAGCATTAGGAGTACAGTGCAGTGATGTCACACATCAGTTCTCATACCAGATACATGTGAATGGCTGTATACCAATTCTGTGGGGTATCCGTACACCTTACCATACAAATACATGAGACCATAAAAGGGGGACTCTGCTTCCACACTCACCTCACCTCACCTCTTAAGGGACCCTTAAAGGGGTATTCCCACGTCGCATACTCACCAGTCTTCACTGCTGTAAAATCTTCTTTCTTCCTGGTTTCTTGCGTCATTTGGTGGGTGGGGTTTCATATGCAACCTGCCGTTTAGCTCCAACCCCAAATTAGCATGTAGCTCCGTCCACCACATAGCGTGATCCTATGGGATGGATGAAGGGCCTGTGATGTCATCAAAGGTCCTCAAAGAACACTATATGCACAATATTGGACTATGAAGTACAGGCAGGAGCAACTCCATTCTGTGTTACATACAGAGACTGTCTGTCTCTGCCATAATGAACACAATTGAATTAGCTAGCCTGATAACTGGAAGAACAGAAGACGAGTTTAGAAATGAAAGCAGCTCCTCTCCCCTATCTGAGTGCAGGACCTAGGTCACGTGGTGCAGGAATAGCTAGAAACACAGACTCGCTCCCGTGCACTTAGCCCCTCCTCCCTCCCCCCTGAGAGCAGCAGATACATCACTTGACTTTTGAGCAGATAAGTCAGGGCTGTGGCCACAAAGAATTGAATAAAGTAAGATAGTGGACAAACAAAGCAGTTTTGCTGAAGCAGTGTATTTAGGAAAAGTCTTACATCCACATTAACAAGCAGTATAGATAGGATCCTTGTGATGGGACAACCTCTTTAATGTCACACATGGAGTTAACTATAAGAATCAGTAACTGCATAGTTCAGTATAGTGTCAGGAGTGTAGTGCAGTGTATATAAGGTGCAGTATAGTATCAGGAGTACAGTGTAGTGTATAGGAGGAGCAGTATAGTATCAGGAGTACAGTGCAGTGTATATAAGGTGCAGTATAGTCTCAGGAGTACAGTGCAGTGTATATTAGGAGCAGTACAGTCTCAGGAGTACAGTGCAGTGTATATTAGGAGCAGTACAGTCTCAGGAGTGCAGTGAAGTGTATATTAGGAGCAGTATAGTCTCAGGAGTGCAGTGCAGTGTATAGGAGGAGCAGTAATAGTGTCAGGAGTGCACTGCAGTGTATATAAGGTGCAGTATAGTATCAGGAGTGTAGTGCAGTGTATATAAGGCGCAGTATAGTGTCAGGAGTACAGTGCAGTGTATATTAGGAGCAGTAATAGTGTCAGGAGTGCACTGCAGTGTATATAAGGTGCAGTATAGTCTCAGGAGTGCAGTGCAGTGTATAGGAGGAGCAGTAATAGTGTCAGGAGTGCACTGCAGTGTATATAAGGTGCAGTATAGTATCAGGAGTGCAGTGCAGTGTATATAAGGCGCTGTATAGTGTCAGGAGTACAGTGCAGTGTATATAAGGTGCAGTATAGTCTCAGGAGTGCAGTGCAGTGTATATGAGGTGTAGCATAGTATCAGGAGTGCAGTGCAGTGTATATAAGGTGCAGTATAGTATCAGGAGTGTGTTGCAGTGTATGTAAGGTGCAGTTTAGTATCAGGAGTGCAGTGCAGTGTATATAAGGCGCAGTATAGTGTCAGGAGTACAGTGCAGTGTACACGAGGTGCAGTATAGTATCAGGAGTGCAGTGCAGTGTATATAAAATGCAGTATAGTATCAGCAGTACAGTGCAGTGTATAGGAGGTGCAGTATAGTATCAGGAGTACAGTGCAGTGTATATAAGGTGCAGTATAGTATCAGGAGTATAGTGCAATGTACATGAGGTGCGGTATAGTATCAGGAGTGCAGTGCATTGTATATAAAGTACAGTATGGTATCAGCAGTACAGTGCAGTGTATCTGAGGTTCAGTATAGTATCAGGAGTACAGTGCAGTGTGTATGAGGTGCAGTATAGTATCAGGAGTGCAGTGCAGGGTATAGAAAGAGCAGTATAGTATCAGGAGTGCAGTGTATATAAAGTGCAGTATAGTATCAGCAGTACAGTGCAGTGTATAGGAGGAGCAGTATAGCATGTAATACAAGCTTAGTGTTAGGGCTACACCATACCTCCCAACTTTTGAAGAACCGAAAGAGGGACAAAACGTGCGGCGTGCGTAGTGCCCAGCGGCAAATTTAGCCCCGCCCACTTTTGTGTTGACTCTCATTAATTTTTCATGTGTCCGCACACAGTATAATCCTCCTACAGTCACCCGTAAATTATATGTCCACCCTCTATCTCTTCCATCTCTCCCCCAGTTTCATATACACCCTTCATCTGCCCCCAGTTTCATGTCCCCCCTCCATCTCTGCCCCCAGTTTCATGTCCCCCCTCCATCTCTGCCCCCAGTTTCATGTCCCTCCATATCTGTCCCCAGATTCATGTCCCCCATCTCTGCCCACAGATTCATGTCCCCCATCTCTGCCCCCAGATTCATGTCCTCTCCATCTCTGCCCCCAGATTCATGTCCCCTCCATTTCTGTCCCCAGATTCATGTCCCCCCATCTCTGCCCCCAGATTCATGTCCCCCCTCCATCTCTGCCCCCAGATTCATGTCCCCACATCTTTGCCCCCAGATTCATGTCCCTCCATCTCTGCCCCCAGATTCATGTCCTCCATTTGTGCCCCCAGATTCATGTCCCCCCATCTTGCCCCAGATTCATGTCCTCTCCATCTCTGCCCCCAGATTCATGTCCCCCATCTCTTCCCCCAAATTCATGTCCCCCCTCCATCTCTGCCCCCAGATTCATGTCCACCATCTCTGCCCCCAATATCATGTCCCTCCATCTCTGTCCCCAGATTCATGTCCCTCATCTCTGCCCACAGATTCATGTCCCCCATCTCTGCCCCCAGTTTCATGTCCCTCCATCTCTGTCCCCAGATTCATGTCCCCAATCTCTGCCCCCAGGTTCATGTCCCCCATCTCTGCCCGCAGATTCATGTCCCCCCATCTCTGCCCCCAGATTCATGTCCCTCCATCTCTGCCCCCAGATTCATGTCCCTCCATCTCTGCCCCCAGATTCATGTCCCTCCATCTCTGCCCCCAGATTCATGTCCCCTCCATCTCTGCCCCCAGATTCATGTCCCCTCCCTCTCTGCCCCAGATTCATGTCCCCACATCTCTGCCCCCGATTCATGTCCCCTCTATCTCTGCCCCCAGATTCATGTCCCCTCCATCTCTGCCCCCAGATTCATGACCTCCATCTCTGCCCCCAGATTCATGTCCCCCCATCTCTGCCCCCAGATTCATGTCCCCCATCTCTTCCCCCCAATTCATGTCCCCCATCTCTTCCCCCAAATTCATGTCCCCCCTCCATCTCTGCCCCCAGATCCATGTCCCCCATCTCTGCCCCCAATTTCATGTCCCTCCATCTCTGTCCCCAGATTCATGTCCCCCATCTCTTCCCCCAGTTTCATGTCCCTCATTCTCTGTCCCCAGATTCATGTCCCCCATCTCTGCCCCCAGATTCATGTCCCCCATCTCTGCCCACAGATTCATGTCCCCCATCTCTTCCCCCCAATTCATGTCCCCCATCTCTTCCCCCAAATTCATGTCCCCCCTCCATCTCTGCCCCCAGATTCATGTCCCCTCCATCTCTGCCCCCAGTTTCATGTCCCCCATCTCTGCCCCCAGATTCATGTCTCCACATCTCTGCCCCTAGTGTCATGCCGTCCTCTCCTTCATCTGCCCCCAGTTTCTCGTTCCACCTCATTGTACACATTACACTTACCTTCTCCTCGCTCCCTTGCCGCTCTCTCCGCGCCTTTCTCTCTCTCTCGCACACAGTTGTAGACGCGATGTAGGCAGAGTGACAGCTCCTTGCTTTAGCCGCGTATGTGTTCAACTCAGATCTGCGTCCTCTGGACACAGATCTGAGTTGAAATCGGGACATACCTCCCTCCAACCGGGACAGCGGGACACGTCACCGGAATCGTGAGTGTCCCGTGGAAATCGGGACGGTTGGGAGGTATGCTACACTATTATACAGCTTGTAATAAGAGCTTAGTGTTGGGGTACACTATTATACACCTTAGTGTTGGGGTACACCATTATACAGCTTAGTGTTGGGGTACATTATTATACAGCTTAGTGTTGTGGTACACTATTATACAGCATGTAATATGAGCTTAGTGTTGGGGTACACTATATATACACTATTATACAGCTTAGTGTTGTGGTACACTATATATACACTATTATATACACTATTATACAGCGCAGTGTTGGGGTACACTATTATATACACTATTATACAGCGTAGTGTTGGGGTACACTATATATACACTATTATATACACTATTATACAGCGTAGTGTTGGGGTACACTAATATACAGCTTAGTGTTGGGGTACACTATTATACAGCTTAGTGTTGGGGTACACTATTATACAGCTTAGTGTTGGGGTACACTATTATATACACTATTATACAGCTTAGTGTTGGGGTACACTATTATATACACTATTATACAGCTTAGTGTTGGGGTACACTATTATATACACTATTATACAACGTAGTGTTGGGGTACATTATTATATACACTATTATACAACGTAGTGTTGGGGTACATTATTATATATACTATTATACAGCTCGGTGTTGGGGTACACTATTATATACACTAGTATACAGCTTAGTGTTGGGGTACGCTATTATATACACTACTATTATACAGCTTAGTGTTGGGGTACACTATTATATACACTAGTATACAGCTTAGTGTTGGGGTACGCTATCATATACACTATTATAAAGCTTAGTGTTGGGGTACACTATTATATACACTATTATACAGCTATTATATACACTATTATACAGCTTAGTGTTGGGGTACACTATTATATACTCTATTATATACACTATTATACAGCTTAGTGTTGGGGTACACTATTATATACACTATATATACACTATTATACAGCTTAGTGTTGGGGTACACAATTATATACACTATTATACAGCTTAGTGTTGGGGTACACTATTATATACACTATTATACAGCTTAGTGTTGGGGTACACTACTATATACACTATTATACAGCTATTATATACACTATTATACAGCTTAGTGTTGGGGTACACTATTATATACACTATTATACAGCGTAGTGTTGGGGTACATTATTATACAGCTTAGTGTTGGGGTACACTATTATATACTCTATTATATACACTAGTATACAGCTTAGTGTTGGGGTACACTATTATATACACTAGTATACAGCTCGGTGTTGGGGTACACTATTATATACACTAGTATACAGCTTAGTGTTGGGGTACACTATATATACACTATTATACAGCTTAGTGTTGGGGTACACTATTATATACACTAGTATACAGCTTAGTGTTGGGGTACACTATATATACACTATTATACAGCTTAGTGTTGGGGTACACTATTATATACACTAGTATACAGCTTAGTGTTGGGGTACATTATTATATACACTATTATACAGCTTAGTGTTGGGGTACACTATTATATACACTATATATACACTATTATACAGCTTAGTGTTGGGGTACACAATTATATACACTATTATACAGCTTAGTGTTGGGGTACACTACTATATACACTATTATACAGCTATTATATACACTATTATACAGCTTAGTGTTGGGGTACATTATTATATACACTATTATACAGCTTAATGTTGGGGTACACTATTATATACTCTATTATATACACTAGTATACAGCTTAGTGTTGGGATACACTATTATATACAGTCTTATACAGCTTAGTGTTGGGGTACACTATTATATACACTAGTATACAGCTTAGTGTTGGGGTACACTATTATATACACTAGTATACAGCTTAGTGTTGGGGTACACCATTATATACACTATTATACAGCTCGGTGTTGGGGTACACTACTATATACACTATTATACAGCTTAGTGTTGGGATACACTATTATATACTCTATTATACAGCGTAGTGTTGGGGTACACTATTATATACACTACTATTATACAGCTTAGTGTCGGGGTACACTATTATATACACTATTATACAGCTCGGTGTTGGGGTACACTATTATATACACTAGTATACAGCATAGTGTTGGGGTACACTATTATATACACTAGTATACAGCTTAGTGTTGGGGTACACTATTATATACACTATTATACAGCTTAGTGTTGGGGTACACTATTATACAGCTCGGTGTTGGGGTACGCTATTATATACACTAGTATACAGCTTAGTGTTGGGGTACACTATTATATACACTATTATACAGCTCGGTGTTGGGGTACACTATTATATACACTAGTATACAGCTTAGTGTTGGGGTACACTATTATATACACTATTATACAGCTCGGTGTTGGGGTACACTATTATATACACTATTATACAGCTTAGTGTTGGGGTACACTATATATACACTATTATACAGCTTAGTGTTGGGGTACACTATTATATACACTAGTATACAGCTTAGTGTTGGGGTACACTACTATATACACTATTATACAGCTTAGTGTTGGGATACACTATTATATACTCTATTATACAGCGTAGTGTTGGGGTACACTATTATATACACTACTATTATACAGCTTAGTGTCGGGGTACACTATTATATACACTATTATACAGCTCGGTGTTGGGGTACACTATTATATACACTAGTATACAGCTTAGTGTTGGGGTACACAATTATATACACTAGTATACAGCTTAGTGTTGGGGTACACTATTATATACACTATTATACAGCTCGGTGTTGGGGTACACTATTATATACACTAGTATACAGCTTAGTGTTGGGGTACACTATTATATACACTATTATACAGCTCGGTGTTGGGGTACACTATTATATACACTAGTATACAGCTTAGTGTTGGGGTACACTACTATATACACTATTATACAGCTTAGTGTTGGGATACACTATTATATACTCTATTATACAGCGTAGTGTTGGGGTACACTATTATATACACTACTATTATACAGCTTAGTGTCGGGGTACACTATTATATACACTATTATACAGCTCGGTGTTGGGGTACACTATTATATACACTAGTATACAGCTTAGTGTTGGGGTACACTATTATATACACTAGTATACAGCTTAGTGTTGGGGTACACTATTATATACACTATTATACAGCTCGGTGTTGGGGTACACTATTATATACACTAGTATACAGCTTAGTGTTGGGGTACACTATTATATACACTATTATACAGCTCGGTGTTGGGGTACACTATTATATACACTAGTATACAGCTTAGTGTTGGGGTACACTATTATATACAGTCTTATACAGCTTAGTGTTGGGGTACACAATTATATACACTATTATACAGCTTAGTGTTGGGGTACACTATTATATACACTATTATACAGCTTAGTGTTGGGGTACACTATTATACAGCTTAGTGTTGGGGTACACTACTATATACACTATTATACAGCTATTATATACACTATTATACAGCTTAGTGTTGGGGTACACTATATATACACTATTATACAGCTTAGTGTTGGGGTACACTATTATATACACTAGTATACAGCTTAGTGTTGGGGTACATTATTATATACACTATTATACAGCTTAGTGTTGGGGTACACTATTATATACACTATTATACAGCTTAGTCTTGGGGTACACTATATATACACTATTATACAGCTTAGTGTTGGGGTACACTATTATATACACTAGTATACAGCTTAGTGTTGGGGTACACTACTATATACACTATTATACAGCTATTATATACACTATTATACAGCTTAGTGTTGGGGTACACTATATATACACTAGTATACAGCTTAGTGTTGGGGTACACTATTATATACACTAGTATACAGCTTAGTGTTGGGGTACACTATTATATACACTAATATACAGCTTAGTGTTGGGGTACGCTATTATATACACTAGTATACAGCTTAGTGTTGGGGTACACTATTATATACACTATTATACAGCTCGGTGTTGGGGTACACTATTATATACACTAGTATACAGCTTAGTGTTGGGGTACACTATATATACACTATTATACAGCTTAGTGTTGGGGTACACTATTATATACACTAGTATACAGCTTAGTGTTGGGGTACACTATATATACACTATTATACAGCTTAGTGTTGGGATACACTATTATATACTCTATTATACAGCGTAGTGTTGGGGTACACTATTATATACACTACTATTATACAGCTTAGTGTCGGGGTACACTATTATATACACTATTATACAGCTCGGTGTTGGGGTACACTATTATATACACTAGTATACAGCTTAGTGTTGGGGTACACTATTATATACACTAGTATACAGCTTAGTGTTGGGGTACACTATTATATACACTATTATACAGCTTAGTGTTGGGGTACACTATTATATACACTATTATACAGCTCGGTGTTGGGGTACACTATTATATACACTATTATACAGCGTAGTGTTGGGGTACACTATTATATATACTATTATACAGCTTAGTGTTGGGGTACACTATATATACACTAGAATACAGCTTAGTGTTGGGGTACACTATTATATACACTATTATACAGCTTAGTGTTGGGGTACACTATTATATACACTATTATACAGCTTAGTGTTGGGGTACACTATTATATACACTATTATACAGCTTAGTGTTGGGGTACAGTATATACACACTATTATACAGCGTAGTGTTGGGGTACACTATTATATATACTATTATACAGCTTAGTTTTGGGGTACACTATTATATACACTAGTATACAGCTTAGTGTTGGGGTACACTATTATATACACTATTATACAGCTTAGTTTTGGGGTACACTATTATATACACTATTATACAGCTTAGTGTTGGGGTACACTATTATACAGCTCGGTGTTGGGGTACACTATTATATACACTAGTATACAGCTTAGTGTTGGGGTACACTATTATATACACTATTATACAGCTCGGTGTTGGGGTACACTATTATACAGCTTAGTGTTGGGGTACACTATTATATACACTATTATACAGCTCGGTGTTGGGGTACACTATTATATACACTAGTATACAGCTTAGTGTTGGGGTACACTATTATATACAGTCTTATACAGCTTAGTGTTGGGGTACACTATTATATACACTAGTATACAGCTTTGTTTTGGGGTACACTATTATACAGCTTAGTGTCGGGGTACACTATTATATACACTATTGTACAGCTTAGTGTCGGGGTACACTATTATATACACTATTATACAGCGTAGTGTTGGGGTACACTATTATATACACTACTATTATACAGCTTAGTGTTGGGGACACTATTATATACACTATTGTACAGCTTAGTGTTGGGGTACACTATTATATACACTATATATACACTAGTATACAGCTTAGTGTTAGGGTACACTATGTATACACTATTATACAGCGTAGTGTTGGGGTACACTATTATATACACTATATATACACTAGTATACAGCTTAGTGTTGGGGTACACTATTATATACAGTATTATACAGCTTAGTGTTGGGGTACACTATTATATACACTAGTATACAGCTTAGTGTTGGGGTACACTATTATATACACTATTATACAGCTCAGTGTTGGGGTACACTATATACACACTATTATACAGCTTAGTGTTGGGGTACACTATTATATACACTATTATACAGGTTAGTGTTGGTGTACACTATTATATACACTAGTATACAGCTTAGTGTTGGGCTACACTATTATATACACTATTATACAGCTTTATGTTGGGGTGCACTATTATATACACTATATATACACTAGTATACAGCTTAGTGTTGGGGTACACTATGTATACACTATTATACAGCGTAGTGTTGGGGTACACTATTATATACACTATATATACACTAGTATACAGCTTAGTGTTGGGGTACACTATTATATACAGTATTATACAGCTTAGTGTTGGGGTACACTATTATATACACTATTATACAGCTCAGTGTTGGGGTACACTATATACACACTATTATACAGCTTAGTGTTGGGGTACACTATTATATACACTAGTATACAGCTTAGTGTTGGGGTACACTATTATATACACTATTATACAGCTCAGTGTTGGGGTACACTATATACACACTATTATACAGCTTAGTGTTGGGGTACACTATTATATACACTATTATACAGGTTAGTGTTGGGGTGCACTATTATATACACTATTATACAGCTCAGTGTTGGTGTACACTATTATATACACTAGTATACAGCTTAGTGTTGGGCTACACTATTATATACACTATATATACACTATATATTATATACACTATTATATACACTATATATTATATACACTATTATATATACTATTATATACACTATATCAGTGATGGCGAACCTTTTTGAGACCGAGTGCCTAAACTGCAACCCAAAACCAAATAAATTATCACGGAGTGCCAACACGGCAATTTAACCTTAAAACTCTGTGGGTCCACAATTGCGGACCCACAAATTACAGTCATGTGACTGGGGCTTTACAGATCTTGTACTGAAAGGTAAAGGTCTCTGCATTCTGTACTTTTAAACAATTAATTTTCACTATTTACATCGCACAGGATCTGTTTTATAGTTTACCGTGCAATGTTATTACATCCTGTACTAATTTCACGTCTGCTATAAAACAAATACTGTGTGATATACATAGTGAGGGGACCCCACACAGTACAATCTGCCCCTCAGTGGCCCCCCACACAGTACAATCTGGCCCACAGTGGCCCCCACACAGGATTATACCTGTATACTCCACAGTAGCCCCCTCCCACACAGAATGAACTGGTCCACAGTAGCCCCCTCCCACACAGCATGAACTGGTCCACAGTAGCCCCCTCCCACACAGCATGAACTGGTCCACAGTAGCCCCCTCCCACACAGCATGAACTGGTCCACAGTAGCCCCCTCCCACACAGCATGAACTGGTCCACAGTAGCCCCCTCCCACACAGCATGAACTGGTCCACAGTAGCCCCCTCCCACACAACATGAACTGGTCCACAGTAGCCCCCTCCCACACAACATGAAATGGTCCACAGTAGCCCCCTCCCACACAACATGAAATGGTCCACAGTAGCCCCCTACCACACAACATGAAATGGTCCACAGTAGCCCCCTCCCACACAACATGAAATGGTCCAGAGTAGCCCCCTCCCACACAACATGAACTGGTCCACAGTAGCCCCCTCCCACACAACATGAAATGGTCCACAGTAGCCCCCTACCACACAACATGAAATGGTCCACAGTAGCCCCCTCCCACACAACATGAAATGGTCCAGAGTAGCCCCCTCCCACACAACATGAACTGGTCCACAGTAGCCCCCTCCCACAGAGCATGAAATGGTCCACAGTAGCCCCCTCCCACAGAGCATGAAAGATCCACAGTAGCAGCATAAAATGGTCCACAGTAGCCCCCTACCACACAGCATGAAATGGTCCAGAGTAGCCCCCTCCCACACAACATGAACTGGTCCACAGTAGCCCCCTCCCACAGAGCATGAAAGATCCACAGTAGCAGCATAAAATGGTCCACAGTAGCCCCCTACCCGCACAGCATGAAAGTCTACAGTAGCCCCCTCCCACACAACATGAAAGTCTACAGTAGCCCCCTCCCACACAACATGAAAGGTCCACAGTAGCCCCCTCCCATACAGCATAAAATGGTCCACAGTAGCCCCCTCCTACACAACATGAACTGGTCCACAGTAGCCCCCTCCCACACAGCATGAAATGGTCCACAGTAGCCCCCTACCCACACAGCATGAAAGTCTACAGTAGCCCCCTCCTACACAACATGAAATGTCTACCGTTGCCCCCCTCCCCTGACAGTGCAAACAAACACAATATAGTTACCTGAAGAGCTGCCGGGTGTTCTCTCTTCTGTTCACTGCGCGCGCTGATGACTTACGTCATCACGTCCGCGCTTGTTCAGAGGTCACACTCTGTAGTCAGTGTAGGCCGCGTAGTACGCGTGGCCTACACTGAGCTACACTGACAGCTTTCAGCTGGATGCGCATTTGCACAACCAGCTGAAGGCAGCGATCGCTCACTAACGGGGAATCCTGCATCGGATTCGCCGTTAGTGAGCGATCAGGGCGACAGCACGCGTGCCAGCAGAGGGGGCTCTGCGTGCCCTCTCTGGCACGCGTGCCATAGGTTCGCCATCACTGCACTATATATACACTATATATTATATATACTATTATATACACTACTAGTACTAGTATACAGCTTAGTGTTGGGGTACACTATATATACACACTATTATATACACTACTAGTACTAGTATACAGCTTAGTGTTGGGGTACACTATATATACACACTATTATATACACTACTAGTACTAGTATACAGCTTAGTGTTGGGGTACAGTATTATATACACTATATATGCACTATTATATACACTAGTACTAGTATACAGCTTAGTGTTGGGGTACAGTATTATATACACTATATATGCACTATTATATACACTAGTACTAGTATACAGCTTAGTGTTGGGGTATACTATTATATATACACTATTACATACACTATTATATACACAATAGTATACAGCTTAGTGTTGAGGTACACTATATATACACTATTATATACACAATAGTATACAGCTTAGTGTTGAGGTACACTATATATATACACTATTATATACACAATAGTATACAGCTTAGTGTTGGGGTACACTATTATATACACTAGTATACAGCTTAGTGTTGGGGTACACTATTATATACACTATTATATACACAATAGTATACAGCTTAGTGTTGGGGTACACTATTATATACACTAGTATACAGCTTAGTGTTGGGGTACACTATTATATACACTATTATATACACAATAGTATACAGCTTAGTGTTGAGGTACACTATATATATACACTATTATATACACAATAGTATACAGCGTAGTGTATGTGAGCAGCAGCTGTCGCAGAGCTGTTACGTGTGATGAGCGCCCCCTAGTCTTGCGCACGCCGTAGTAGTAGTATCAGGGCGGGGAGCTGTAGGACGGCCGCCCCCTGCTGGACCTGTGAGGAGTAGAAGTGCTGGGGAGCGGCCGCCCCCTGCTGGACGTGTGAGGAGTGGGAGTGGTGTAGCGGCCGCCGCTGGGGAGACACGGGCGGTGTCGCTGTGAGCAGCAGTTGCGGTCCGGTTGGGGCTTCCATTCCCGGCGTGAGGCTCCCCGCAGTGCATGGCCCATGTGCCCGCCCAGCTCTCCTGACACCCGGTCACCCTGCAGCCGCTGCCCCGTGCTCTGGATCTCAGAAGCGGGAGGAGGAGGGGAGGAGCTGGGCCATGACCGTGGAGCAAAATGTCCTGCAGCAGAACTCCCAGAAGGTAGGAGCAGCCCCGGGAGCACACGAGTCTATGGCCCTGACCCCTCCTGTAGCGCCGTACAGCGAGCCTGGCCCATAGAGCTGACACTCCGCCTGTCACATGTCACCGGCTGGAGCGCCTGTATAGATTCCATAGGGTCACGTGACGGGGATACATTGTATCCTTCTATAGCTACATACTATCTGCAGGCTGGGGGGGGGGGGCTCAGGCCTTGGCCGGGGTTACCGGGAGATAGGACCGCTCTGGCGGGGAGGGGGCGGCCGGCTGCAGGATGGTGGCCGGCAGAGGTGACTGCTCAGGCGGCCTCTCTGTTTACTGGAGCTCGTGGTCTGAAGCCTAATCCTGGAGCTGGGGGAGGGGCGGAGCGGCTGTCACTGCCGGCTGTTTGCAAACTAATGTGAGTACTAGAGGGGTTCTGGAAGTCTTATCTGATCCTGGGAAAGCTGGGTGCCGGGCTTGTACTCCTCCTGCCCAGATTGGAGGATAAGACTGTCTAGTTATGTTGTGATACAGGTTGGTGTTAATATATAAGAGCAAAAGTAGGTAGACTTGCCATTCAGGAGCCTGAGAAAGTTAGGTGGCGTTCTATGTGAATCTAGAATTGTGCTGAAGCTCCAGGGAATGGGATTGTTTAAAGTAGCCGTTTTAATTGACATCAACAATTGAATATTTTGGGGCGACCCCGGCTTTACAGACCATGTGATGACCTGATTGTAGCTCAGTCCCATTCGAGTGCGTAGGCTAGGCTGCGATATCTAGCATGGGCGCTGTGTAAATGTCCGGTTCTCTGAAGAGCCTGCAGCACTCACGGGAACACTGCGGCCTCCTCACAGCGGATCAGGGTGTCCGACCCATATTCGAGTCTCCCTGACCATATTTAATACAGTCTTGACTGGCAGGGAGTAGAGACCACCAGGGACCTGCTATCAGATCAGCAGCAGTGGGAATCGGTGAGGTGATGGTTACATGGCCCATAGGAATGAATGGAAGCGGCCGGCCGCCCTACCCCCTGCGTGCTGGCTGCATCCATTCATTCCTATGGGTGCATGCTGTTCGAAACGGCCGTTTCCAATAGTACTCGCTCATCTCTACTAGTTACCCATGACGGCGCTGTATTTGTGAGTTATCCATTTCCTTCCGGTCCTCATCTGTGTCATGTGACCTGGAATAAGTCTCTTCAGCGGACACCCCCCTCATATTTGGTGTAAGTCCCATTGGAATGACTAGAGAAGGTACTTCCTGTCCTGGGTTACTGTGACTGTGTCTTATTTCTGGTCACATGACACCGTTGAGGACCTGAAGGAATAAACAGCTGTCAGTAAGGAGGTTTACATGGTAATGAGCTAGAGAATAAGATGTTGTTGTGGGTGGGGGGCTTCTTTAATGCTGCTACAAAATCTGCAAAGTCACCCCGAATACCAGAGGCCGAGCTGCGTGTTTACCTTTTATTTGGCAACAGATAAATTGAATTTTTTGGGTTGTAACACTCTGATAATCGGCACGGCGTGTAATCGTGGTCAGGGCTACACAAAGTAAATATTACATCGTGTCTGCACTTTTTTTTTTTTTTTAAATGTATTATTTTTGCAGTTTTAACTGGATTTTCTTCCTTGATGTTCTTTTGCTCCATTTTGCCCCAATTTCCAGATTTTTGCTTTGTCACTGAACAAGGGGCATTTTGTAAGATGCCGACCAGCTGCAGAGATCTTGGGGTAGGTCCATGCAGCGGAGTCAGCAGCATCTTACAGGGCCAGCAAAGTGGATGAGATTTTAAGATATCGTATTCGGTGCAAAGGATGAGGCCCAGTTCACATCTGCCGGGGATCGGAACGGTGGAGAGCTGCAGACCTCTGTAGAATCCATTGACTATAATAGTCTTCATACTGAAAGTGGAGGAGAGAGAGAAGTCCTCCGTGCGGGAGTGTTCTCTCTGCGGAGTTTCCGATTTGCGTATTCTTATTTTGTAGCCCAAACATGACCGTGTGGAACTGCCTTTAGAAATTTTTTTTTTTTTTTTTTTAAATGTAGATTGGGAGCCCCACATAGAGCTCACAATGTACATTTTTCCCTATCAGTATGTCTTTTTGGAATATGGGATGGAAATCCATGCAAACACGGGGAGAACATACAAACTCCTTGCAGATGTTTTTTTGCCCTTGGCGGGATTTGAACACCAGGACTCCAGCGCTGCAAGGCTGCAGTGCTAACCACTGAGCCACCGTGTGGCCCCTTGCCTTTAGAAATTTGGCAACTTGCACTGGTTATTGGAGGAATGGTCTGCTACCAGTGTCGGACCAACACCCCCAAGGACCTTGTGGTGGGACCAGCCTGTAACACAGGGGTCCTCAAACTTTTTAAACAGTGGGCCGGAGGCAGAGCAGGTCGCACAGACATCGGGAGCGGTGCCCTCCAATAGGTAAAGTGAAGTGCGCTCCATGGCCTGGCCCGAGCTCCCCAGGAGCTTCATTATAAATGCAAGCCTGCCGGCGGGGCCAGACAGAACTGCTTGGCGGGCCGCATGTGCCCCGCGGGCCGCAGTTTGAGGACCCCTGCTGTAACACAATGCTGATCCAGTAGAAGACACCCTATGGTTTATTTCCTAGAGGTTGGTCCCCAGAATTATATTATGGGGTGGGCCCAAAAACCTCAGTCCTCACTGTTTGCTACGAGTATACTGCTGCGGCACTGCTACAAGTCACATTCTTGTCATTATTCTGTCCTGACCGCTGTTCATAACTTCTCCTCGGTAGTGTATACCGCTAGAAAGCGTACAGTGCTCTGAATACTTCGTCTATTAAAGACTACGGTCGGCTGGGGGGTGAGGGGTTACACACAGTCCAGCGGATTTTGGCACCGAGCGTGACACGGGGTGCCGCGTCCCTCTCAGGTCAAAACCCGCCTGCCGTGACCACTGCGGTCGCGGCTTCCCCTACGGAGTCGGCTCAAATGAATCGGCCAACTCCGGAGGTTGCTGCCGCTAGGCGGAAGCCACTGATCAGCGAACCATGGAATCCGCCTGAAGAAAGGGTTCTTTTTTCCGCTAGCGGCGACATGCCTGCGTTGCAATCTCTTCACTACTTACCAAGCACTTGTATAGCAGCTCAGTCCATTCACTTGAACAGGTCATGTGAAGAAGGAATAAAATGATGAAATGACTTGTACTTATCTCCTAAACCCCCTGCATTTTTCCTCTGGCGCGCCCTGCTGCGGTGACCTCTCGTGATTGGCTGCAGAGGTCACGTGAACGATATATATGATGTCATTGCTGTAGGACCAGAGTGCGTCAGCGGGGGGTCTAAAGATCTAATCTAGACATATCCTTTGGTTCACCTGCTAAGGTTAAAGAGGACCTTTCACCGAGTGCGACTCTTCGCATCCTTCAATAGGTGGCGTTCCTTGGATTCTGATGCAATTAGAGCCTTCACCTTTCCTGAGCAATCGGTGCTGTTATTTTCATCACCCATTGTTAGACTCTCTACTGTGAAGTGGGTGGACCTGAATTGGAGCAGATACCCTTGTACTAAAGAGTAGAGTCTATCTAACATACTGTATTGGGTGCTGTAACTAATAACACCAATTGCTCAGGAACGGTGGGGCTAGAGAAAAAATTGAAGTGGCAGCTATTAAAGGGTACACAAAGTTGGAGTTGGTGAAAGGTCCTCATCAAAGAAGTGTGTTCACCATAAACATTGGTATCGCCAAGGGATGAACTATATCTGCCCCTATCTTGGACTCTTATATCTCCAATATTGGACCAAAGGGCCATATGCTATACAGTATAACCTCCAGTATCTCCTAATGGTGCATAGGATAGCTCTGTGATCCTTCTGTTTCCCTGTGAGATAAGCAGCATCAGATGTTTCCGGCAGCCACTTCTCTCCGCTACCGATTGAAATAACATGCTCAGCCAGAAATCTGGGGAGGTCGGGGATCGTGGCTGCCTATGGCTGACCCGAGTTCTGTCTGTCCAGAAGGTTGGGGATGTTTCCCTTTGTATCTGACAGGCCATCCCGGAAAGGTTAACCAACGTCAGATTTATTATCTGGCACCGCACACCGCCGACGTGGCAGTGAAACCTTATAATGTAAAGTGTGGGGGAACAGGTGGCGGTCATGGGATACTGAGCCGTGCCAGGTCAGACTATGCACATAGGATTTGGCAGAGATCTCCTCGCCAGGAAATATGTAGAGTCCGAAATTGAATCTATAACGTGAGAATTTAAGAATGTGGGGCCGGTCACATGTGTAATACGTATCCAGCGGGGATTGTCATCCTGCCAGATACTGAGAGATGCCCCGTCATATTGTGGGCATAGAATTACAACCCATCTCTCCCGAAAGGAAGAATACCCCTATTGATATGAACCCCCTTCGTCAATAGGCGAAGCCCTTAAACAATATCTTAAAGGGGTTTTGCGAGATCATCAAAGATTGGCTGCAGCAGTCACGTGGGGAATTGCACGTATCATCGCTGCAGGTAGAAGGCACCGGAGGGGTGCACGGTTTATCCAGTAGCCTTGACTAGAGATGAGCGAACAGTAAAATGTTAGAGGTTTGATATTCGTTTCGAGTAGCCCCTCAATATTCAACTACTCTAATCGAATATCGAACCCTATTATAGTCTATGGGGGGAAAATGCTCGTTTGAGGGGTAGGCAACATTCGATCAAATTATACTTACCAAGTCCACGAGTGAGGGTCGGGCTGGATTCTCTGAGAAGTCTTCTCCGTGCAGCTTCCCCGCGGCGTCTTCCGGCAATGAATTCACTCTGCCAGGCTGACTGCGCATGCCCGCACTACAAGGCCCGATGCCTGGCAGAGTGAATTTAGAGCTGGAAGATGCCGCGGGGAAGCTGCACGGAGAAACCAGCGTTGATTGGCCGACTGTATAGCATTCGGCCAATCAATGCTGGTTCTGCATCAAACTTTTCCATTCGAATAGCGAGTGGTACTCGATCGAGTACGAGTATTTCGAATACCGTAGTATTCGATCGAATACTACTCGCTCATCTCTAGCCTTGACCCGATTTTAATGATGTCTGGAAACCCCGTTCACCTATGCAGGGTCAAGAAGCCAATGCTGCAGAATATCTCCACCGTGGAAGTCCTTGAAATGTTCTCTGTTTATTGATGCTCCATTGGAGACTCTGTTGCAGGGTCCAGCGACTTTTTTTTTTTCTCTCCCCCGTTTTCACTTTTGAAATAACCGACACCCGATGGCCCCATTATAGTCAGTGGGGTCCGCTGGGTTGTGTGAGTGGCTGCTGTTCGGGTTCCTCCTCTTTATTGGTTAGGTCCCCTGGCGGACCTGAACGAGTGTGAACTTAACATCGAGCAACCTTTGGCTCATGAAGAACAGAGCAAGTATGCATGCTGTGATTTGTAGTTCCACAGCCGCCGGAGTGCTGAATGTTGTCTACCTCTGCTACCCTGCACAGGAATTAGGTAGCACCTATAGAAGTCACCAGCATAGTCGCTCATTGGCTGACTGTGACGTCTGATACTACAATCCTATGGCGCTGGCTTCACATCTGCATCGGAGTCTCTGGCCCAGGTCCATCTAAAATCCCCAGACGAAAATGTCCTGAGTTTTTCATCCAGCGATCACTAAGTTCACAACTATATAGATGTTCCCAATCTTCTGCTCCGTCCGTTCTATGACACAAACTGATCTAGAGGGACCTCATTGACTATAAGGCTCCCTGCAAACAACAGAGTGTGCATTCATTGTGGGACTGAGTTTGCAGCAGAATGCGCTTGGATGGGACTTGGAGTGATATTACGAGTACGAGACGTCTGGGGCATTATCATATGGGCTCAAAGCCTTATAGTAGCAGTAGCAGCCTGTTGCCGTACAGGCCCAAAGCCTGTGCTAGCAGTAACAGGCTATTACTACTACCGCAGGTTTTGGGCCTATATGGTAATATCCCAGACCACGTGACGTCTGGGATATTACCATATAGGCCTGAAGTCTGCTAGGATGAACATGAGCACAAACAGCTTATACTCGAGTCAATAAGTTTTCCCCGTTCTTTTGTGGTAAAATTAGGGGGTCGACTTATATTCAAGTATAAACGGTACGTCCTGTGATAGACACGTCTATGGGGGTTCACATTTGCGTTCGGGCCATTCCATTCCCCTCTCCGCAAGCAGCACTTTTCTCTCCGCATTTTTCATGCGGAAACCACATGGACCCCGTTATAGTCTATGGGGTCCACGGGTTTCCTAAGTTAACTGATTTTTATGCGTATTCGGTGTCCGTTCAGCAGTCTCCAAACGGACTCCCCAAACGGAAACCCATGCGCAGAGGTGAACCGGGCCTGAGTCCATATCAGTAGAACCTCAAATTGAAAGGGTGTCGATAGACCTGAGTGTTCTTCCTTCATTGTTGTAGTTTTTAAATTTTGCCTTTTTTGAGTTTACCTTTTACCTCTTGACTCATAGAAAACATACTTCATGTTCTGCAATGTGTTCTTTGATGAGAGGAGACTTTCGGGTCTAAAATTAGCAGCGCTGTAACTTTATATTAATAGTGAGGTTTCGATGTGTACATCATACTCCCGAGGAACATGTGCGCTTGCTTCATAGGTCGCACAGAACGTTTACATGGAAACCGTAACTACTGTATATATTGCGTCATGGGTTTCCTGGATCTGAATATTCAGATTCCGCTTTTGTTCTGTTACAAAGTATATAAGAAAATCTGTTTCCTGTTAGAAGCCACTTGTAGCAGTGAGTGATGTGAAGGCTGCTGTAGCGTGACCTCACGACGGCGTATCCAGTATGGCGATCGGCCTCGCAGAGCAGACGAAAATCCTTCACAGGTTTTGTTTGCAGTGAGTTTCACCCTATGCATTGCAAATGGTGAAAAGCTGCAGAAAGAATTGATGTGCTGGGGATTGAGTCCGGTGCTAGGTTTGCATTAGCGTCGCCTTTCTGTCATTTGGGTACCCTAAAATGGAGGTAACACATGGAGCACGACGGACCGCATGGACTATAATGGGGTCCGTCGTATGTCTGTCATTATAAAACTGAAACCACAACTTTTTCTTCCACCGATTTTTTGATGGACACGCCAACAGAGACACTGGAACAGATGTCAATTTAGTTTTTTGCAGATTTTCCTGTGGGTGTTATTGAACCAAAGTCAAAATTGTCTCGAAATAGAATGGGAAGTATAAAGTGACTTGTACTCTTTCCCTTCTGATAAATCGACGTTTGCATTGGGTCAAAAAACTGCAGCAAAAGCGGGGGTAATAAAGATGCTTTTCTGCAATGTGTGGCCTTAAAGGGATTTTCCAGCACTTAGCGGTAAATTAAAGGGATTCTACCATTAAACTACCTTTCTAATGAACTCGTCGGAATAGCCTTAAGAAAGTCTATTCGTCTCCTACCTTTAGACGTGGTCTCCGCCGCGCCGTTCCGTAGAAGTACCGGTATTAACCGGTATGCAAATGAGCTCTCCGCAGCAATGAGGGCGGGCCCCAGCGCTGAAACACCAATGAGCGCGTCCCCATTGCTGCCCAGAGCTCTTTCCTGCGCCGCCTCCTTCTTCTGCAGCAACTCCGCCTCTTTTGGCTTCTCTTGCTCTTGTAGTTCTATACAGGAGCATAGAGAGGCCACCCCAAAATGGCCGCCGGCTCCTGTATTGAACTGCAAGAGCGGCTACCCAAAAATGGCCGATACAGGATCCGGCCAGTGGCAATTTTTGGGTAGCTGCTCTTGCAGTTCAATACAGGAGCCGGCGGCCATTTTGGGGTGGCCTCTCTATGCTCCTGTATAGAACTACAAGAGCAAGAGAAGCCAGAAGAGGCGGAGTTGCTGCAGATAAGGAGGCGGCACAGGAAAGAGCTCTCGGTTGTATGTACATCTCTGCATATGGAGAGCGTACTCAGCTGTGCTACAGCGCTGCCTAAGCCCTGCTACATCTGGCCATTTGGATTATAGGGGTGTTCTTATGTCAGTGTCTGAGCAGCTTCTGTGTTGGAAACGGCTGAATGGATGTTGCAGAAATTTGCCACATTTCAATCCGCCTGCTCCCACATCTCTGCTCTGCTACCTCACTGCATATGCGTAGGATACCTAGCTGTATGTACATGTTTGCATATGGAGAGCCTATAGAGGTGTGCTACAGCGCTGCCTAAACTCTGCTACATCGGGCAGTTGTGATTACAGAGGTTTGGTTATGTGACTGTCTGAGCAGCTTCTGTGTTACAAAGGGTTGAACGGATGTTGCTGAAATGTGCCAAAGTTCTCCCCCATCAGAGGCAGAACAACACATTCCCTGTAGTACTCACTGAAACTCTACACCCAATATAGTCCTCTTGCCCTCACACAGCCTGCATGTTCTGTAGTCTCCTGATCTTCTGTGAGACTCCATTTTCTTCAGCTTTCACACTGTCCAGCTTCATCCTATATAGCCCCGCCCACAAAATAGCATGTAGCTCCACCCACTGCCTAGCCTGATCCTATCTGAGAATGGCTCAAGGACCTGTGATGGCGTCATCACAGGTCCTTTTAATGTATGTGAACCTAAATTCCTTTGTGTAGTGACGTCATTTACCGGATAAAAAGTAGCCTATGTTTTAATCAGGGTTCCTATCTATGTATGTGGCAAATTTCATGCAAATCTGTACAGCCGTTTTTGCGTGATTGAGGAACAAACATCCAAACACACAAACTTTCACTTTGTAATATGAGTAGGATAGGATAATAGGATTATAATATTAGTAGGATTAGTAGGATGAGGAAGGTAAAATGGTAGTGATTGTTTTAGCTTTGTCTTTTTCGTATGCTCACCTGCCCCCAGGTCTCCATTGAGGCAGCGTATCCCCTTTCCTTTTTGGGTATGGCTATAAGTGCTGAGGCTCTCATCACCACTGCGGTGTTAGTCCACTTTTTACAATCCCCATACTGGAGTAAGATTGCAGCAATTTTTGCACAGCGACTTAAAAAGTCACATTTGATAAGGATCTGTTTGATGGGCTTACGGTTGGTTCACACTAGTGTTGCCTAACTGATTGTTGGGCCCGCAAAAAACACAGAATCCGACTGACTCCATTGACTATAATGGGGTCAGTTGGGTGTCAGTCATTGTAAAACTGGCGGAGGAAAACGTTCTCTGCGGGAATTTTTTCTCGGATGATTTTCGGCACGTATGTGAACGTAGCCTCACCAAATATCTTCCATGTCTAGTCTTGGCCTGAGAATTGAGTTGGCTCCTTCACTTAGGCACTTTCCTAATCTACTCGCCTGGGCACCAAGAGATCTTGGCCCACACCTGCATCGGAGCAATAATAAAAAACTTGCTAAGCTGCTAATTTGGTCCCAGACATGTGATCTTGGGGCCACGGCTGCAGGATTTGTTTGCATGCCGCGTGTCCATGGACATGGATTGTTCAGAAACTTCTCATTGTGAAGCTATGAAGGGATGACACGGCGTCTCCATTATCGCATTCTACAACTGTACGCAGCTTTCTGTTTACGGAGGATGTTTTTACTAGGTGTGTAAATCTGCAAGCGGCCACTGGTGTGGTGTGCCAAGGAGCAGTCGGGCGAGAGCAGGCATTCCAAAGGTCCACCCCGCTTACCGTAGACGCTTGTCTGTAAACAACTGAAGGCTCATTACGGCTGATGTATAAAAGAAATGATAAGCAATTAATAAATTGTGTAATATTGTAACTATGCCCATAACCCCTTCACTGCCAGAGACGTATATAATATGTCAGGGCTTTAAAGAGTAACTGTCACATGACTAATATTTTATTTATTTTGTATATGAACAATTTGGGGGAATATAAAAAAAACTTTGTTATAGATCTTATTGGAGGAAAATGGTTTTATCTTTGGTTGTCAGCTCCTTTCCTGCCTGGTAAACTGCTTGGTTTATTGATGTATCCATCTACACTGAAGGCTCACAGGCAGATCAAGTTACATAGAAGTCTATGGAAATGAGAAGAGGAGCCTAGAGAGTGAGAAATACATACCAGCACATCCTGCTACTAAAAACAGTTACCGTAACTTTGTGGCAGTTCTAGCATTGAGCAATATAGGAGTATAGCGGGTGAGAGATACCTTGCTGTGTAATCTGTTTTGCTCTGCTTACGTCTCTCTTCTCCCCCCTCCCCTCTCCATAGACTTTTATGAACTGCAGTTTAACTTCAGTGAAGATGGATTTGGCAGTGAATAAGAGGTTTAGCAGTCAGGAGCATTTTAAAGTGTCCTCAACAGGGAAGGGGGAACGTGGGAGCTTTTCTTCACCCCTCTGACCTGTCACGGTCATCTCCTCTCCTATACTGTCTCCATTGACTTCAGTTGTAAAAGAACTTCTCACCCTCTTACCTGTTATCCTTATCTCTACCTTTGTACATTCTCCGATGACTTCACGGTGATAAAGGAACGTTTCTTCGTGTCATCCCCCTCCTTACCAATTGCAGCCAGTTACTGCCATCTTTCGCTTGGGGGGGGGGGGATATTACATGAAGTTTTTGTCTCGGTATCGCTCCCAGTCCATCAGGCACAAAATATATATGGCCTCACATTGCTCCCTGCCCTGGTGGACAAGGACTCCATCATACATGGTATCTGGATCGAGGAGATGTTTGGTATATTGAGTTGTGATGACCACGTTCAGTTGTGTGTGTAGACATAAGTGCTACGCGTGAACCCTGCACATATTGTACCTTTTTAGTAACTTGGTGCATCTAAGGCCAACTTGGGACAGAGTTTTAACAGAAAATACTTGTGATGGTACAAGGGCCACCCAGCACTAGACAAGGTTTCTAATGTCAGGTTTTAGAAAATATCAGTGACGGGTAAAAAAAGAGAAATCCAGTGGTTGGGTATGCCTGCCGGTCAGCAGACGCGAGCTGTTTAGGGACAGTCTGTGTGTGCTAAGGCCCTGGGGAGAATACTACGTGATGTAAACAATGGCTTAGGCTGGTCTTACACGGCCGTAATGTAAGTCTGCAAATGGTCCGCAATTGAGGGACACATTATACTCAATGCGGCCTCTTACACCACTGGATATTTTATCCGTGGTGTGGCTGGGCTGAAACCGTGGTCCGCAATTTATAGAGCAGGTCTGTAATGGCTGTGAATTGCGGCACTGCACGGACTCGCCCATAGAGTGTGGCAGGACACGGACATCTGCGGAGTCCACCTTGTGGACCGTACATTCAATACGGTCGTGTAAGACCAGCTTTATACTTGGCAGAGCAATAGCAAAGAGCTGGAGGTCCAGTCTAGTCCACGAGGCAGTTAAAGGGGACCTGCACCACTGGAGCACTCTTGAGTTTTGAGATGTGCTGTTTCCCCCCCCCCCCCCCCTACAAAATAGTCAGATTTTTTTTGTCGTGGTGCATGACTGCCTCTAGCTACAGCCGGAACAGTCCTTTTTAGTTGGGGGTATGCTAAACCCCACATCTTTTCAGGTAGAACTTGTTTTTGACAGCTGTATCTTGTCTATATTGGGGGGGGGGGGTGAAGATGGACAGACATGTGCACATTTTTGGTGCACGGCCAAATATACACCAGTTCTTGGGTGCCTTAGATTTCAATTTTGGCACGTGACGCCTCCCACGCTGAACCCCATAATTCGGTGGCCTCTTGCCCCACCTGGGGAATTGATTAAGATTGCCGTAGGAAACGCCTGCCTTAATAATTTGCCCCCATTGTTGCTGAAATTCTGGACAATTGGGGCAATTTGGGGATGTTTGTAATGCTTATTCTGATCATATGTCATAGGGTTAGTTATACTGTATATTGGAAGATTGTTCTTTATGGAGCTGCAGTGTAACGTATGGTGGATCAGAACAGGAGTCTGGTGTGCTCAAAGTTACAGCGGATTTCCAGGTTCAGATTTGTCCCTATTATCCGGAGCCCAATGACCCCATAAAGACAATCGCTATCTATAAGTCTATTAGGCGTTCACAGAAGATCCACTTTGTACATGCGGCTCCTGTTTTGGGCACATCATGCACAACGTTGTGTGTATGGGGCTGTAGAGAGGAATAGGTTTTGGCTAGCACAATGACCAAGCACACAATCATGTGCATAGAGCCCAAGTAGCCAGAAGCAGATGGCTCCGAAAACTGTATAGTAGCCCAGTGGTGTTACGGCAGTTCTCATTGACGTCAGTGTTGTGGAAATGTCACCGTTCACTGCAATGCAAAGGGTGAAATCCATGGGAAAAATTATTGCCCAATTGCCCATAATAATATGGTAGGATGAAGTTTGTCGGTTCTTTTTCAGTAAAGCGTTAGGCAGACACATTACCTACACAAAAAGATGAGTAAGGACCTGTTCACATCATGGCTTTTTTTTTTTTCTCTCTTCATTTCACACATTTGCTGGGAACGCTCCCAACTTGGAAAACTCATGACCTGTATATGTTTGGAGCTTTCCTGGCATATACACTAAATGTTAAAGGGAGTGTACACCCACCAAAATCCTAGGGGCGGCTGGTGACGGAGCGAACATATCTTTTTAGTGCAGTTTTGCTGCTGAGAAAATCAGTTTAGTCTTTATGCAGTAGCACAACAAGGAATGGCCGTGGTGAACTTTTGACATGCCCCCACCCCCCAGCTGACGCCAAAGACCCCGACTGACCCCTCCTCCCGCATTCCTGCGCTTTCTATTATGCCCCATAGTGGCCCCTGCACACAGTATTATGCCCCATAGTGGCCCCTGCACACAGTATTATGCCCCATAGTGGCCCCTGCATGCAGTATTCTGCCCCATAGTGGCCCCTGCACGCAGTATTATCCCCCATAGTGGCCCCTGCACGCAGTATTATCCCCCATAGTGGCCCCTGCACACAGTATTATCCCCCATAGTGGCCCCTGCACACAGTATTCTCCCCCATAGTGGCCCCTGCACACAGTATTCTCCCCCATAGTGGCCCCTGCACACAGTATTCTCCCCCATAGTGGCCCCTGCACACAGTATTCTCCCCCATAGTGGCCCCTGTACACAGTATTATCCCCCATAGTGGCCCCTGTACACAGTATTATCCCCCATAGTGGCCCCTGCACACACTATTATCCCCCATAGTGGCCCCTGCACACACTATTCTCCCCCATAGTGGCCCCTGCACACAGTATTCTCCCCCATAGTGGCCCCTGCACACAGTATTCTCCCCCATAGTGGTCCCTGCACACAGTATTATACCCCATAGTGGCCCCTGCACACAGTATTCTCCCCCATAGTGGCCCCTGTACACAGTATTATCCCCCATAGTGGCCCCTGTACACAGTATTATCCCCCATAGTGGCCCCTGCACACAGTATTACGCCCTATTGTGGACACCCATGAAGAATTATTATAATAATTGGAGACAGAGGGGGATATACCAACATAAAAACCACTGTTACTTACCTATCCCCGGCTCCACAGTACTTCCAGATGATGGCAGCCATCTTCAGTGATGACGTCAGGGATGTCACTGAAGTAGGCCCGAAGCCTGTGGAGCCTGGAGAGGTAAGTAACAGTGTTTTTTATGCTCCCTCACCTCTCTTGAGCCTCCGATCATTATACTCGGGGGTCCCGAGTATAGTAATAGTGTTTGTGGGGCTCGCGGCGTCACTGGCAGGGGCTGGGATTGGTAGGTAAATAGGGCCCATTACTGGCTGGAGTAAACCCCCCCCCCGGAGCACCTATTTTTTTCATCTGTGGTCGCTGCACATCTGGACCTTTCAATCTTTGCGCGGGGGTAACACTGGGGTCAACCACAGCTTTAAATCAGGTGCTCCGACAGTTGTGGCCACGTCGCAGGTACACCAAAACACATATGTTTTTAAAAGGCAATTTTTTTCGGCAACATGACAGTCACTGGCCCTAGAACATCATATAAGAGGTTACGTTCTTATTGCATCTTCTGATCTTGAGTTATTTTTGCTTTGTCTTGAGTTTTATTATTGCCGTATCTCCTTCTATGCACGTCACTTTTTCATTAATTTTCTGGTTACCCTTGGAAACAGACAGGACTTCATTTTTGTCATTCATGTGGCCAACTTAATGTATGTTCATACTACTGTTGTTACAGTCCGTTGCTCTGATCTGTCATGGGTAGTAGAGCGATGGAGGCCCCACAGTCTGTTTCCGTTCCCATTGACTCTAAACAAAATGATGGCAGTCCAGGGTCTACGTCCGTTCCCATTGACAGTCTACCATCTTTTTTTGTTACTTTGATAACAGAAGTTCTGTCCGCAGGATTCTTTCTTCCATCAGAAAAAGTTGGACAAAGTTTCCGTCATGCTTTTTTATATGGGGGAGGGGCAGTAATGCAGATGGACACCAGACAGAAGACGCACACTCTGCCTCTGTCATATGATGTCTGTTGGTCTTATCGTGTGATGGATGAGAGCAACGGACTGAATTAATGGAGACTTTTCATGGAGAAAAAGTGGGCAAAACATGGTGGCTCTCCTCCTCCGGAAGGAAAATTGTATCAGCCAAACCAGCCTGTTCCCCATGGAGGAGAGCTAGTGTACAAATAAAACAAAAATGTAAAATAAAGGTGCAAATTAGATACAAAACCAAAACAACAAAGTAACGGTGTAGTCCGATATGTATTCCCTCATTCAGCTTCAGGAAGGAAGTCTCATAATGTCGTCATTGCGTCCACGTTACTAAAACGAAGCCAAAATAAACAACCCTGCCGCTCACATGAAGAGGAAGATTCCCATTAAGTCTCCATTCACAGGATACAGACTGCTGTAAAGAGCCCCGGGAGAGCAGCGGCGGGGAAACTGAAAGCGGAGTTTCCTACAACGTCACTCTTCCTTTTTTTTATTTAAAGGGCTACTCTCACGTTGTTGGGATCGATGGTAGATGGGACCTCAGTCACCCTCCCTCAAACAACTGATCAGAGGGGTCTCAGCAGTGGGACACCCCTGTGATTGGCCTAATAGATTACCAGTAGGGAAGTAGTATCACAAAAACTGGCCCCTTGACTTAGAGGTCTCCCAGCGGGGTAAAAGATTTAGCAAAGTATAGTACAGGTGACTATAAGTAACTTTGCGATACGTCTTATCAAAAAATCATTTTCTTCTACTTATTAAGCTGCTCTCCTCCTTCTCTTCACTCAGGATGTTTAGTTATACACAATTCTTTCTGTACTTAGGTCACACATAGAAGTCTATGGAGAGGGGAGGCGAAAGAGGCAGCTGCTGTGAAATGGATTTTCTGAACCCAAATTGATTTTTCATAGTGATGACCTATACACAGGATTGTATCTGTCGGGGTCCGACTTCTGTGCTAGTGTACGGGGGGGGCATGCAGCAACACTCTTATTGGAGTAATAGGAGCCCCATCCACTGCGTAGCCATAGTTTTGGGGAATTGCGGCACCACTCCTATTATTTGAATAGGAACGGTACTGCATGTGTCCCCCTTCACCATCACACACCTATTGATGACCTAGCCTGTGGATAGGTCCTCAGTATTAGGCTCCGTTCCCACGGAGTAACGTGTCACGCATTCAGACACGTATATGAGTGTGAGCGCTCAAAACAGATCCCATTCACTTCAATGGGTGCCGGCTTACGGGCGCTACACATTGAAATCAATGGGAGGCTTTTTAACCCATTGATTTTAATGTGTAGCGCGCGTGAGTCGGCACCCATTGAAGTGAATGGGATCTATTTTGAGCGCTGACACGTGTATACATGTCTGAATGCGCGGCGCGTTACTCCGTGGGAACGGAGCCTTACACATCAAGTTGGGGTTGGAAAACCCCTCTAATTAATTGACTTCCTCACTCTGTACATGCTTATAAGATTGTTCTCACTCACTTTATAGCAGTGTGTCGTTTACAGCAGCTCTCTCCACTCCCCTCTCCGTAGACTTCTATGTAAAAAGTAAATCAACCTGATAAATGGAGAAGGAAATGTATTTCTTTAATAAAATATATTGCAACGTTTCTAATATCCGTCTGTACTATTCATTTATGAAAAGTTTTTACAATTGGCGGTAGGCTATAACAAAAAAAAAAAAAAAAAAAAATTGCTGTGGGGTCTCTAAAATTTAAAGGGGTTGTCTGGATTCTAGAATTGATGGCCTATTAATATTAGATTTGCGAGTTTCCCAGGTTTCAATATAGACTTTATAAGTGATAGACCCTCAATGTTAGAAACCAGATAACCCTTCTAAGGTAATATAGACCCACAGGGACCCTGGTCTCGCTTTCCAGCTGCTGTGCAGATTAGTTGTCATTGGTTTTGGAACGCCTGCTATAACATGTCTTCCTGTTCTTGTCTTCTAGCACCAGCAGACGTTTATAAATCAGCTGCGGGAGATCACCGGGATTAATGACCTTCAAGTACTTCAGCAAGCACTTAAAGTGAGTACTGCCTCCTACACACTAAGGGCCCGTGCACACGGAGTAAACGCGCGCTCGTTTTCGCATAATGCACGTGTAAAAAATGTCATTGAAGTCAATGGTAGTCTGATTTTTACACGTGTATTATGCTAAAATGAGCGCGCGTTTACTCCGTGTGCACGGGCCCTAAGGCCGCATCGTAGGGTTTTGTCCTCATGTGGCTTCCGATGATCTTACAATTTTACTGGTGTTTACCTGTATGATCATTTGTGGCCTGATGTGATTGAGGTCATCGGCATGTGATCTGTCAGGGTCCAACATCCAGACCCTGCACAGATCAGCTATTACAGCAGCCTCTGGGTTCCCGAACGGGCCGCGGCGCTCAATGCAGGTAATACTTGAATAGCAGTGTCGCTGCCCCTTTACTCGCAGCCTGCTGCAACTGCTGATCTGTGTGGGGTCCGGGTGTCGGAACACCACAGATCACATACTGATGATACCTGTCCTGTGCTTAGGTCATCAGTATAAAAACTCAATTCAGGGCTGGAAAACTCCTTTAAGACTAACTCGGAGATATTTCCAGACATTGGTTATATATAGTGTACTCCTTGGTATTGATCCGATGGTGCGGTGTATAGCGGCTGGAGTTCCTGCAAGTCTAATGGTATTTTTTTTAATGAGGGTGGAGGTCAGGCCAGTTCCAAGAACTTGGCAGCGAGCGTCATATTAGAGATGTGGTGAACAATGCGGGGTGTGGAGGGACAGTAGGAGAATTGTGAGATTTATATCTGCGTCTCCTAAGGACAGAGGTAAATGTGTTGTCAGTCTCTTAGGATTTGCACATTGGCTATTTTGTCACTTCTCCTAATGTTCAGTATTTACCGACTGGGTTAGATGCATTGGATCTTCTACTGTATGGCAGATTTTTTATTTTTGCTTTTTGTTTATATGTGAATATGTTAAAGGGATCCTATCACTCAGACATGATTTTTACTAAGTACCACGTCGGAATAGCCTTAAGTAAGGCTATTCGTCTCCTACCTTTCGTGGTCTTTTCCGCGCAGCCGTTTGCCTACAATCCCGGTTCTTGTCGGTATGCTAATGAGCTCTCTCGCAGTAAAGGGAGCGGTCCCCAGCACTCAGACAGCACTGGGGGCGTCCCCAATGCTGCGAGAGAACTCTCTCCAGCGTTGTCTTACATCTAGACCTCGGGCCTTGGGCAGAGCAGACTGCGCGTGCCCACAGGCCATGAGAAAATAGCCGCTTGCACCGTATTTGTTCTCTTGCAGCATTGGGGATGCCCCCAGTGCTGTCTGAGCACTGGGTCCGCTCCCAGTGCTGTCTGAGCACTGGGTCCGCTCCCAGTGCTGCGAGAGAGCTCATTCGCATACTGACAAGACCCGGGATTGTAGGCGAACAGCGGCGCGGAGAACACTACAAAAGGTAGGAGACGAATAGCCTTTCTTAAGGCTATTCCAACGTGGTACTTAGAAAAAAATCATGCCTGAGTGATAGGATCGCTTTTAATAAAGTGTAATAGAAAGCTAAAGTGACTATACACTATAGGAACTGTTAGCCAACTGCTTATTTGCCGACCAGTTATTACTCCTAACCCCTGCTTCCTTCTCATGCACATGCACTCTCAGATGACTATACAGGTGTTCTCAATGGGGGAGCGATGCTGTTATTTACTCAAAACCTAAGGATGGGGCATATTGAAACTCAACTAGTCCAATCCTTCTTTTCCCCAACATCTGCCATCAAGTAATAAATGAGCCAACACCTGCACCTTAGATGGTCATTCTGGTGGTGGTCGTAGGTGGTTCAGCTGATTATCATCTTTATAATAATAATAAATTTTATTTATATAGCGCCAACATATTCCGCAGCGCTGTACAATTTGTAGGGTTCCAATACAGACAGATACATAACAAAGAACGTCATTTCACACAATGGGACTGAGGGCCCTGCTCGCAAGAGCTTACAATCTTTGTTCATCCTACTGATATTAATGTCCGTTGCCGTCATCCATCATGGTATGGCGGCAGCAGACATTAAGTAGTAATGTAATGGACACAGACGAAGCCCTCTCCATCCCCATTGACTCTAATGTAAACAACATGGCAGACGCTTTCTTCCGTCGTTTTTGTTTTTTTTTTTTAAAGGAAGAACAGGTCCCGCGTGTTCTATCAGAAAGTGAAAAACATGATGGAGGAAGATTTCTGTCATGTTTCTTACGTTGTGGAGAATGCAGACGGAGCTCAGGGAGTTACATCTTCACTTGTCAGTTTCTGTCCATTGCTCTCATCCACCCTTAGGCCCCGTTTGCTCTCGGGCCAAAATCCGCCTGCCATGACTGTCGCGACTTCTGACAGTCGCGGCTTTTCCCTCCAGAGTCAGCTCAAATGAATGGGCCGACTCCAGAGGTTGCAACATGCCGTGCGCGAGCGGTCTCCATAGACCGCCATTGTGAGTGCGCAGATGATGACGTGGATTCCGTGCCATAATCCGGGCCCTTAGGCCTCACTGTGGCTATTTTTGAAAAGCCATTGGGGAACAGTTATTAATATGATCGAAAGGCAAAACTAGTAGTCCAATCACAAGACAGCTTTCGTTTTTCAGGAGCAGACTACAAAATGAAAGTTGCGCTGTGTTTCTAGACTGTTAAGCCGATAGAGAACTGACAAACTCCGTTGTAAATCAAAGCTATAGTCTAGTGGACATAAACAAATCTTAGTAGTGCGGCCTCAGGCTTTGGGCCTGTAAGTTATACCTTTTAGTATAGGTGTAGGCCTCCAAATTGATAAGGTATTTGCAGGGGCCTTGTCTGTCTTAACCAGGTAGTGACCGGATATTGTAGAGAGTTGAGTTCAGCGTGTGATATTATGTGGAGGGCGAGGAGACGTGTATTGTTAGGTGTTAGAACGGGGTGGATGTTTTTATGTTGCTGGTGTTTGGCCATTTTGACAGCTGGAATGAGAAGGCAGCGGGCAGATAGCGTGAAAAACTGCGGCGCTCAGGATGTCGGCGGCAATGGTTATTATGTCAGGCAGTAAGGAGGACGTGGGAAAATAGCAATTTCAGGATAAACCAGGTTGGATTTGGGGTACGGAGAAGACGACAGTGACGCGGTTAGCGATTAAAGTCCATAGGGGCACATTATGCCACAGGGGCCTATTTTCTTGTGGCGAGGGGCACGGACAAGGCCACCCACCCATTACATTTCTTAAATGATGACCAAAATCTATGCCAAAAATGGAAGCAATCCAGTAGAAGAAAAATCAAAGCAAATCTTTATTCCAAGGTTATTCCAAGGAACCAGCTCTCAAGAAATGAAACCTCACCTTGAAATAAAGATTCCCTTTGATTTTTCATATATTGAATTGCTGACATTTTTGGCAATTTTTCTACTGGATTTGCACCCATTGCCTAAAAGGTATTTGCCGTGCTATTATGAATTATTAAAATCTATGACCACTATGAGCTGGTGTAGATTTCGGTGTAAGCACATGGTCCAGTAAAGCTTGTGCCTGCCGCAGGAGATATAAAGTCCCGTATAGCGCCCAGGATGAGCGCTACACGCAGTGGAAATGCCGTGTTATTGGAAATCCCAGCAGGTCAGTTATAGCTAGGGAACCGCCGGCGGTTTCCCTATAGTTGTAATGGAAGCAGAAAAACCTCTGTGGACATTGGGAAAAATGCAATGCGCTTCCGCCATAGCTTTTCCCGTAGCGCTTTTTCGCTGCGGCCAGCTACATGGGGACTTGGACCTACAGTATGTTCACAGTAAGGAATTTGGAGACTAATTCCATCTAAAATCTTTTCCAAATTCTGCCTCTCATAAGCCTCCATTCATTTTAGTGGGAGACAGATGCATCCCCCCCTCTTTTGACCACTGCAGACATGTTTACATGATCACCCATACGAATAGACTTGAATGGGGCAGCGCTACAGGACCTACACCCACTGTTACAGTTTGTACGGGGAGTGATCATCACGGCACCCGGGACCCCGACAGATCTAAAATTCAGTAGTACAAAATGGATAATGCCTTTGAAATACCATATAGCTGACTCATAATTTGCAGAAGTGGAAAAACCAATAGGGCACTTGTCCACAATGGTACGGAGGCTTACCTTGTTGGTATTCTTACTAGTCTGTATTAACTTGACTACTACACTATAATTTTGCTCGATGTCTCCCCCATTTTCTCTTTTTTTGGAAAATTTGCAGACTCCACTGTGGATTATGCAGCAAATTTGTCAAAAGTAGAAAAATTCTGCTTCCGAATTCCTGAAACTGAATTTTTTAGCTTCTACAAATTCCGCTATGTGAACGTGCCCTTGGGGTGAAGGCGCACAATGTGGTTCTGGGCCAGGCTGCTGCTGTAAACATGTAAAACCGTGCGACCAATAACAGGATGACAAGGAACAATGTAAGGGAAGACACCGGCGGCCTGGCATGTGGCCAGAGCTGCATTGTGTGTCCTCATCCTTACATATGATGGGAGATGGTGTTTGCTCTGTGTGACAGCACATGCATGCTCTGCTGGTCCAAGCATACATGCATATGTGGAGGTCAGGAGGACAAGGGATTGGCCAAGTGCTTTTTTAGTATATGAGATACTTCCGCTACAGCTCATTGACTGTAAGTGTAACAAGCCTTGCACCCATGTGATCACATGACTAGGGTGTAATATGTGTGCATGTATGTTGCTGGATGAATATATAATATTGCTATACAGCGTGTTTCTGAATATATGTTTTAAAAAGATGAATCTGACTCAATATATGATGCAATAAATAGGCAAAAAGACAAAGTACATCTAAAAAAGGAATAGTGTGGGAGTTATGCACATGTGCGGGTTTTTTTCCCCCCTCTTTTAATGTCAATGCATTTACATGGTTCCTTTTTATTTTCCAGGATAGCAATGGAAATCTGGAGCTAGCGGTCGCATTTCTCACTGCAAACAATGCCAAGCTCCCACAGCCGGAAGAAGCAAGCTACTATCAGACCGCAATCCCCAACAATGACCGATACATCAGCGTGGGCAGCCAGGCGGACACAAGTAGGTGGCTTGTTTTTTTTCATCTGTTTCTACCTGTCCTCCTCCAGCAGCAGTGTGCGATGTGGGACTCGCCAAGATCGGCTCCCAACATAAATGCAAAATAAAGCAATTTTACAAATAGGTTTGATCCAAAAACTTCAGTTTAAGTTTACAGTCCTGATGCCATCTTCATGGTCACAGACTACCACTGATCTCTTTGTAGTCTGATCCTGCAGTAAAGCTTCCTTACATCTGTCCTCTGTTTCTTAAAGGGGTTATCCAAAGGTGCAAACATATTGCCTGTCCTGTGATAAGTGTCTGATCAGTTAGGGGTCTGTCCTCTGGGACCCCTATTGATCAGTAGAAGAGGAGTCTCCCCCCCGTGTGAATGTAGAAGGTGTTGAGCATGCAAGCTGGGACTGATTTAAGATGTCATCAATATGATCAGCGAGGGTTCACCCTACAGCTAGTCAGTGGCTCAAAGGCTTTGCCTTTGAATAGCAGGCTTCGGTCAAGCAGGTCTCTTCAATGAAAAGATTGTCACTCCGGTCCTTGGTGTTTGCAACTCAGCCTCATTCACTTGAATGGCCTGGCAAGAATGTGACAACATATCCAGTGAGGTGCGAGCCTCTTCAAACAGCTGATCAGCGGGTGTGCAGGGTGTTGCTCTCCCACCAATCTGATATTGATGCTGTATCTTAAAGAGGAGCTTTCATGGATTGGGGCACACGTAGTTCTATATACTGCTGGAAAGCCGGGTAAAGAGCTTTCGGTCCCGGTACCGTAGCTCTTTACAGTCAGAAAGGCGTTCCTTACAGTCAGTCAAGTACGTCCTTCTTCAAAGCAGCGCCTATCGCGCTGTACAGTGTGAGCGGGGAGGAACGCCCCCTCCCCTCCTGATAATACTCGTCTATGGATGAGCACTGTGAGCAGAGGGAGGGGACGTTCCTCCCCGCTCACACTGTACAGTGCGATAGGCACTGCTGTTGAGAAGGACGTTCTTGACAGACTGTCAGGAACGCCCTTCTGACTGTAAAGAGCTACGGTACCGGGGCCGAAAGCTCTTTACCCGGGACACAGATCGGGAAAGCCGACAGTGCGCTGAATTCAGTGCACTGTCTGCTTTCCAGCAGTATATAGAACTGCCTGTGCCCCAAACCATGAAAGGTCCTCTTTAAAGGGGTACGGTTTAGCGAAACCTCCCGTGCATTGCTAAAGGTTCCATGTGTTGGAATCCAGCTTTTCTTTTGTTCTGAATGAGCATTAGATACATCAGTGTTATGCCATGTTTTTTTGGGCAACAACCCCTGCAGAATATGTAAGTATGCCCATTTTGACGCCCTCTCAGCTATGGCGATAGGGGCCGGCTGTATTATTTCTTGGCTATGCTACCAGTTTATAAGAAGTCGCTTCTTCACGCTCCTTATATCCCCAATTAGACTGTAAATGGCGCTCTTCATTCGACTTGGTCCAGGATGTTTACAAGGCTTGGGAGCTGTCTCTCCATGAGATAGTGTGACAGACTGACAGTACATCCTGCTCCTCTACAAGTAGATGCCGTATCATTGACATCTGCCCTAACTAGAGATTTAACAGGCTGCGACGTGCGCTCACTTACATGTTTTTGTCAATTAACCCCGCGAGTCAGACCGTACCCTTCTATAATTAAGATCCCACAACCAGTTACGCCACATCGTGCTGTTACTTGTTCTTGGGCTATATATACATTGTAATTATGACACTTGTTAGCGTTACTGTCTCCCAGCCCGACACCCGTAATTATTATCCTCAAGTTTTAGAGCTGCTTCTGTTTCTATTAAAGGGGATGTCTAGCGGACCATCCCTTTAATAAGAGAGTTCTGATCTCCCAAAGTTGACGCCTGGTAATCCTTTGGCTTTTTGGTCGTTTAGAGGAAGGTCTTTTCTGTATTATGTGGATAGATCATTCCAGTGGAGTGTGAGGCATTGCGTGTAAGTCGCTGTGACCTATGGGGGGCATCTCAAGCTCTACAACATGTGTGTGCCCTAATGGGGCCTATGGGCAGGGTCTGTCTTAAGATGCCATGTACATGACCAAGTGTGACGGGAAAGGTTCCTGTGTCTTCACTTATTTGCCTCCTTCTGCCAATAATTAAATTGGTACAATAGAAGTCTATGGAGAGGGGGTAGGGGAGGAGAGCTCCTCGAAGCAGATAGACCATTTTCCTTCATAACAAATCTGGGTTATTAGGAGCTGCTACCCAGCCTTCTCCTGACACAAATGACTCCTTTAATGCCGTAGACTGCTTCATATCTCTGTCTCTCCTCCTCCCCCCATCCCGCTCCATAGACTTTATTGTAAACGGACACTGCTTGTGCACAGAGTATGGACCGAAAGAGGTAAAGGTCGGAGTATTGGTTAAAGACATGGGCACTGTTCTTTAGTGAAGTATACTGTAAAGATTGTTCCCGCACTATAGATTTATGTAAACCTAAATAAAAGTTACTTGCGCTTTAAATGCTCCGATTTTACTAAGGCAAATGATCACCTAAGGGAGCATGTCCCTATGACTAGGAGTCCCTATAGATAATAAGCTATAGTTATAGAGGTCATCCATACTATAGAGAATCCTCGAGAGGTTCAGGTTCATGGCGCCGGCGAGGTCCAGACTACAATGCGCAGCAGAATCTCGCAGGCAGCGAAACACAACGGCGTCCTAATACAGAATATAATCTATAAATGCTGAATTGGTTTTTTTTTTTTTAGATGTGATTGACCTCACTGGGGACGATAAGGATGACCTGCAGAGAGCCATCGCCCTGAGTCTGGAGGAGTCAAACCGGACATTCAGAGAGACAGGAATTACCGATGAGGAGCAAGCCATCAGCAGGTCTGTTAATAGTTCACCAGATGCCTTAGCGTTATTGTGATCCCCCTACTCTTGTATTACATGGCGCTGAATAGGCCGACGATTGGGATCCTGCTCCAGGATTCCTTTATGTGTTAAAACTGGTCGCAATTTTTATTTTTTTTTTTGGCCTATCCATTCAAGTTGGGCAACAAAGTTGTAAATCATTTCTGTTTGTAGCTTGCGGGTATCTCGCTTTCCACAACTTTAGTCGACCAATGGTTTGCCTAGACAGCAGTTGCAACAGTGACATCTGGTGGCTGAAATACGGGACTGCAACACGCGCATAAAAATTCGTGGACGTCTCTGTGGCCAATGATTTTTTTTTTTTTTTTTTTATTTTAAATATTTTACTTTGTTGTCTTAGAATTTGTTGTCCTCCTCAGTGTCACGTTTTTTATTTACAGGTTACTTTTATTCTGATGTATAAGGTGAGGTTTGGAATTTTTTAGGTCAGGATTAGGGTTGATCCAGCTACTGTGTAGGGAGGGGGAAGAGGTGAGCTGTGACCGTCGCCCATTGTCAGTGGTGGATCTTGTATTCTCTGTAGGAAGGTGTTGTCCTTGTAGTCTTTGCCAGTGATAATAATGAGGTCAGTAATGAGGAGTGATCTCTACAGAACAGGAAGTGTCATCCTAGTATGAGGCTTGTGAAAAGGTGACATTATCTAGTTATTAAATAGTATTCTCCTAATGTAAATGTATTTATAATTCTGCCTGCATACACTGGCAAATGGGCATACTGTTACCCACGTAGTTAACCCCTACATACACTGGCAAACAGTCCTATATAATATGTCTATGGACTAACTGAATAGGACAGGTCCTAACATTAGTCTTGTGACACTGGACATGTCCTCATGCAAGTTGGCAACTCTTAGGGGGCAAGGAGGTGGATTTTGACAGCGGATTTCGCCTCAAAATCCACCTCCGTACAATGGTGGTCTATGGAGACCACTAGCATTCTTTTTCTCCACTAGCGGCAAAAAGAAGCGAGCTGCCCTTTCTTCAGGCAGATTCTGGCGGCAGCAACCTCCGGAGTTCATGGAGTTTTCCTCTGCAGACTTTCTCATAACGTTATATCTACGGGAAAACCGCCGGCGTTTCTGTAGATATAATTGACATGCTGTGATTTGCAAAGCCCCCCCCCCCCCATAAAACATACGTTTCTGTCCCCAGCACTCTGGTGTCCGCCGCTGCTGTCCAGTCCAACAACGCCTGTGAGTCGCTGGTTCAAGTCCTATAGAGAGACCAACCAGAAATGTATATATGTTGTTATATATATGTGTTACTTTATTATATTAAAAATTTGAATCAATATTTTTGTTACTCCCTTCCAAAAAGAATGGAATAAGTGATCAAAAAGTCGAATTGCCCCAAAGAGTTGAGATAAAACGACAGCTCGTCCTGCAAAAAATAGGTTCGAAGACACAGCTCGATCAATTAAAAAAAAAAATTAAAAACTTTTGGTTCTTACAATACAGTGATGCAAAAAAAAAATATTTATTTTTATAAAAGTTCTCTTATTGTTCAAAAGTAGGAAAACTTAAAAATGTCCCTATAAATTAGGCATCGCTGTAATGTAACGTACTGAGCCATAGGATGAAATCGGCGAGCCATTCATATGGGCAAGTCAATGGAAAAATAAAGAGGTTCTAGCTCTCAGAAGACGGGAATGGGGGAAAAAAAAGCAAAAAGTAGGCCGTGTCATGAAGGGGTTAAGTAATCTGGTTAAAAATGGCACGAATACTTGTGGGAAGGGAAAAAGCAAAAACCTGCGAGAACCACAGGAACAGATGTTAACCCTACACGTTACTTGTTCCTCTTACGTACAGGGTTTTAGAAGCCAGCATAGCTGAGAACAAGGCCAGCCTGAAACGGACTCACCCCGAGGTTTGGAGCGATTCTCCTAATCCCTATGATAGGAAGCGGCAGGACAACTGTCCGGTGGGATTGAAGAATGTGGGAAACACCTGCTGGTTCAGCGCGGTCATCCAGGTGAGGAGGGCTTCATTGTATTCATTGCATTTATTATGGTACAGCGGGAAACCAAGAAGTGAACTGTCCCCTAAGAAGAACCTAACCTCATCTCAGCTTTGTCAGCTGAGGCCTACTCGGTTTTGTCTTAGGCCTAGAGCTAGATTATTTCCATAGATCTTCTCCTGAGACTTATATAAACCAAACCTGGCCTAAACCACATGTGCTTGGGTATGAGGACAGTAAGAATAGATGTATAGCCACAGCTTTTGAGGATGTATAGCCACTTTGAAGAGGACATGTTACCAGGTCTGAAATGTCCAATGACTGACTTCATGTCATAGGTGCTGTCCCCTTGAGCATTTTGGTGTTTTGTCCAAATCTGGTCAGCCATTTTGCAGCATAAGCCCGCTGAAGTAGTATTATATGCCACTAGAAAACAGACTTCTGCACACTGTTCGCTTTCATGGTATGCGTCTCGGAGCTGGTAGGTTGGCACCGATATCCCTTCACTGTTAGAAGGGCAGGCCTTACGGCTCAGCGTCATCACTAGGTGGTAAGGAACGCCTCCCCAAAACTACTCTTCAATAGCCTTGTACTGTCAGGGGGCATTCGTTACTGCCCAGCGATGACACTACGCTTAAGACCGGCCCTTCTGACAGTCAAGGGATATCGGTGCCGAAACTACAAACTCCGATTTCTCAGTCACCCGGGCGTGTGCAGTCAAAGCTTTTTCAGCTTTCTAGCAGTATAGAATACCACCAGTGCCCGAATACATGAAAGGTCCTCTTTAATGTTGATGCAAATAACAGTCTACTAGCCAAGCGGATGGTAATGCTGTGGTTTTTCTGGGGGTGAGATCTCTGTGTGCTATATTATCACTCAGTGTTACCTCCCACTTGGCTAGTAGACCCTAATTTACATCAATAGTTAAAGGGATCCTATCACTCAGACATTGGACTAGCCTTAAGAAAGGCTATTCGTCTCCTACCTTTCTTCTTCTTCTTCTCTGCGCCGCCGTTCGCTTACAATCCCAGGTTTTTTCGTTATGCAAATTAGCTCTCTCACAGCACTGGGGGCGGGCCCCAGCGCTCAAACAGCACTGGGGGGCATCCACAATGCTGCGAGAGAACTCTCTCCAGCGCCGCCTCCATCTTCTTCAGCAGCAGCCTCTTCTTCCGGTGGTGGCTTGTAACTTCCATGAGAAAATGGCCGCTTGGACAGTATCGTAAGCGGCCATTTTCTCGTGGCCTGTGGGCATGCGCAGTCTGCTCTGCCCGAGGCCTAGTAGTCACAAGCCGCCGCCAGAAGAAGAGGCTGAAGAGGACGCTGCTGACAAAGATGGAGGCAGCGCTGGAGAGAGTTCTCTCGCAGCATTGGGGATGCCCCCAGTGCTGTTTGAGCGCTGGGACCCACCCCCAGTGCTGCAAGAGATCTAATTTGCATACCGAGAAAAACCGGGACTGCAGGCGAACGGCGGCACGGAGAAGATGACGAAAGGTAGGAGACGAATAGCCTTTCTTAAGGAGATTCCGACGTGGTCCTAGAAAAAATTGTCTGAGTGATAGGATCCCTTTAAATCTTTGGAGTATCCGAACGGATTTGGATATACAGAACCTGAAAATGCCCAGGGTGACGGCGCTGATCCGAAGATGTATGTCATTGGGGTTTTTAGACTGGGTGACCGGTCCTCTTTAAGATTGGGATTGCTAGCTAAGATTTTGAAAGATTTATAACTTCGGGTTTTTTAAGATCTGGAAGATTCTTTCATCCCATTCATATCTAGTTAAGGCCACATTAGCCAGCCAGATCTCAGCCTCTGAAATGCCGATCAAAGAGAAACCCATTGGAGGATTTACACGTAGAGATAAGCCAGATGTGGTTGCCATTGATGGGATTGTGCGCACAATGCAAGCCTATAAGTCGTGTTGTGTATTATGGGGGTGGTAAGGAATTTTGCAGTATTCTATAACAAGATGACACATTAGAAATATAGGGAGAGAGACCTAGAAGATATTTAGTAAGCGGGAGAGGTAACGTGGCCTCGGCCAAGATTGTAACTCAACCCCCTGACTCATGGGAGTATCCGAGCCTGCTCATTTTATGTTTACCAACTGTACAGTGTGTACGTGGTCAATACAGTCATAAGCAGCATGCTTGAATGTCATATCATATCTCCAGTAGAAACCGATCTGTCTGCGGCCAGATTATTCATCTGCACTTTATAAGAATTGTTTATTTCATTTAGAAATTGTAACTAAAATGAGTCCAAATTGTGCAAAAGAATAAGTTTTTTTCCTTTTTTGCAATTAAAGGGATTCTATCATTAGAATCCCATTTTTAACTAAGCCCACGTCGGAATAACCTTAAGAAAGGCTATTCTTCCCCTACCTTTAGAATTCTTCTCTGTGCCGCCATTAGGTAGATATTCCAGTTTTCGTCCTTATGCTAATGAGTCTCCAGACAGCACTGGGGGCGTCCTCTGTGCTGCTTGAAAACTCTACAACGCTGCCTCTATCTTCTACAGGAACGGGCTCTCCGTGTCTTCCGGTGGTGCCTTCAAACTTCTAGGCCTAGGGCAAAGCCGACTGCGCATGCCCGCCAGCCACAAGAAAATGGCCACTTGCGCAGTATTGTAAGCCACCATTTTCTTGTGGCCGGCAGGCATGCACAGTCGGCTTTGCCGGAGGCCTAGAAGTTTGAAGCCACCGCCGGAAGAAGACGCGTGAAGAGCCCGTTCCTGAAGATGTAGGCAGCGCTGGAGAGTTCTCTCGCAGCATTGGGGACGCCCCCAGTGCTGTTTGAGCACTGAGGACCGCCCCCAGTGCTGCAAGAGAACTTATTTGCATACCGACGAAAATCAGATTATATACCAAATGGCGGCGCGGAGAAAACTTCCAAAGGTAGGAGAAGAATAGCCTTTCATAAGACTACATGGTAGGGGCAAAAAAATTGACTTTTAATGATAGGATCCCTTTAAGGTTATTCCGGCGCGGGCTTAGTTAAACTCGGGATTCTAATGATAGAATTCCTTTAAGTAAATGTTAATGAATGTACAAAGCTGTAAATATTGATTTAGAAAAAAAAAATAGCTGCATCAAGAAGTTGTTGAAATGGAAAGACAATCAATGTGAATGCAATGATCTACGTAAGTGATTATAATATTAGGGTGAAGCTTTTTGGGTAAAACTGTCCATGTGAGCAGAGGCTCTAGTACCCTGTAGGGCCGACTCTGGTCTGGATACAAGATAAGAATATGGTTGGACATTGAGGTTCCATTTGTATCCCGCACACTTGTCAGTTACTGAAGCTGGTGTCCCAGCTGGTCCCATAAATTGGAGATAAATCTGACGACCGGACAGGCCAAGGAAGTGTTGTAATCTTGAGGATATGTTCCTGGCAAACCCTTTCTGGGTGAGCATTATCCTGCTGAAAAATGTTAGTTGTCAGCCTTGCCATGAGAGGCAACACGTGGGTGCAGGATGTCTTGCACATATCACTGACTATAAGGGCTAGTTCACACGTGAACTGCCCGCGCGGGTTTTGACACAGAGAGAGACGCGGCGAGCCGCGTCTCTCTCGTCAAAACCCGCCCGCCGCAACCATCGCTGTCGCGGCTTAACCCTCTTCTGTCGGCTCAAATAAATGAGCCGACATAGGAGGGAGCTGCCGGGGGCGGAAGCCGCGCGGCTGAGCCTGCGCGGCTTTCGCCTGAAGAAAGGACATGTCCTTTCTTTTCTCCGCTAGCAGCAGCTCGCCGCTAGCGGAGAACAGAAGCCCGGCGGTCTCCATAGACCACCATTATAAGGGGAGGTTTTGGACGCGAAATCCGCTGTCAAAAACCTCCCCTTATACTCACGTGTGAACTAGCCCTTAGAGGTGACTGATGGTTCCTCAGATCATCACACCAATAGTTGGGGCAGTTAGGTTCCTCAGCAAAGGCAGGATTGAAGCGCTCTCAACAAGGCCTCGGTACTTGGATCTGTCCGTTGTCAAATTCCAAACAGAACCCGGATTTATTGTTAATGATGATATGGTTCCAGCATGTAGCGGTCCAGATTTCTCATTCACTACCCACTGCAAAAGAATGTGATGTTGGCTGCTTGTCTATGGCAGGAGGCATGGTACTTCCTTTCCTTTACCAGATAGACGGGTGTGTAATGAAGGCGACAACTAGATGGTGGACAAGAAAACTGCAGGAACTGCTTGTACTTGTTGTCAGATCAAACACTCCTCCCTACTGATGGTGTGTGGCTGTCCAGAGCCTGTTCACTGTGCGCGTGCGCCATTCTGCTCCCAGCACCTCCTAAAAGCTAGGTCACAATGGCGGTATGAGATTCTGTTTCTTGCTGTCCCCTCTGTCTGTCAGCTGGGCAACTTATCTTATGCATTGTAGAAGTTTGTCTAGACAGACAATGAAAGTACACTACCCAAAAGTAGCCTCTTTAGATAGGGCAGTGGCAGCCAACTGCTTCCTCTTCCTTTGCTGTATAGTACAGGTGCCTGGAGCGGCCCTGAATAGCTGATCTGTGCAGGTGTAGTTCTCAACCACTGATCAGAGATTGGTCTATCCAAATGATAAGCCATAAACAGTTGACAAAATACAAAAATTCTTGGCCAACCATGAGTTGTGTGAAAAAAAAAAAAAACGGAGGCCATTTTACAAAAATGAAGTGACGACTAGAAATAAAAACAAGGTTTGCTAGCCGCCGTGGTGAAAAAATGGATGACCCACGGGCGTCCTTTGTATTTCGTGGACTTGAGAATACCTCGCCTGTCCACACATTGCAGATGTGTGATTGATGACTTAATAATAATCATTGCCTAAAAGAGATTCTGCTCCGTCCGTGATTTGTTGGTTCCGAAAAAAGGCCTACTGTTAATGGATCTGTCAGCAGCTGCTCATTGTCTGACAGGTCCTGCATCGATTACGCTCCGCTCTCCTTTTTCCTCATCTTTCGCCACCATTTCTGCCTCCGCTAATTGATAAGACGGTCTTCTAATCTGCCGGTCACCTGCTCGCGTCTATTCCGTTCTGTTGATCTAAAAATGTCGGTTTGTTTACAATAAATGGTTTCGGCTCCACTGAAATAACAGTCGCCACAAGTCTCGTAACAGATGGTGACAGATGGCGAACCATCCACGCTGCCGTCAGCTGCTGAGACGGGCTTGTTTACCCTCCGTCACTGATACATATGCCCGTGTTGTTTAGTCTGACTTTAGCTGAAGGAATCCAGTGTCGGGTAGGATGGGTTATATTGTGTGTTCACGATCTTTTGCGCTCTGTTATTGCAGTATCGTAAATGAACATTCATGAATGACATAAGGTAGGGCATGAGAACCATGATGCTGAATGCAAACCTGATTGGTTATCTGTGAATCGGGTTTACAGGGCAGGATTATTTCGCCCTTATTTTCGGAGAAATCTTGCTTAACCCCTTAAGGTATCCCGTTGCATTCAAAATAATTCTGTGGGGAAATATTCGGTATAACTGATTTGTTAAAAATCTCTGCTCGTTTTGGGTGTAGGAGTCCAGTGGGCGGTCCTACTAGAGGGAAAGCTGTCAGGCACACGGAGTAGGACCGCCCAATTGACTACTAAGCCCAGAATGAGCAGAGAGTTAAAGTAGTTTTCCAGCCCTATATTGAGTTTTCATACTGATGACTTACGGTAGCTACAGGATAGGTCATCAGTATGTAATCCATGGGGGTCTGACACCCGAACCCTGCACAAACCCCCGGAAGCTGAGAGTAGACAGTGAGCTGCAGGTAAGAACCAATTCGTATATAATAATTTTTAATTTTTTTTTGGCTACATCCGTTTTCCACTTCATCCCCCATGACAGCCTATATGGAGGTAGACCCTTGACCTCTCTAGAGACACGAAGCGGAGACCCTTCCCTGTTCTCCTTTTCCAGTGTTTCCTCTTTCTACAGGGGTCAGGTAGCAGAGATACTCTCTATAAAGGGGTGGGAAATGTTTAGGGGTCACTATGGCTTTACTGTGGGACCTCAATTGCCATGCAGCCTTCTTGGTCTCCTTTGGGGATGGAGTGGTCTCCTTTGCCTGGTCCCCAGGGGTTGTGCCGGCCTCTCCTTCCTGTGGCTCCTGTTCAACCAAAATAAGAGAAGTGACTAGGTGCCTCCAGGTCGCACATGACCAATGAGGCCAATCTGCGGCCTAAGGAAAGGGACGTCACAGCCGGCAAGGACTTCTGGCAAAAGATGGCAGAACAGTAAGACCGGACCGCGCTTGGATCATCCGGGGACAGGTGAGTGTGTGCGGTTTTTGGGGTTGTTTTTTTTTTGTGATTTTCACCACCTCTGACCTCACTTAAAAATGTATTTTTATCCTGGGCAACCTCTTTAAAGTCTGTGGGGGTCATTTGGTGGCCTTTAATATAGCGTCTAGCCCGTAGCCATTGAACCCTGTCATGTGAATGAGCCCTAGCGCTGATGGGAATCAAGGGCAGCAATTTATGGGGCTCAAATCCACTCCTTACTAGCCAAAAAGGCACAAAAAATAATAATAATGCCATTTGGCTAACAGAATACAGTGGACACGCAGTGATAAATCTGTTGTGTTCTTGAGGGGAGCGCCCCCTACAGGGAGCGGCATAGTCTGCAGATATACCACTGACGCAGGTTGGTTGGATCATCGGCTCTTCCATACCCTTTCCTCAAGCTGATTAGGTAAGCCTGAAGTGTCACAAACATGGCGGGCATTGACGTGGGCCATTTACAGCTTCCTAGAAGCCTTTGGCCAGTGACCAGGCTGTTAGTTTATATTCGGCGATGAATACACCTTGTAAATTAGTTTATTAAAAGCATTGGCTCATCTCGCGGGGTCACATTCTTACAGGACGGGTACTTTTGCCAACCAGTTTTCGCCAGTGATGAGAGATGACTCTTGTTAACCGGTTAGTGGGTGAGACCAAGGTCTTTTTTTATTTTGACAACTGTGAAAAGTAGCCGGTGACAGATAAGTCTCTGACTACGCTAGAGCTAAAATACAACGGAGGAAATGTGGAAGCCTAGCCATGTTCTGACATGATGTGTAGAGCGTCCATTGTCATGACATGCTTTCCTTTACATGGGCACAGAGGGGGCGGATTATGGCTTGTAATCCACGTCGTAATCTGCCCCCTCACAATGGTGGTCTATGGAGACCGCCAGGCTACTTTTTTCTGTGAGTGGCATGTTGCCGCTCACGCAAAAAAGAAGTGGGATGCCCATTGTTTAAGTTCACACTGGGAACAGATTGGCGGATTTTGGCACCGAGAGTTACGTGGGGAGCCGCGTCACTCTCTGGTCAAAACCTGACTGTCGCGGCTTCCGACAGTCACGGCTTCACCCTCCAGAGTTGGCTCAAATTAATAGGACGACTCTAGAGGTTGCTGCCACCAGGCGGACGCCGCGGCTCAACGAGTCACGGAATCCGCCTGAAGAAAGGGCAGCCCGCTTCTTTTTTCCGTGAGCTGCATGTTGCCAGGCGGTCTCCATAGACCACCATTGTGAGGGGGTGGATTATGACGAGGATTACACGCCATAATCCACCCCCTCTGTGCCCGTGTGAACGGGCCATTTCTTCAGGCGGATTCCGCGACTCGTTTCAGCAACGAGATGGAGAAGGTGAAAAAAATAAATAAATAAAATACTCACCTGTCCCCCGGTGTTCGTGTGCCCTGTCACTGTCCGTTCCAGCAGTGCCCCAGTGCCTTCCGGCCAAAGTCCTCATCTCACGAGACTGCTAGGGTCAGTCGGTGGCATAAGGTGATGTTCCATGTATTTACCTTAGTCAGCTGATTGGTCGTAACAGTCACATGAGCTGAGCAGGAGCGGAAAACATTGGGAGACTCTGAAGCCCCAGAGATAGGTGTGTTGTTTTTTTGTTGTTTTTTTTTCGCCTTTCCCAGCCTCCTGGAAAAAATTTAATAACCTTGTCAACCCCTTTTAAATTTCATATAATCACCTGTACAGTCAGTCTCGTAGAACTTATGGATTGTCTTAAGTGGATAACGCTTTTAAAATGGCATTTTGTGACGATGGTTCCCACTGATCATTGTGTGACCTCCAATGATCACAGTGAAGTGTTCAATTTCCCTGCAGTGCCGCCACAGGACAACTGTAGTATTACATGATGTCCATTGAAATGCGATAGGACTTAGTGCTCCGATACTGCTGCAATTGTCTTTTATTATATGTATATGTGAGGCCTAAGAAATGAGAGGGCAGCTACAGTCAATCATTGTGACGCGAGCAGAAAGATGAGTGTTTGCAGGACAGATTGACAAGAAACCAACATTGTGACATTAATTGCCTTCATTAATTTTGGGTGTAAATTGTACGATGGGCGACCGTGTGATAGAATTGTCTGTAGTTTTAACTTGTATCTTTCTCTTTCAGTCTCTCTTCAATCTGCTCGAATTTCGCAGGCTAGTTTTAAACTACAGCCCCCCTGCCAGTGCTCAGGATGTTCCACGAAACCAAAAGGTGGGTGTACGTGTTCATTATATGTGTGGGTATGCTTCCTGTATGACTCACGCAGTTTTTGCCATTCCCCCTTCAAAAAGAAATGCTGAAAATGTCATTTTATCACAATCTTGTATATTAAAGGGATCCTATCTTACAAACCCTTTTTTTTTAAGAAAGGCTATTCGTCTCCTACCTTTCGTTGTCTTCTCCGCGCCACCGTTAGCCTAAAATCCCGTTTTTTGTCAGTATGTAAATGAGCTCTTTCGCAGCACTGGGTGCTCAAACAGCACTGGAGGCGGCCCCAATGCTGCGAGAGAACCCTCCAGCGCCGCTTCCATCTTCGTCTGGAACGAAGTCTTCACGCGTCTTCTTCCAGCGGTGTCTTCTAACTTCTAGGCCTAGGGCATGCCCGTCGGCCGCGAAAAATGGCCGCTTACAATACTATGTAGGCGGCCATTTTTCTTGTGGCCATGAGCATGTGCAGTCACCTTTGCCCAGCTTTGCGGTGAAGACCTCGTTCCAGACGAACATGGAGGCGGCGCTGGAGACTTCTCTTGCAGCATTGGGGCCGCCCCCAGTGCTGTTTGAGCGCTGGGGCCCGCCCCCAGTGCTGCGAAAGAACTCCTTTACATACCGACAAAAAAAGGGATTTTAGGCGAACGGCGGCGCGGACAAGACAACGAAAGGTAGGAGAAGACTAGCCTTTCTTAAGGCTATTCCGACGTGTTAGAGAGAAACAAAAGGGTTTGAAACATAGGATCCCTTAAATGTGACTCTTCCCTTTGTGCAGTCCCTACTTGTTAGAATCCTTTTACAATAAGGGTCCCCCTGCAAAGGCACCCAGGGACACCCATGCAAATCAATGGAGGACAGAGGTCCTATAGAGAGGAACTCTTTGTAGACATGATGGTCCTGCACAGAAGACCCTTCTCCCTTAGAAGGTTTCTCCAGACTAGACAACATTTGGTGTAAAACAGTCTATCCCCAGTGCTCTGTACAGCCTCAGGGCCAGGCGAGACCAGAAATGGAGAGGCTCACATGACTGTTGGAGATGTCGCCAGTCCCTCTAGTCAATGTCTGGCCTTATGTTGGCCTCTCCACTTACTGTATGGAGAGCAGGAACACAGACGATGGCATGCCTGCCTGCTTTATATAGTGAATGGACCAGCAGGATCCCTCCATTGAAACTTCTAGCCGTGACAATGATTGTACAGGGGCCCCCCATTACCGGCGATCAGTAGTGGTCTCAGGTGCTTGGACCACCACTAAGGCTGGATTCACACGGTTGAAGTCTCCATAGCATTACGATGCATGCAGTCAGAAAAACCAAAATGCAAACACACAATCCTGCTTTTAATTCCTTTTCACATAGGATTTACATGTAACTTACCTTCAGTTGGTGATAAAGCATTTGCTATTTTCTTCTATGCTTTAGGAACATAGGAATCTGCCTTTCATGCGTGAGCTGCGGTATCTCTTCTCGCTACTGGTCAGTTCTAAAAGGAAATACGTGGATCCTTCCAGGGCGGTGGAGATACTTAAGGACGCCTTCAAGTCTAATGATTCCCAGCAGGTGAGCCAAAATCTTTCCATATAACATATTGGTCAGGTGTCAGCAGCATGGACCCTGTGGAATTGCAAAGTGTTAGTGTATGTCCAGACAGCGCGGCCAAAGCCCCACCCGCTGCGTCTGATAGCGGTACGATTTTGCAGGTCAGATTAAAAAAAACACAAAAAAAAAAACAGAACAGGGGTCTGCAAGTGCCCTCATGTGCCTCCCATGAACAGAGTAGTGGAACACATGCTCACCCACAACTGCATTCACTTCTAAGGTAATGCCAAAATTTCCCATCCTAAAATTACATAGAAGTGAATGGATCGGTGGCCCAGCATGCGCACCCCCACTCCATTCTTAGTGGCACAAAAACTTATCCTTGTCCAACTTCATGGTCAATCCCGTATGTGAGTCACATGCGAGTACAATTATGGATTTTAAAATATTTGCGCTAATTTTGCATGCGGTCCAGATTATTACTATTCTATTTATTATTATTCACTTTGTGTATTTGTGCAGATGTAGATTTTTTTTTTTTTAATAAAGTTATCACAGGAACATGCATGTTGAAGCAAAATTATGTTGCATTAAAGTTACATAGGACTCTTTACCACCTTTAACAATAATATATAATATAGATATTTAGATAGACTTATATCGGTCTTCCTCCTCCATTGAAATCAACTTGCATGAGCCTGCTGTAGATCACATCAGGGACTTGTATATGGACAGACCTATTTTCGCGTCCTTGATCTGTTTCTTCTTTCCTATAGCAAGATGTCAGTGAATTCACACACAAGCTGTTGGATTGGCTGGAAGACGCTTTCCAGATAAAGGCAGAGGAAGAAAGGTGAGCGTATGAGGTTTATTCACCTGTCCTTGGGTGAAATGTGTCACAGTATTGATCAGATATTACATTAAAGGGATTCTACCATTAAAATCTTTTTTTTTTTTTTTTTTTTTTTTTTTTTTTTTTTGTGTGTGGATAAGACGTCGGAATAGCCTTTAGAAAGGCTATTCGTCTCTTACCTTTAGATGTGATCTCCAACGCGCCGTTCCTTAGAAATACCGTTTTTTACCGGTATGTAAATTAGTTCTCTGGCAGTGATGGGGGCGGGCCCCAACGCTGAAAATGTGATGGGGGCGTCCCCACTGCAGCGCGAGAACACGATCCTGCGACGCCTCTATCTTCGGCTGGATCCTCCCCTTCTATGTTGTCTTCCTCCTACGTCACCTCAGACGCCTGCGCAGTTGGCTCTGCCAGTGAGACACTAGTAGAGCCGACTGCACATGCCAGCCGGCAGCCATTTTTGTGAGGCCGCTCTTGCTCTTGTAGCTCGATGCAGGAGCGGCCTCCCAAAAATGGCCACCGGCCGGCATTCACACTTGGCTCTGCTGGTGTATCACTGGCAGAGCCAACTACGCAGGCGTCTGAGGCAGGAGGAAGACGACAGAGAAGGGGAGGATCTAGCCGAAGATAGAGACGTCGCAGGATCGTGTTCTTGAGCTGCAGTGGGGACCCCCCATCGCATTTTCATTGCTGGGGCCCGCCCCCATCGCTGTGAGAGAACTAATTTGCATACCGGTAAAAACCGGTATTTCTAAGGAACGGCGCGGCGGAGATCACATCTAAGGGTAAGAGGTGAATAGCCTTTAGACATCTTATCCACAAAAAAAGAGGTTTTAATGGTAGAATCCCTTTAAAGAGGACCTTTCACCACCTCCACCCACTGTTTCTTGCATCTTTTAATGGGCGCTGATTCCTGCATAGTTGGAATTTTTTCTCTAGCCCCCACCATTCCTGAGCAATTTAGTTTTAGTTTCAGCACTCGATATACAAGTTAGGCTGTCTTGTCAGGTGGGTGGTCCAAGGCGATCTGCTCCAGCCCAGGACCACCCATCTGACAGTGGAGCCTATTTAGTATATTGGATGGCCTCCACAATTTCTAGGGCATTGACAAAAAATGGTGATCTCTCAGTAGCAGAAAACACTACGGGGCTCATTCACATGTCACTCCCTTGTAACGCCAAAATACTGATGTATCCAGTGTGAACAACTTCCAGCCCTCAGTGTATTGATCAGCATTGTGGCTCTCGCTCCTCTCCTGCGTTCTTCCTGTGGACTATTCCCAGGCAGCGATCAGTTTTGTTCCTGTAATTGGCTTTTTTCGCTGTTTAGTAAGTCAGTCAAGATCCCGAGCGCTGCCCTTGGGCTGTGAACATTTCCTGACGATTGAAGAGCTAAGTGACATGCACATTACACTCAAGGCTGGAGGCAAAGTGAAGCAGCCATGACATGTCAGAGCCTTCATCTGCTCTTCACAGGGAAGGTTATTCAAGAACTCGAGGAATCGGATTTGCTGGATTCAGAATGATTTAATCTTGCGCCGTGTTTCTGAATATCTACATTCATGGTCCCCGAGATTTATATTAAGGTGTTGAAAATTCTTAAAGGGGGCGGTTAGCCACTAACTATTAGGACATATTGACTACCGGAGGCCAAGAGCTACATCCTTAGACATTAACCCATTCCGAACGTCCGACATACTATTACGAAAGATGTTGGATAATTAAGGAGCTGAGCAGCCGCCATAGCCACTGGGTCTCTGCTGTTGTATACAGCACAGACCCGCCGTTAATGCCTGCCAACAGTGACCGCACTGATCATGGACATTAAGGCCCCTGGTTTTGCATGGAGCGCTGCCGTTTTGGGGAGGATTCCTTTTTCCATGGACGATATCCAGGCCCGGCAATACATTGTCATGACTGTTGGGGGCCTATCGAAGGCTCCCATATTTGTCTCTATGCAGCCTGTAATACAAATGCTGTCAATTTGCAATGCATTAGTAATTAATCGCATTAGTGACCGGGTCTAATAACTATGGGCACCATATACATGAATCCTATTGGACAAGTCTTAAGAGGGAAAATCACGAAGTAGGGAACAATAAGCAATGCACATAGCCTATAGATTTTCCTTTTGCCCGGCCGTTTACATAGGGTTGCCCCCGTACTACAGCATTTTAATTGCATATATAATATTAGGACCCCCTTTAGCAGATTCAGATCCTGTCTCCCCAATTCAGAGCACAGCTCGGCCCTGCCCCTGTAGAACATTGTCTGCAGCAGCCGAAAAAAATGCAGGAACAGGGAGTGGTGGCTATTTAGGTCACTTAGGACATTTGCCAGCTCTTCCGGGAGTCTGCAGAATTGGCGAGTATTACAGCGCTCTAGGTCTCTTCTTTCTTTTCGAGTTTCCACAAAGAGGTGCAGGTCTTAATGTACATCATTTTGTTGTCATGTATACAATGGTCCGAATGCAATTTGAATAAATATATGGGTATCTATTTACATTTTTCTGTTTGCTTCATCAGAGATGGAGAAAAGCCAAAGAACCCAATGGTGGAACTGTTCTATGGCCGATTCCTGGCGGTGGGCGTGCATGAAGGTTGGTATTTGCAGGGTTGCGCATCTGTTTGATTCCTTGGAGCGGCCTCTCGGGATATCTAAACTGGCCTTTCTGGTATTTTATATCTGAACACCAGTTTAACTGTTCCAGGTTATCCAGGTGTATTAGGAATTCCTTAAGAAAAAGAGGGTTTTTCATAGGGCCGTACCTTGGCGTCGTGGTAATGCTAGGCACTGAACAGTAGAAATTCTAAACACAGGGTTGTATGTGTGGCCTGTGTGGAATACTTAACCAGCAGAATTAGGAGTGCAGCTCTGGGCTACAATCTTACAATTGATTATAGCTACATTTCTTGTAGAAAGCCGCAGTCTTAGACTATGTTCATATGGTGGAATATGCTGCAAAGTCAGCACCAGATTGAGCCCAGTTTCCTCTGGCTGTTATAGCGTCAAAGTCCTATGCTTAAAAACAGCCCGCTAAACATTGAATCTGTTGAATTTTTTTTTATGGTCCGTTACATATAGGTTGTACGATGCTACCCATACTGTACATTATATATGCAGTACTATATGTATATGGCCATAAAGGACATGCATTGAAATCACATTACCGACAACCACACACAAAAACCCATTCGTGGACCCATTAATAATGTCTGTCCAGTGGCCGACAACATTACTTTTTGCCACAATCATTGCAGAGCCTTAGAAATATTGCTGTGAAAAATTTTGGAAAGGAAATATAGATGAGCGAGTAGTATTCGATCGAGTAGGTATTTGATAGAATATTATGGCATTCGAACTACTCGTACTCGTTTGAATACCACTCGCTATTCGCAGTAAAGATTCGTTTCAGAACCAGCGTTGATTGGCCAAATGCTATACAGTGTACAGCATTCGGCCAATCAACGCTGGTTCTGCCAGAGGCGGAGTCTAAGATCGGACCACAATGGAGACTGCTGTGGTCCGATCTTAGACTCCGCCTCCTCACAGACGAGCTTCCGGCAGAACCAGCGTTGATTGGCCGAATGCTGTACGCTGGCCAATCAATGCTGGTCAATGCATTCCTATGAGAAAGTGTCAGCTCCCGAATAAACGCAAGCTGCCATCTCTCCCGACTAACAATGACGAGCCAGCTGCAGAACCAGCGTTGTTCTGCCAAATGCTATACAGTGTATAACATTCGGCCAATCAATGCTGGTTCTGCAGGACGAGTAAGGGCCGGTTCACATTAGCGCTTGGCTCCCATCCGGAAGGAGTCCGCAGTAACCCCCCCCCCCCCAACGGAATATCAGTGCAAGTGCTGTGCAGTTAAAGCGCACGGACCCCACAGACTATAATGGGGTCCATGCTCTATAACTGCACAGCGCTCCTCCTAAACACTCTCCTCTGCTACTCGTGGACTTGGTGACTCTCCTTTAGCCGAATAGTGGTTTCCCCTGATACGAGCATTTTTTCCCATAGACTATAATGTGATTCGATATTCCATCGAGTAGTCGAATATTGAGGCTCTACTCGAAACGAATATCGAATCACTACTCGCTCATCTCTAGAAATAACTACACTCACCGGCCACTTTATTAGGTACACCATGCTAGTAACGGGTTGGACCCCCTTTTGCCTTCAGAACTGCCTCAATTCTTCTTGGCATAGATACAACAAGGTGCTGGAAGCATTCCTCAGAGATTTTGGTCCATATTGACATGATGGCATCACACAGTTGCCGCAGATTTGTCGGCTGCACATCCATGATGCGAATCTCCCGTTCCACCACATCCCATAGATGCTCTATTGGATTGAGATCTGGTGACTGTGGAGGCCATTGGAGTACAGTGAACTCATTGTCATGTTCAAGAAACCAGTCTGAGATGATTCCAGCTTTATGACATGGCGCATTATCCTGCTGAAAGTAGCCATCAGATGTTGGGTACATTGTGGTCATAAAGGGATGGACATGGTCAGCAACAATACTCAGGTAGGCTTTGGCGTTGCAACGATGCTCAATTGGTACCAAGGGGCCCAAAGAGTGCCAAGAAAATATTCCCCACACCATGACACCACCACCACCAGCCTGAACCGTTGATACAAGGCAGGATGGATCCATGCTTTCATGTTGTTGTCGCCAAATTCTGACCCTACCATCCGAATGTCGCAGCAGAAATCGAGACTCATCAGACCAGGCAACGTTTTTCCAATCTTCAATTGTCCAATTTCGATGAGCTTTTGCAAATTGTAGCCTCAGTTTCCTGTTCTTAGCTGAAAGGAGTGGCACCCGGTGTGGTCTTCTGCTGCTGTAGCCCATCTGCCTCAAAGTTGGACGTACTGTGCGGCGTTCAGAGATGCTCTTCTGGCTACCTTGGTTGTAACGGGTGGCTATTTGAGTCACTGTTGCCTTTCTATCAGCTCGAACCAGTCTGGCCATTCTCCTCTGACCCCTGGCATCAACAACGCATTTCCGCCCACAGAACTGCCGCTCACTGGATGTTTTTTCTTTTTCGGACCATTCTCTGTAAACCCTAGAGATGGTTGTGCGTGAAAATCCCAGGAGATCAGCAGTTTCTGAAATACTCAGACCAGCCCTTCTGGCACCAACAACCATGCCACGTTCAAAGGCACTCAAATCACCTTTCTTCCCCATACTGATGCTCGGTTTGAACTGCAGGAGATTGTCTTGACCATGTCTACATGCCTAAATGCACTGAGTTGCCGCCATGTGATTGGCTGATTAGAAATTAAGTGTTAACGAGCAGTTGGACAGGTGTACCTAATAAAGTGGCCGGTGAGTGTATATGATCCCTTGTGCAGCCATAGCTGCAGCCTGAATACATAGGGTCATTTGACTATATTGACGACCCTTGAAAGGGTTCACATCTTGGGAATGGGCACTCCTAGCGCGTTTGGCCCTTGTAAGCATGCCACTGGGTAAACCTAAATCTTTATATTGTACCATCAATAAAAGCGATGTCTTGTCTTATGATGGAGAACTCCATGATTTAAAGGAAATTACTTGTTTTCCATTCGTGTGTCGTATTTGCCATCGCTAACGTCTGATTGTTTCTCGCCAAGGAAAGAAATTTGAGAACACGGAGATGTTCGGGCAGTACCCTCTCCAGGTGAATGGCTTTAAAGACTTACACGAGTGCCTGGAGGCTGCCATGATCGAGGGAGAAATTGAGTCATTACATTCGGAGAACTGCAGCAAGTCTGGTCAGGAGGTGAGAAGGCACGACCACGTCATCGTAGCGTTACCTGGTCTCTTATGTATGCGGGTGTGTGAGATGCTGTGATTCATAGAAGTGGTATTTATAGGGGAAAAAAAACTAATTTTTCAATGCTTTATTAGGAAACTTATTGTTTAGGGTTTACGTCAAAAGTGTGAATAGGCTTAAAAATGGATGAAAAAAACAGAAACGTATGAAAACCAAAGGGGTGCACGATGGCTATTAAAGCTGAACCAGTTTGTCCTATTTTCTGACTCCGCCGTAATAGTTACCACTCCGAGGATTTACCCTTGTGCTATGGTGCACACAGTACAGCGCGGTCACTTCTCGGTATACGCCGTAACACGATGTACTGTTCTCACTAATTCCTCTGTGCTGGACAGCGTGACTCTGTCTATACAGACGGACAGCCATAACCGGCCTATTCCGTCCCATCAGGAGGACATGTCATTTATAGTCCGGGTTGTCACCTCTGATTAGATCACCACGCGCTTCCTGAAATAGCAACCAGAATAGGATTTTGCAAAAATAAAGTTTGTGCTGCTTAAAGGAATAGAAAAGGAGCCAAAATTTAATAAAGTCTATTACAAAATGTATTAACGGCACAAATACTTCCAGACCTCAAAAATTGTCCAAAAGTTTGTCTCTGTGTTAGGTCTCCGTAGATGGCTCAGCCAATAAATGATTGGATACTTGATCCAGAGAGTCCTTATCCATGCGTTACATCAACCATCATGGTCGCCGCTTCCTTTCGACACATTATTTGCTTCTTTCTCCTCAGCACTGGTTTACAGAACTGCCGCCTGTATTAACCTTTGAGCTGTCCAGGTTTGAGTTTAACCAAGCGCTAGGAAGACCGGAGAAGATCCACAACAAGCTGGAGTTCCCGCAGTGTTTGTACATGGACAGGTAAGTCCTCCATCAAGCCGGTGGACACGGCCTCCATTGGCATGGATATACTTCAGTAGCACCAATGGCGTCGTCCACTGCACTGTGCTATACGTACATATGTCTTGCAAAAATAAAGTGAACTGCTCAGTATACATTGGAGCAGATTTATGAAGATTGGTGGAGGGTGTGCCTCCTATATGACAGGGTGCACGCCTAGTTTCATCCTAGGGGGGAATGTACATACATTTCCCCCATCTTTTAAATCAGATTTTTTTTGCATAGGTGATGGTAAATCTAGTGGGGAAGATGGTCCCGCCTCCCATCTGCCTTCACCACACCCCTTTTTGGAAAGGCTTAAAAAAAAAATAATTGACTTTTTATGCCTTGTACACCACACTGGCGTACAAGACATAATAAATCTGCCCCAATATTTTTAGCCTGGGAGCCTAAGGAAAAACCATGGTATTGTATACCATAGGCTAAGATATACACTGTGATCAAAAGTATCCGGACACCTGGCTGAAAATGACTTACAAGTTGGTGGCGCCCTCCATCGGTAATGCTGGATACAATATGGCGTTGGCCCACCCTTAGCCTTGATGACGGCTTCCACTCTCACAGGCAGACGTTCAATCAGGTGCTGGAAGGTTTCTTGGGGAATGGCAGCCCATTCTTCACGGAGTGCTGCACTGAGGAGAGGTATCGATGTAGGTCGGTGAGGCCTGGCACCAAGTCAGCGTTCCAAAACATCCCAAAGGTGTTCTATAGGATTCAAGTCAGGACTGTGTGCAGGCCAGTCCATTACAGAGATGTTATTGTGGTGTAACCACTCCGCCACAGGCCGTGCAGTATGAACAGGTGCTCCATCGTGTTGTAAGATGCAATCGCCATCCCCGAATTGCTCTTCAACAGTGGGAAGCAAGAAGGTGTTTAATACATCAATGTAGGCCTGTGCTGTGATAGTGCCACGCAAAACAACAAGGGGTGCAAGCTCCCTCCATGAAAAACACCACCACACCATAACACCACCGCCTCCGAATATTACTGTTGGCACTACACACGCTGGCAGATGACATTCACCGGGCATTCGCCATACCCACACCCTGCCATCGGATCGCCACATTGTGTACCGTGATTCGTCACTCCACACAACGTTTTTCCACTGTTCAATCGTCCAATGTTTACGCTCCTTACACCAAGGGAGGCGTCGTGTGGCATTGACCTGCGTGATGTGTGGCACCCAATCACCTGACCACGTTCGAAGTCCGTGAGTTCCGCGGAGCGACCCATTCTGCTCTCTCACCATGTCTAATGTCTACTGAGGTCGCTGATATGGAGGACCTGGCAGTAGGGGGCAGCACAATGCACCTAATATGAAAAACGTATGTGTTTGGGGGTGTCTGGATACTTTTGATCACATAGTGTATGTACTTCAAATTTACTTTGAACACAGTGTGAATAGACCCCAAGTATTCGCCATATTCAGTTACTTCTATACTTAATGCTGTACCGCTTATCATATATGTACAATGACTTTTTTTGTTTTTTCGTTTTGTTTTTTTCTTCCTAGGTATATGCACAAAAACCGGGAAATTACGAGGCTTAAACGGGATGAAATCAAACGTCTTAAAGAGCACCTTACGGTTTTACAGCAGCGGCTAGAAAGGTATCGGAGTGTTGCTAGCTTGGTTATCTATAAGGGACTGTATTGTGCTTGGCAGAGTTTATATATTTGGAAGCCCATTTTTTGGGTCCTATATTTATTTGGGGGTCTTTTATTCATATATCTAACATTTTATAATGTTTAGTCTCCTTTCATGTTTCCAGATACTTAAGTTATGGTTCTGGCCCCAAACGGTTCCCCCTGGCAGACGTGTTACAGTACGCTCTAGAGTTTGCATCCAGCAAACCCGTCTGCACTTCCCCTGTGGAAGATATTGATACAAGTGCCCCACCTAGTGGTTCTGCGGTCACACAACCCATGCAAAGGTACGTCTTGTGCTCCAAAAAAGCTGTACATCCTTTTTTTTTTTTTTTTTTTTTTTTTTATACCATGAATGTTATTGTATTTAGTTTTATTCCTGATCCCATTCTTTAAAGGGATTCTACCATTACCATCTTTTTTTTTTTTTTTTTTTGTGGATAAGACGTCGGAATAGCCTTTAGAAAGGCTATTCGTCTCTTACCTTTTAGATGTGATCTCCGCCGTGCCGTTCCTTAGAAATACTGGTATGTAAACTAGTTCTCTGGCAGCGATGGGGGCGGGCCCCAGTGCTGAAAATGCAATGGGGGAGTCCACACTGCTGCTCGAGAACACGCTCCAGTGACGCCTCTATCTTCTGCTGGATCCTCCCCTTCTTTGTTGTCTTCCTCCTGCGTCACCTTCGACGCCTGTGCAGTTGGCTCTGCCAGTGAGACACTAGTAGAGCCGACTGCGCATGGCAGCCATTTTTGGGATGCCGCTGTTGCTCTTGTAGTTCAATGCAGGAGCGGCCTACCATAAATGGCCCCGCCAGTCGGTACTCGGCTCTGCTGGTGTCTCACTGGCAGAGCCAACTGCGCAGGCATTGGAGGTGACACAAAGGAAGATGACAGAGAAGGGGAGGATCCAGCTCGCTGGAACGCCATATAATGATCATGTTGTTGACGTCTATGATTTCTCTCTGCTCCGCTTGAGGAGAACGCTGTGACTTCTGGCTACCGTCATAGCTCTCGTTGTTTTAGAATTTTGCAGCAAACTAGATTTTCTTTTTCCCCTGCATGTTTAAAAGTAGCAAACTGCCAATTTGGATTAAAGGTGTTTTGCCATCCAGTGTGTCAGTACTGCCTGGAGCAGATCAGATAATATGCAAATGCTTGTACACAATGGACTCAGTGTTATCTGTGTGTTTACATAGAGAGATAACAGACCTGGGACCTAAGATAAGGCTGCTGCAGGAGCAGTGTAATATAGTATGTGAGCATAAATTCATAACAGCCGTGAAGCCATGTCATTTACCAAAATAAAAAGTAGCCTATGCAAGGTTATAGACTATCTATGTGCCGAATTTCATCCAAACCCGTTCAGACGTTTTTGCATGATCAAGTAACAAACACCCAGACATACAAACTTTCACATTTATAATATTAGTAGGATAACGCAGAAAATGTTTATTAAAAAAAAAAATCACCAAATAGTTTAAAAAAATATTTTAAAAATGTTTAAACCAAAACTATAAAAAAAAAAAAAAAAAGTCATTTTCTAGTGACGTGTTCCCTTTTAAGGCATCAGTAACCCTTTGAATCCTTGCAGCACAATGGATCATCAGGGGTCGTCTTCATCGGGGGAGACACAAGCCAACCAGCGCACGGTCATTCACAAACCATTCACACAGTCCAGGATACCTCCGGATTTACCTATGCACCCTGCACCGCGGAACATCACCGACGAGGAGCTGACAGTATTAGAGGGTTGTTTGCACCGGTGGAGGACAGAAGTGGAAACGGATACGAGAGGTATGATCTGTGCCGGTGTCCGGGCATGCTGATTGGTCAGGATGGGCTATTGCATTGCACAGGGATGAAATCTGCAGATTTGTGGGAATAGTCAATCTGATCCTTCTCCACAATTCAGAAGCTTTAAATAGAGATCAATGATGCTGCAAGTTCAGATCATTAGACCCACGGCTGGGACAGAATTTGCAGTTGTAAAACGGGTCATGTGGTGTGAATTATTGCTATATTAATGAAGTGGCAGGACATTGTAGATGTAGCAGTTTTATTATTTGTCACAGTTAGGGTTGAGGGATCGGATCCCGATCGGCGATAGCAAATTTCACGATCAGGATTGGCTGGAAAATGATTGAAAATCGGATTTTAAAATCGATCCTGAAATATTAAGATTGGCTCAGCCCTAGTTACAGTTTATCATGCTTGTAATATGGCTTCACAATGAATTCATTTTCTGTATATCCCCTTTACTGTTTTCAGACTTGCAGGACAGCATCGGTAGAATACATCGGACTATAGAACTTATGTATTCGGACAAGTTGATGACACAGGTAAGATATATTTTGCTTGTACGATACCATAATCAGATCACGTATTCATAGCTTAGATCCATACAAATAATGACCTGTATTTTATTTGCTTTGTTATTTTGGGAAGTCTTCTATCATCTCCTTGTTTGTGGCCAATTTAATTTATTACTCTGTATCGTCAGCAAAAATAAATCAACTTTTAAAGTGGCCTTACCCCTGGTGTGCACTTATGGATAGGTCGTCCGTATCAGATCGGTCGTGATCAGAGACCTGAATCCTGTCAAACTTAGGTGTTTCGGCTGCCAGAAGCCCAATAGTCGCTATACACCTGCAGCAGCTCTTCTCCTATTCAAGTAAATGAGAGCGGGGCTGTGGTTCCAGGGGCCGCTGCTGCAGTGTATGTAGATCCATATACTGTATACAGTTTCCGGTCCGTACAGTGTATCAGTGGCACCTGGAATTGCATCTCCACTCCCATTTATTTCAATAGGAAGAGGTTAGATTCCGGCCATGTACCTAGTGTATGGCTACTGGTGATAATGTCAGTGTCGCGTTTATGACTAAATGACCAATAATCCCAAGTAACTGTCGTCGTCCTAAATAATTAGGCTGAGTGCCAGGCGGTAAAAAAGTCACACCGCTCTGTGTCTGTATTCGTTCTTCTCTCAGTTAAGGAATATGTGCTGACGCACTTTTTATTAAAAACACGTGGGTTAAATAGTAGCAGAGCGAGGAAGAGAGATAACAACAACATTAAGTTTTCATATTCATTCCTGATTGGTATGGGACATTTCAATCAAACAGAAAAAGGTTAATCAGTTCCATATATAACCAGCTACTCCCGGTCCTGCGTGGTAACCTTGGGGAGCTGTCCTCTGGCAGCAAGCCAATCATTTGTTTTTCTTGCACCCATCCTGGATGCAGGCGCCATCTTATCATATAAGATTATACCAGTTTCAAGCATAAGCAACTACCGTATTTTTCAGACTAGAAGATGCATTGGACTATAAGACGCACCTAGGTTTTGGAGGAGGAAAATAGGGAAAAAAAATTTTGAAGCAAAAAATGGTAAAATATTTAATATATGGGAGCTGTAGTTTTGCAACAGCTGCAAGACCACATTGACAGGTGACCCTGCAGCTGTACGGGGACACATAGTTTTTTTTTTTTTTTTTTTTTAGTAGACCGGGCATTTTCGGACACCGGGATTCCTAATGTGTATGTGTTTGACATTTGATTTTCTACTTTTATATATATTCTAGGGAAAGGAGGTGATTTAGAACTTTTACTTATTTAATTTTTTTATTATATATTTTTAAAGCTTTTTTTTTTTTTTTTTTTACTATTTTATTTCCCCCCCAGGGGGCTTGAACCTGCAGTCATTTGATTGCAAGTCCCATAGACGGCAATACAACTGTATTGCCGTCTATGGGACATTCTGTATATTACTATTACGGCTGGTCATAGACCCAGCCGCAATACTAATATAGCCGTGACAGGCCTGGGAGCCTTCATTAGGCTCCCGGCTGTCACCCGAACAGGTCGGCTCCTGCGATATCGCCGCGCAGGAGCCGGCCTGCAACTTTACAGGTACGGGGCCGGTGGGGACCGGCCCCGGGGGAGAAGGGGCCGCCAATACAGACCCGGCATCCGCTGTAATAGAGAGGCGGATGCCGGCGAGGAATAGACACCGGCACAGGTGCCAGGGCCTGAGACATCGCTACGTTCCTGCCCTGCATGAAGCCAGCAGTAGCAGGAACGATGCTGACATTCTGCTCCTCCGTCCCCCCGCCGGGAATAGCAGCATCACTCCTGCTGCTGCTGGCTGCATGCAGGGCAGGAACGTAGCGATGTCTCAGGCCCCGGCACCCGTGCCGGCGTCTATCCCTCGCCGGCATCCGCCTCTCTATTACAGCGGATGCCGGGCGGCCACATTCGGACTATAAGACGCACCCTTCTTTTCCCCCAAAATTTGGGGGGGAAAAAGTGCGTCTTATAGTCCGAAAAATACGGTATATCTAGCATTCAGCTTTTAAGAATAACAATGTTTTTCATACATTACATGATTATTACCTTCACACTGGCAGCTGAAACACCTAATCAGGTCGAGTTTTGGGCATTGGACCCCAACCAATCAGTATCCATTAACATCAAGTCCTGGACAACCCCTTTAAGGCTGTCCCACTGACTTTAATGGGAGTGTCTCGGGTATCTGTTGCGTCGATCATTTTACCGGCTTAAAAAGTCCTATTGGCAGGACTTTTTTGTTTTGTGATTTATGGGGCTCCTCATGGATGTTGGAGTGCAGATGTGAATATAGCCTACTACATAGGGCACACAGCGGGTTTGACAGTGTGACCACCTTCAGCTCTCCGCACCCTTCAAAGGTGGCGCTTTGGCACTGATTCCGCCACAAATTGGAATTTTTTTTCTAGCCCCTGCCATTCTTAAGCAATCGTTGATGTTATTTTCAGCTCCAATATGCTAATTAGGTTCTACTGGAAGTGGCCCAGGACCGCCCACCAGACAGTGGAGAGCCTAATTAGAATTAGAATAATTGGAACGGTATGGGCTAGAAAAAAAATTCCACCTGTGGCAGAATCGGTGGAGCGCCACCTTTTGAAAGGATGCGGATGGTTAAGGGTACTTTGGTGCTTGGATACGTCAGTCTCAAGGTTGGTGGTAGTGAATTCGTATTCACCATGTAATGGTTTTCTCGGATCCTGTCGCTGCTTCTGTGTATCGGTGATAAATCTTTCAAATCAAAATGAATAATTTTTTTTTTATTTTTTAATCTTTTGAGGTCCCGTACCGGTTACATGCGGTGTTGGTGCACGAAGGACAAGCAAATGCAGGTCATTACTGGGCCTATATATTCGATCACAACGAAAAGCGCTGGATGAAATACAATGACATCTCTGTGACTAAATCATCATGGGAAGAGCTGGAGCGGGATTCCTTTGGCGGTTACCGAAATGCCAGTGCCTATTGTCTGATGTACATCAATGATGGCGAACAGTATTTGATACAAGGTAATTGTAGTGTATGACCCATAAGGATATGTAAATGAAGACTAGTGTGACCTGGCGAGGCACATGGTGTCATTCTCTAAGACGTTTCAATACTCAAAGGGCTTTTATAAGTCGGACACACTTTTTTTTTTTTTTTTTTTTTTTTTTTTTATAGGTACCACGTCGGAATAGCCTTAAGAAAGGCTATTCTCCGCACCGCCGTTCCGTAGATATCTAGGTTCTTGTCGGTATGCAAATTAGCTCTCTCACAGCACTGGGAGCGGGCCCCAGCGCTCAGACAGCACTGGGGGCGTCCCCAATGCTGCAAGAGAACTCTCTCCAGCACCGCCTCCATCTTCATCAGCAGTGTCCTCTTCAGCGTCTTCTTCCGGCGGTGGCTTGTAAATTCTAGGCCTCGGGCCTTGCACAGTATTGTAAGCGGCCATTTTCTCGTGGGCTGTGGGCATGCGCAGTCTGCTCTGCCCGAGGCCTAGAAGTTACAAGCCACCGCCGGAAGAAGACACTGAAGAGGACGCTGCTGACTGAGATGGAGGCGGCGCTGGAGAGAATTCTCTCGCAGCAATGGGGACACCCCCAGTGCTGTCTGAGTGCTGGGGCCCGCCTCCAGTGCTGCGAGAGAGCTCATTTGCATACCAACAAGAATCAGGATTGTAGGCGAACAGTGGCGCGAAGAAGACGAGGAAAGGTAGGAGTGGAATAGCCTTTCTTAAAAAAAAAAAAAAAAAAAAAAGTGTGTCTGACTGATAGGATCCCTTTAATTCCTCTGTTTTTGTGTGTGATGAACCCAAAGTTTCTGACCTGGTTCTGAACCCCGGTTATGTGATCGGAACCGGCACGCAGTCCCCCCAAGTTGCTACACCTCCTCCTGTGTCTACTGCTAGTTACCTGCACTGTGGAGGTTGGACAAATCCATCCTTATAATAGTACGGGGCTCTGTAGGATTTATGCTACATGTGCATTTAAACATAAAAAGTACCTCTGGTTATGAAACCTAAAAGTACAGGTGAAAATAAGACACTTTGTAATAAGGATATTATAATAAGACCGCAGAAGACGTCCATACTGTAGCCTCACAACTGACCGGAGGCGGACTCTACATGGTCAAGATCCCGGGCCCCGGTTTGTTTGCTAGTTCATCTATCTACCGTCGCGAGATCTAGAGAACTATGGTTGTGAAAACTCCCGACGTGCATGTTCTTTTCTACATGCAGGACAGGTAACTTCTTCTCTGCCATCAGTAAATTTCTATGGCGTCATCATCCGAAGCTTCCCGCACAACGGCTACAATAGAAGTGCTGGGTTTATTGCAGGTGACAAGGGGTTAAGCCAAATCCCAGACAGTGTCAGACCCTCTATTTGTTATCATTCAGCCCTTACCATTGTAAATCCACAGAACATTTCTCATGTTGTCACAAACACTGTGAGACCCCCGGGTGGGGTACAAACCGAAGAACATAACACAAATTGACATTCCAGCAATTTTTTTGCGTGTGACATTCTGCGAGATGGATGTTCTCCTTTGGGCAAAAATCAAAAAGAATTATATTGATACGAGACGTACACACAGTACAGAAATTCTGCTTTATTGCCGAAAAAAAGCGAATGTTGGTGAAATGCCAGGGAAGTTGGCATAAATGTCCTCAGGCCTGGATCACACACTTGCTGTCATTGTGGCATTCATATTTACAGTAGCCAATTTTATATACATATGCCCATGACTTAGAGGACAGCGCCTCTCTGGTCATTAGGCTTTGCCTGGTATTGCAGTATTCATTGGATGTGGACTGAGTTGTACATCTGTTGATTTCTTCCAGCTCTGCGTTCAGTGATGGATTGTGTAGTATGTAGTAGAGCGTTCCTGGTTTCACTTCCATTGAAGTTGTTGCGGATGGTTTTACCATTACATAGCGCTCCATTCATGTAATCTTTTCTGTCATTCTAGAGGAGTACGATAAGGAGACGGGTCAGGTACTTACTGGGATGGACACCTTGCCCTCTGATTTAAAGGAATTTGTGAAGGAAGACAACAGAAGGTTTGAGAAGGAGCTTGAAGAGTGGGACAAGGAGCAGCTGCGGAAAGCTGAACAAGAGAAGATGCTGCTGGCACAGAAAACCTTAAAGCCTACTCCATCTTCAGTTCCTGGTATAGTAAAGACCGTATTAATTTTAGAAAAATCTATTACATTTGGCCACTATAACCTATCTATCTGCAGGGCTGGGGTGATATACTGGTTCTGGTGACTGTAACCTATCTATCTGCAGTGCTGGGGTGATATGCTGGTTCTGGTGACACTAACCTATCTATCTGCAGGGCTGGGGTGATATACTGGGGTCTGGTGACAGTAACCTATTTATCTGCAGGGCTGGGGTGATATACTGGTTCTGGTGACACTAACCTATCTATCTGCAGGGCTGGGGTGATATGCTGGTTCTGGTGACACTAACCTATCTATCTGCAGGGCTGGGGTGATATGCTGGTTCTGGTGACACTAACCTATCTATCTGCAGGGCTGGGGTGATATACTGGTTCTGGTGACAGTAACCTATCTATCTGCAGGGCTGGGGTGATATACTGGTTCTGGTGACACTAACCTATCTATCTGCAGGGCTGGGGTGATATGCTGGTTCTGGTGACAGTAACCTATCTATCTGCAGGGCTGGGGTGATATACTGGTTCTGGTGACAGTAACCTATCTATCTGCAGGGCTGGGGTGATATGCTGGTTCTGGTGACACTAACCTATCTATCTGCAGGGCTGGGGTGATATACTGGGTCTGGTGACACTCCCTTTAACAACTTTCTTATGCTCCAGCCCCTACACTCGTTATAACTTACCATTCATGTTATCTTCGTGTCTCCCTCCAGCTCCATTGAAAGACCCGGAGTATATGGAGCAACCCACGAGAGCCGAGCTGTCCTCCGAGATAAAAGAAGAGACCACTAGTGCAATCACTCAGGCCGTCACCGAGTCCGACGACAAAGGTCCAGAGGCTGTCCTGCAAATGGTTAGATTTAGATGACCTTCATCCTCCCGTCATGTTCCTATATTTACATTGCACCCATGTCTCTTGACAAGCTGTTGACCCGTCTATAACTTTTGCACCAGGAGGATCAGTCCCCTCCCCGGACGTGTCCATTGTAGAAAATAATTGTGATACCGTATTGGTCCCCTGTTATTCCTCTGCTATGAAGATGATGGACCCGGGTGTTACCAGTTGGGGGGCGTGTCTCTGCACCCTGCGTGACTTTGTGTAGACACACCCCTTTTATGAATGCTAACACCCAGTTGTTACTTTATTGATACGTTTTTTGAAGAGGCGTAACGTGGGAATGGTGCGACTCCCAGCCGTAAGAAAAGGTTCTCCAGAGTTGTTGTTATATGGAGAATACGAATATTTCCTGAAACGGACAAGTCAGGAGAGGCGACTGATCCACCTTAAAGTACTTCTTTGTCCCCTGCCTAATAAAAATGGTTTGCTCAGAACCTGGAAATTCTTGTGAGACTACGGATGGCCCAATAGGCCATTTTACCCCAAACTCACAATGGTCCACAAAGCTGAGCTATAGGGAGTTGTTTGAGCCGCTGTACTTATGGATCTGTTGTCAATGTGCTATAACGGGACATGGAAGAAAAATGGCGATCCTCATTGTACATTTTTTGTGTTTTTGTTTTTTTTCTCACCCCATTATTCTACATTTTAGGTTTTGGATGGAGTAGAATTATGTGGATTAAAAAAAAAAAAAGTCATAAAATGATTCTTATATAGTCATACATAAAAATGCAGTAAGTACAGGGCCGTGGACCCGCAGTCGAGCTACAATTCGCAGCATCCATTGTCATGCGGTGAGTTTGGTTCAGATGGGCCGCGGTCGGTCCAGGAAATTTACGGTCACACAGGCCGCATTACCTGGGCCTGCACTGCTGTCTGAACGTTCCCAGATGTAACCTCTGGGACCTTCATTGACACTTAGAACATAGGGGCCATTTTTCCCCCCGTCATGGCTTCTCCTGGCCCATAGGGGGCTTTATTGCAACACCTGATGAGAAAAGCAAACGGCGCCACTGTTGTCCATAGGAGGAGTTTGGTATTGCAGCTCAGCTACTTACAATTAAAGGGGGACATACCGGGCTCACCCCATGGACAACACTGGCGCTGTTTCTGGAAGCAACAGTCTTAGCCTTTGGTAAGATATTGTTAAATTCGTAAAGAAATCTATAAGATGCGATCTCATCAATTGTATCCAATCTGTCCTACAGCTGAGTCTATAGATGTATTATGGGATGGGTGTGCCGCTAACATGTTCTCCTAGCTAACTTTGTATTCCCATAATCTCTTTCTCTGCAGCCCACTGATAACACCCCAGTCCCAACAGCTCCTAGCCAGCGAGTTGTGGAGGTGGCGATCCCTCACATAGGGACTTTTGTTATTGAGTCAGAGGAGGGGGGTTATGACGATGAGGTACCATTTTTTTGTTTTTTATTTTGGCTGCTGAGCGCCCCTTTGTGCCATCTCTTCCCTCCCCCCTTGGCGCTTTCTTTTTTGTTTTGCTGCCTGACTCACTGTTCCACTGTGGCATGCCAACCAAATCTCAACTAATCTAGCACTGGCGTCTGCGAATCATCAGGCGTTGCTCATATGGGTGCTAGGGAGAAGTCAGTATGCATGCTTCATGCCAAATAGTACACTTGATTCTGCTTGGGATGATGATGATTAACATGTCCCCCCCCCCCCCCCCCCTCATTTTACTACCTGTGCAAGAGGACAACAGTGCAATAACCAGTTTGTCTCTCAGCGCCCTCACCCGATTCCCCCCACCCCACCCCAAGAAAAAAAAAAAAAACTTTGGTATCCACTGTACATTAGGTTGCAAAACTTAAGGTTTCTGTAAATGTGTTTGGGTTTCCGATGTTCATCCTGTATGAGGGGAACATGTCATGTAGGCAAGGATTCAGCCAAAGTGACTGATTTTCTTAGAATCAGCCTGCCGGAACATCTAATGTATGAGGAGGATTTCACACATGCATTTCGTTCTTTCTTTTGTGCAATTTTTTTTTTTTTAGCAAAACACTTTGTCCAGTTGTTATAGTATATGAGAATCCCTATATACATACATACGTACAGTGCCTACAAGTAGTATTCAACCCCCTGCAGATTTAGCAGGTTTGATAAGATGCAAATAAGTTAGAGCCTTCAAACAAGAGCAGGATTTATTAACAGATGCATAAATCTTACAAACCAAAAAGTTATGTTGCTCAGTTAAATTTTAATAAATTTTAAACATAAAAGTGTGGGTCAATTATTATTCAACCCCTAGGTTTAATATTTTTTGGAATAACCCTTGTTTGCAATTACAGCTAATAATCGTCTTTTATAAGACCTGATCAGGCCGGCACAGGTCTCTGGAGTTATCTTGGCCCACTCCTCCATGCAGATCTTCTCCAAGTTATCTAGGTTCTTTGGGTGTCTCATGTGGACTTTAATCTTGAGCTCCTTCCAGTTTTCAATTGGGTTAAGGTCAGGAGACTGACTAGGCCACTGCAACAGCTTGATTTTTTCCCTCTTGAACCAGGCCTTGGTTTTCTTGGCTGTGTGCTTTGGGTCGTTGTCTTGTTGAAAGATGAAATGACGACCCATCTTAAGATCCTTGATGGAGGAGCGGAGGTTCTTGGCCAAAATCTCCAGGTAGGCCGTGCTATCCATCTTCCCATGGATGCGGACCAGATGGCCAGGCCCCTTGGCTGAGAATCAGCCCCACAGCATGATGCTGCCACCACCATGCTTGACTGTAGGGATGGTATTCTTGGGGTCATATGCAGTGCCATCCAGTCTCCAAACGTCACGTGTGTGGTTGGCACCAAAGATCTCGATCTTGGTCTCATCAGACCAGAGAACCTTGAACCAGTCTGTCTGAGTCCTCCAAGTGATCATGAGCAAACTGTAGACGAGCCTTGACATGACGCTTTGAAAGTAAAGGTACCTTACGGGCTCGTCTGGAACGGAGACCATTGCGGTGGAGTACATTACTTATGGTATTGACTGAAACCAATGTCCCCACTGCCATGAGATCTTCCCGGAGCTCCTTCCTTGTTGTCCTTGGGTTAGCCTTGACTCTTCGGACAAGCCTGGCCTCGGCACGGGAGGAAATTTTCAAAGGCTGTCCAGGCCGTTGAAGGCTAACAGTAGTTCCATAAGCCTGCCACTTCCGGATGATGCTCCCAACAGTGGAGACAGGTAGGTCCAACTCCTTGGAAAGGGTTTTGTACCCCTTGCCAGCCTTGTGACCCTCCACGATCTTGTCTCTGATGGCCTTGGAATGCTCCTTTGTCTTTCCCATGTTGACCATGTATGAGTGCTGTTCACAAGTTTGGGGAGGGTCTTAAATAGTCAGAAAAGGCTGGAAAAAGAGAGAATTAATCCAAACATGTGAAGCTCATTGTTCTTTGTGCCTGAACTACTTCTAACCAAACAGAATTCTGGTGGTTTGAGGGGTTGAATAATAAATGACCCTCTGAATAAACTTTTCACAATTTAAAAAAATATTAAACAAAGAAATAACATTCTTTTTTGCTGCAGTGCATTTCACACTTCCAGGGTGACCCACAGTCCAAATGTCACAATGCCAAGTTAATTCCGAATGTGTAAACCTGCTAAATCTGCAGGGGGTTGAATACTACTTGTAGGCACTGTACATAGCATTTTTCTTTGCTTATATTTTTATTTCATAACATTTTTTATTCTTATTTATTTGCATTATGAGGTGTTTTTTTTTCGTTTTTTTTTGTTCTGGTTTGCAGGCTTTTTCAATGTTACTTTTGTTTTCCGTTACAGAATTTATTAAAAATGCTGTGTGAACAAAATACACCAATGGTTGGAAAGCGCACAAAAAAAGAACTATAAAAAATGCAATCCTGGAGTTTTGGGTTGCAAAAACTGTGTGAAGGCAGCTTAATGGATTTTTGGTGCATGTTAGGGGGTTAAAAAAAAAAAAAAAGGGAACCAAGCATGCATGTGTAAGGGGGAGTTGAATGCATTACAACTATTTTGTATTACTGTTCTTCTAAAAGGAGATCGATGAGACCCGGCCCCGTGGGTCAGCATACATCGACATTCAGGATGTAAAGGCTTAAACTCTGCCGCTTCTCAGCTCTAGTAACCCCATTATAGATCTTCATTTCCTGCACTCTGACCTCATGAAGACTTGTTATAGGGAAATTCTGTAGCTCCAAACACCATTCCCATTGGTATCTACATCCTATTACCACCCCCAATAGTTCTGTACGAACTCTGTACGAACCCTGCTAAAGTGTATTCCAGTTTACCCCGCGCAGGACACGTCCAGGGAGATTGCAGAGATGGCAGTCACTTTAAACCGCTCTGATTCCAAAACCGCCAAGGACGTATCTGGGTTTGCAGATATCGCTGGTTAAAATGAAGTTGCATATACTCGCACTCTCACTTTAACCATTGTAAGGCTGAAGCCTGACCTTGCAGAAACGCAGCTGTTTTTATTGCAGATTTTGCTGCAGTCTTTTGAGTTAAAGGGGCTCTATCAGCAAAATGATGCTGTATGAGCCCCACATGTGCGTGAATAGCCTTTAAAAAGGCTATTCAGGCACTGTAAATATTATTTTAAACCCTCCCCCCGTTTTAATATAAAAACATAATTGTAAATCATACCTATTGTGGGCGGTTCTCCACGGTCCAACGTCATCTTGCTGTCCCGCCTTCCTCTTCTTTCTTCTTCCAGTGACGCCCTCCTGTCCTCACTTTTCCCCGCCTTCATCTTCTTTTCTTCCGGAATGAAGAAGTTCACGAGCAGACTGCACATGCTCAGAACGCTCACGTAGTTCTAAGTGGTACTTAGAACTACAACAAAAATGGCACCTACGCCTTTTTAAAGGCTATTCACGTGTATGTGGGGCTCATACAGCATAATTTTACTGATAGAGCCTCTTTAAAGCCAAGAATTGCTTCAAAGGGAATAGGAAATATCTAGGAAGTTCTTATACTGCTCAATCCACTCCTAGCCAATCCGAAGCATACTTGCCATTTAACCCCTTATATGCTTTGGTCAATGCTGACGACGTCACCAAAGTAATTTTTATAAGTAACAATGGAGTTTCTTCTATCTTGTTCATGGGGGGAAAAAAAACACCTAATTATCACCACCGCCTTAACAATCCCTAAAATGAGTTCATTCACTCGATAAACTCCATAAACCTTAAAAGTCGGCAAAATTGATGATTTCTGTTCATCTCACCTCTCAAAAAAGCGATCTAAAGGTCTTATATACCTACAAAATACAAGGTCTCATAAAGCTGCATTGAAATAAAATGTAAAAAGCGGGAATTCAGATAAGGATAAATGTTAGGTCAGTAAAGGGTTAAAATGTACACAAGGCATTGCCGTTGTTTGTCAGTAATATTTTTTTGAGCCATAGATTCAAAATTTGATAGTGTGATACTTTCGGAGGGCCTTTGCAATTTTAATGTGACTGTTAATGTGTTAAAGCTATCTTTGGTAGGTCTGGTTCACATCTGCGTTTTTCCGCATGCGAGCTACTTAAAAAATGACCCAGTCAAAAGATCTACTACCCACTTCTTGTGGGCGTGGCCTGTGGGTGGGGACCTGGGCCGCAGCATTGTCAGATTGACATCAGATCCCGGAGAGGTAAGTAACATTGTTTATTATGTTCTCTTACCTCCCCTGGGGCTCCGATTATTATACTGGGGGGGGGGAATATAATAGCGGTAGTGGGATCGCGGCCTGGCCCGGGCCTATTCACTACTGCCCGCCGCGGCCTATAGTACAAGGGGAAGCGGGGGCGGCAGTGAACAGGTCTGGGGAGGTTGAGAAATAGGCCGCTACGTGCTGGGAATACTTCAGCAGGTAGCGGCCTATTCTAAAACAAACAAACATAAAGTTCTCCTACTTACTGACCTTGATACTGCTCCCGCTTCCGCCGCCACATCCTTCTCTCCTGGCAGACATTTGCTTATCAGCGTAGGCGGCATGATGACGCTGCCTACATTGAAAGGAAGATGACTGAACCAGTGCAAGGAGAGCGGCAGCTTTCCTGCGCTGGTTCAAAAAAAAGTAAAAAAATAAAAAAATTAAAAATGTCACGCGATCGACCGGTAGATCGCGATCGAAGTATTGGGCACCACTGGTGTAGATAATCCGCCTATATTCAGCAAATTGCTGCTGTCGATGGCTTGTCTGCTCCGGGACACCATATAATGAGCGTGTTGTTGGTGCTGATGATCCGGCAATGGTGATTCGGCAACTTTCAAGCTGGCCTGCCGCTGAACTTGCTCCTTGCACTGTGCCCATGATTGTTGTGGCATTTGAGCAGCTTGCTGCGACGCCATATAATTCATGTGTTGTTGGCGTCAATGATCCCCCTCAGCTCCGCTTCTGGAGAACTCTGTGACTTCTGGCTTCCTTCATAGCTCTCGTTGTTTTTGACAAATTAGATATTCTTTTCCCAGGCATGTTTAAAATTGACAAATTGCCAATTTGGATTAAAGGTTTTTGCCCATGTCAGTTTGTCTGCACTGCCTGGAGCAGATCAGATAATATACAAATGTATGTAGACAATCCACAGAGGGTTAGTTGAGTGTTTACACAGAGAGCGATAACAGACCTGAGATACGGCTGCTGCAAGAACAGTGTAATATAATATGTGAACATAAATTCATAACCGTCGGGAAGCCATGTCATTTACCGGGATAAAAAGTAGTATGTTTTACTTGAGGTTACAATCTATCTGTGTGCCAAACTTCATTCAAATCCGTTCAGCCGTTTTTGCATGATTTAGGAACAAACAACCAAACACACAAACTTATTAGTAGGACAGATCACATATATAGCCATTGCAGGGTGTCTACGGAAGATGTAAAAAATATTTGAAACTTTTTGAAAAAAAATTGACATTTTTCTAAATTATCTTTGTGACCATTTGACACAAAAATAATAGACATTGTGATGGCTGGTGAAAAGGAAAATCTGTAGCTGATGTGAAATCACAATGCAGTACCAGACCCTTCTTATATTTAATACCATTGGCGGCCAACTGTGCCCCCCACCTCCCCTCAGAAATGGAACAAAACGGCTAAATATGACTTTTAAAGGGGAACTCCAGAATTCATGTCACTATTACTAGAATATACTGGAGTGGCCATGCTTTCTAATATAACCCATTTACAATGCTGCTTTATGGAAGGTTGTCATCTATTACCTATAGCACGGTTAACAAAATTTGGTTGTCAGAATTGCAACCCATTGCTCTAACGATCTACACTGGGCAAGGTTTTCATAAGCCCCTCCTCTTTCACCCCTGATGGGGCAAAACAAAAAGTTGCAAATCTTTGCACAAAAATCTGATTCGCACACAACTTTTAGGACTTGTCATTCCTTGTATGACCAAAAACAGCCACCTATGGCGTACCAGACCTAATTCTGTAGGACACACGGGCCACTTTATTGTGCCTTGTACACCAGTTTTATTCTGTTAAATTTTTTTTTTTTAAATTTTTTTTCAAATAAGTCAGTGATGGCCAGATTTATTACCGTTTGCACCAGTTCACTGTAGAGGTGCCATAACACTTGGGCACCTGGGCGGGAACCCACAAATCCTTTGCCACTTACCATATATCATAACTTGGTGGCACATTGAAGGGGCACAAACCTTGTAACAGATTTTGCGTTGTGGTCCAGTAGCATTATGGACCCCATCCATGGTATATAGAGGAGACGTGTTCGATGTCTGGGGCCCCACGCCAAGCTCACCGCTGTTTCCCCCTAATATCTGTGCATGGGAGTAAAATGGGGATGAGCATATATTAGAAATCGGAACGAAATGCTAAACCTTTTTTTACTAATGCGTGGGAAACGCTTTACACTTGCAAACAAAATCAATCAGGTTTTATTAATTTTAATTATTATTATTATTTTTTTTAATTATTATTTGATTTATTATTTGTGATCGTGACAGATCAGCAGTGGCCGGGGGATGTATAGGCCTCACCGTCCTGGATAGTCATGTCCGTCATGTTACTGGTTAATGCTCTGCGGCCTGCGCTGCATGTGACTGCCTGCTGCCGCCCCCATGATATTTCCCCAGTCACACCTCATATTCGTCTCACCCATTAACCTGATCCGGCGTATTGCAAGCAAACCTTCCACCGTAGATGCATGCGGCCGCTTGCTTTTACTACATTACGGTTTTGTTTTACGTTTGCATGCTTACGATCTATTGCGCTAATATGATGATCAATAAAACCTTGAATCCTCTGCGGCAGGTCATGATGACCCCAAACATGCAAGGCATTATCATGGCCATAGGTAAATCCAGGAATGTGTATGACAGGTGTGGGCCCGAAGCAGGGTTCTTTAAGGTACAGACTATAATCATGTTCTCATTTGCAGTCGGCTTCTTGTTTTTCGTGTCTTGAATATTTGTCACATTTTTTTTCCTGCTTTTACAATCATAGTCAATGTGTATTTGTGTCTATGGACAACACCTCACGTTATCAGAGTCCTAGATCGGACTGGACTGGTTATTAGGGATGTCCTGCACGACAACCTCTCTGAAAAGACTAGTTGTTAGGCCTCAGATCCTTACCAACCAGTCTCAGTCCTGAATTGGTCAGATCAACTGGAATGGCAGCAGCCAGTAGCTGAGAAGGTGACAACTCTGCCATAACCGTTGCCCAGTGTTGTCAGAGTAAACGAAGAAGGGGCTAAAGCTGCGAAAGTCACAAGAGGTGCTACAAAATGAACATTCAGAGTACGAACTGGCCCCGGCAGCTGATCAGTGAGTGTGCTCGGGGTCTTTACACCACTGGTCTAATATTGATAATCCAACCTAAAGAACATGGCCCCCTTTAAATCCTATTTATATATGAAATGTACCCATTTGCAGGGTGTGGCTTAAACTGATTCTCCGCAATGTGGGGCCTTATCCTTAAAGGGATTTTCCCATGAACATAATCAAATGTAAATTTGTAAGCAATTAAAAGTGAAATATTTTTGCAAATATAAATAATAAAACAATTTGCAGAGATTTGAAGATTTCCTCTAACCATTTTAGTGGTGAAACCTTTTGTCTTGGTCTGTTGCCAATGGATATGACCATGAATGAAGGAACTTTCTATGGTCCGGGACTTGTTATAAACCCAGCCATGATGTCCTTATTGTGGTTGGGTTATCTTCTCATATATGTAGTGTCCTCCTGATAACCAGCCGTGATGTCCTTATTGTGGTCGGGTTATCTTCTCATACATGTAGTGTCCTCCTGATAACCAGCCATGATGTCCTTATTGTGGTCGGGTTATCTTCTCATATATGTAGTGTCCTCCTGATAACCAGCCATGATGTCCTTATTGTGGTCGGGTTATCTTCTCATATATGTAGTGTCCTCCTGATAACCAGCCATGATGTCCTTATTGTGGTCAGGTTATCTTCTCATACATGTAGTGTCCTCCTGATAACCAGCCATGATGTCCTTATTGTGGTCGGGTTATCTTCTCATACATGTAGTGTCCTCCTGATAACCAGCTATGATGTCCTTATTGTGGTCGGGTTATCTTCTCATACATGTAGTGTCCTCCTGATAACCAGCTATGATGTCCTTATTGTGGTCGGGTTATCTTCTCATACATGTAGTGTCCTCCTGATAACCAGTTATGATGTCCTTATTGTGGTCGGGTTATCTTCTCATACATGTAGTGTCCCTGCCTGATAACCTGTCCACAATAACGACATCATGGCTGGGTTTGTAACAAGTCCCAGACCATAAAAAGTTCCTGCATTCATGGTCGTATCCATTGAGAAGCGACTAAGATAAAGATCTCACCACAGAGATGAAAATCTTGATGACCTACCTAAAAAAGTTGGACCGTACCGCATGTGTGTGTCTGGCTATAGGTTGCCAATGTATCTTGTGTGCAGTCCGATCCAGAAGTCGTGTGATACTCTATCCAGTGTAGTCCTGTGTGATGTGTATTGTCAGTGATCATACCCTTCCAGTATTAGGGTCCTCTTCTCCTATAACATTACGTAGATGATGACCTCAGTTATGTAAGGATTATGTGCACTTACATCTCCTTGAGGTGAGATGACTATCCTGGACATGGGCACCTTGCCTCTATGTATTTAATACTTGTGCCCAGCAATGCCTGATCATGCTTACGCTAAACAATTGTGTAATGCCAAAGCCTATTATCACTTGGCCATTCCATCATCTTACTGGAAAAGGCCATTTTTCGGGTCCAGAATCCGCTCTTTCCTCAGACCTCTTGTCTCCCACCATTCCTAAGGTCACCTAATGACCCCATCCCTGCCACCTCCATTGTGCTCGTCACAGGCTTCCTTCATTATTAACAGAGATTAGAGATGGGCCAACCACTTTGTCACAGACCCACACAAATATCCCAAATTGTTCAGTTTTTTAACAAAGCCAAACAAGTAGCGATTCATCCCGGACTAACTAAAATGGCCGCCACAACCTGCCTTGTGGTAAATTATCCTACTCTGAGGTCTCAGGAGTAGCCGGGACCCGACCCACTCAAACACGTAACAAATTTTGGGAGGTTCGCCCATCTCTAGGGACGTACAGTGTTACAAAAATATAAGGTCTTTGAGTTTTACAAACTGCTCAAGAAGAAACACATGGCACCTTACGTAAATCCCATAGACTCGTAGTGTATAGAGACTGTGGCAATAGGGGCCGAGGGAGCCACGTTCTCCCATAGAAGTGCCAAAAATCACAGCTAGAATCTCATTGGTTGCTTTAGGCCTCTGTTCCACTCTCCCATAAATCTCGATGACTTCTTCCCGTATGATTGGTTTATCCTTAATGGGAATACTTCATACATGAGTCAAGTAGAAGTTGTCGTTACCTTAAAAAGGACTTGTCAGCCCGCCCACCTGACAGTACAGAGCCTAATTAGTATATTGGGTGCTGAACCTGGTAGCACTGATTGCTCTGGAATGGTGGGGGCTAGAGGAATTATTCCATCTATACTGGAATCAGTGTTGAAGGAATACACAGCGCTACACTGATTCCAGCATAGTTGAAATAATTCCTCTAGCCCCCACCATTCCAGAGCAATCAGTGCTACCAGGTTCAGCACCCAATATACTAAGTAGGCTCTGTACTGTCAGGTGGGCGGGCTTCTAATCTGGCGCACACGCTGAGACCGCCTACCTGACAGAGAACCTAAATAGTATATTGGGTTCCTAAACTAACATCACCGATTGCTCAGAAGCGGTGGGGGCTAGAAAAAAAAAAAATTCAACTGCGCCAGAATCCGTGGTGATACCTATTGAAGGACGCCAAACTGGAGTTGGAGTAGGTGAATATAATAATGTGACTGACGCGGGTAAAGTCTAGTAGATGAAGGTGTAAGCCGTGCCTCTGTTTAGTCCATCCGGCGGTATACACTGTATTCTCTACATGGGTTGTGTTTGGATTGTTTAGGCTTGCGTTGCGTTTCCTCTCATTTTTCTAATGTTGGCTGTGTGTTAGTTTATTCTTCTTTCTAGGTTTGTGGGTTTTCGCGCTTGCCAAATAACTTTGGCTGTTTTCTGTTTCCTGTCCTCAGGCCATCAAAACAGAGTATGCACGGCTATTGAAATTAGCACAAGAGGATCCACCTCCCGAGACGGATTACCGCTTACAGCATGCAATCGTCTACTTCATCCAGAGCCAGGCGCCAAAGAAGATTATCGAGAGAACCCTCCTGGAACAATTCGCCGATCGCAACTTGAGTTTTGATGAACGGTAAACAAAATTTTTTATTAATTTTATAGACCCCTAGAGAAGGCGATACAACTAGAGAGGACACAGAATTTTATCATTTTAAAGCTGAAATTAGTCTTAAAGGGGTATGCCCCCCTTCCCTCCTAGGATATGCCGTTACTTTAGGATCGGTGGTGGTGTGACTCCATCCTAAGGACGAATGGAGTTGCAGGATTTTTTCACCTGTGTTGTAAAAGGGGCCACATAAGCAAATTCAGTCTCATGGTCTCCTATAACCTAAACTGACCATTTTTGGGGAGGGGGCTTGTCTGTGATGTTTGACTGTAATGTAGTGTATATTTAAAGAGGTTTCCTGGCTAAAATTGATCTATCCTAAGGATAGGTCCTCCGTATCAGATTGGTGAGAACTTGACGTCCAGCTGCCCAACCCATCACCTGTTCTCAGAAACTTGTATACAGAGAATGGAGCAGGAAGCAGACAGCACTGTTCTCTGTATAGTGGCTAAACCAGGTCACTGCAGCTTAGTTCCTATTTAAAGGGATTCTAGCATTAAAAACCTTTTTTTGTAGATAACGACGTCGGAATAGCCTTTAGAAAGGCTATTCATCTCTTACCTTTTAGATGTGATCTCCGCTGCGCCGTTCCTTAGAAATACCCGTTTTTACTGGTATGCAAATTAGTTCTCTCGCAGCGATGGGGGCGGGCCCCAGCGCTGGAAATGCAATGAGGGCGTCACCACTGCTGCTCGAAAACAGACTCCAGCGACGCCTCTATCTTCTACTGGGTCCTCCCCTTCTTTCTTCGGCGTCACCTCCGACGCTTGCGCAGTTAGCTCTGCCAGTGAGACACTAGTAGAGCCGACTGCGCATACACACGGCCATAGTTCCAACGCCGCAATTGTACGCATGCGCAGTCGGCTCTACTTGTGTCTCACTGGCAGAGCCAACTGCGCAGGCGTCGGAGGTGACGCCGAAGAAAGACGAATAAAGAAGGGGAGGATCCAGCAGAAGATAGAGGTGTCGCTGGAGCCTGTTTCGAGCAGCAGTGGCGATGCCCCCATTGCATTTCCAGTGCTGAGGCCCGCCCCCATCGCTGCGAGAGAACTAATTTGCATACCGGTAAAAAACGGTATTACTAAGGAACGGCGCGGCGGCGATCACATCTAAAGGCAAGAGACGAATAGCCTTTCTAAAGGCTATTCCGGCGTCTTATCTACAAAAAAAAAAAAAGTTTTTAATGGTAGAATCCCTGTAAGTGAATAGGAGCTGACCCGGCAGTACCTGACCTGTCCACTAGACAGAGAATACTGCTGTCTGCTTCCTGCTCCATTCTCTGTATCAGCTGCTGAGAACAGTTGTCGGGAGTCTGATTAGTAATCTATAATCAAACATTTTAGCCTGGCAAACCTCTTTAATACATGTATATCGTATGTTGTTGATTTTACTTATATGCTCCGGAAATGGCTAAAAATGTAGTCACAAAAAACTATCCGCTGGATCTGTAGAAGACCTGTCCTTACTGATTCTCACCCTTGTTCTTTCTGGGACTAGTTCTCTCTTTTGCTGGCAATAAATGGAAAGATTAACAATCCGTCCATTGCTAGTGAGAACTGAGCCTACTATATGCTTGTGACCTTATGTATTTTTGGCTACCAGCTTCTGACCTTTTTCACGAGCCAGCTTTGGGATTATAGGGATGTGTCACAACTAACTGGATACATGAGGTCACTTAGATGAGGCCGGGGCAGTAGCTATAAGGTTGCCCTGTTGTAATGGGAAATGTCATTCACTGACCCACAAAAATGGTATTTCACATATAAGATACTTCTAGAATATGAAGGTGTTGTAGCATAAAAAATACTGCGGGCAGCTATGGAAGAGATTAGGGATAGATTGGACTCTCTACTGAACCCCATATGTAGTTTGGACAGTATCCTAAAGGCCGATCACCAATATCCACACTACCTAGTATTGTGCGATGGTGGACGTCCTTCCCGGTTTGGTAATCGTTCACACGTTCAAGCTCTGAATTCACATCCAAATACTTCATGCTTGTAAATAATAATAATAATCTGGCTGGCACGGGGGTGCAGGTTTATTTTTGGTAAATATCAGTATGTGTAGTTATGCTACGGGGAGTAACCTATCTATCTGCAGGGCTGGGGTGATATGCTGGGTCTGGTGACACTAACCTATCTATCTGCAGGGCTGGGGTGATATGCTGGTTCTGGTGACACTAACCTATCTATCTGCAGGGCTGGGGTGATATGCTGGGTCTGGTGACAGTAACCTATCTATCTGTGGGCTGGGGTGATATACTGGTTCTGGTGACAGTAACCTATCTATCTGTGGGCTGGGGTGATATACTGGTTCTGGTGACAGTAACCTATCTATCTGCAGGGCTGGGGTGATATACTGGTTCTGGTGACACTAACCTATCTATCTGCAGGGCTGGGGTGATATGCTGGTTCTGGTGACACTAACCTATCTATCTGCAGGGCTGGGGTGATATACTGGGGTCTGGTGACACTAACCTATCTATCTGCAGGGCTGGGGTGATATACTGGGGTCTGGTGACACTAACCTATCTATCTGCAGGGCTGGGGTGATATGCTGGTTCTGGTGACACTAACCTATCTATCTGCAGGGCTGGGGTGATATACTGGGGTCTGGTGACACTAACCTATCTATCTGCAGGGCTGGGGTGATATACTGGGGTCTGGTGACACTAACCTATCTATCTGCAGGGCTGGGGTGATATACTGGGGTCTGGTGACACTAACCTATCTATCTGCAGGGCTGGGGTGATATGCTGGGTCTGGTGACAGTAACCTATCTATCTGCTGGGCTGGGGTGATATGCTGGTTCTGGTGACACTAACCTATCTATCTGCAGGGCTGGGGTGATATGCTGGTTCTGGTGACAGTAACCTATCTATCTGCTGGGCTGGGGTGATATGCTGGTTCTGGTGACACTAACCTATCTATCTGCTGGGCTGGGGTGATATGCTGGTTCTGGTGACAGTAACCTATCTATCTGCAGGGCTGGGGTGACAGGCTGGGTCTGGTGACAGTAACCTATCTATCTGCAGGGCTGGGGTGATATGCTGGGTCTGGTGACAGTAACCTATCTATCTGCAGGGCTGGGGTGATATGCTGGGTCTGGTGACAGTAACCTATCTATCTGCAGGGCTGGGGTGATATGCTGGGTCTGGTGACAGTAACCTATCTATCTGCAGGGCTGGGGTGATATGCTGGGTCTGGCAATGCATTCCCTTTAATATATTTTTGAAGCCCCATTATATATGTATTAGATAGATTGTATAGCAACCTGAATGGAGACTATGCTCACGTCACATTTCTTTTTTTTTTTTTTTTAGCAGTATACAGTACTCTGCAAATGTTTTAGGCAGATGAGGACTATCTGGACTAGGATAGAACAGCAATTAAAGATCAGCAGGGTTACAACGCCTGGGCTGTAATAAGAGGCTTCACGTGAGCACTGCAGGCCATTCACTTGAATGGGACTGAGTTGCAATCGGTCCATGTGACGGATTGTGAAAGTGACACCCAGGGAACACTGCTGCTGCTTCAGACAGGTCATCCACAGGGATCCCAGGCATTGGCTCTCCACTAATCTTCAATTGATTATCTGTCCTTGCATAGTTAATCAATTGAAGATCAAACTCCAGGTTCGAATATGATGCAAGGCTACTTGGCATTCTGACCACTATGTAAGCAAGCAAATTGGCTGCCTGAAGTATCTCATCCATACACGATGGAAAAAACATTCATTACGAGGTGCTCATTATAATATAGCCCACAGCAATCCCTAGCGGCATGAAAACAACTGCGCTGCACAGAGCTGGGCCAGGTAGTGAGAAGGAATTACTGATGTCATCATGTGACCGGCATCCAGATAAACCCGAGTTGTGTTTTATGTTTTCTAGAGCTCTCATTTATACCGTGTCATCCCTCAATGGAGTGCTGCGTAAACGGAAAACTAATTGTATCTAACAAAGCTCAATATACAGTAATAGATCAAGAAGCCATGTTAGTAGTAATGTGTGAAGGTGAACGTCCACCTTAAGATCTCCATGTAGACTGTGTCGCTATTTTCATTTCGACTATTGTACTTTAGACATAGAGTGATTTAGAGACCATAGAGCTTTCCAACCAATGAGGACAACAGACCGAGGTTTTCGATCTCTCCCTAATATTCAGTACTAGAGATGAGCGAGTAGTGAAATATTTGAGATTCAATATTTGTTTCGAGTAGAGCCTCAATATTAGACTACTTGATTGAATATCGAATCCCATTATAGTCTATGGGAAAAATGCTCGTTTCAGGGGAAACCACTATTCGGCTAAAGGAGAGTCACCAAGTCCACGAGTAGCAGGAGGAGAGTGTTTAGGAGGAGCGCTGTGCAGTTAAAGCGCATGGACCCCATAGACTATAACGAGTCTGTGCGCTTTAACTGCACAGCGCTTGCAGTTGCGCTGATATTCCATTCGGGGAATATCCGGACGGGAGGCAAGCGCTAATGTGAACCGGCCCTTACTTGTTCTGCAGAACCAACATTGATTGGCCGAATGCTATACACTGTATAGCATTCAGCCAATCAACGCTGGTTCTGCAGCAGGCTCGTCCTTGTTAGTCAGGAGAGCTGGCATCTTGTGGTTAAGAGAGAGCAGACTTTTTCTCATAGGAATGCATTGACCAGCATTGATTGGCCGAATGCTGTATAATGGCCAATCAACGCTGGTTCTGCCAGAGGCTCGTCTGTGAGGAGGCGGAGTCTAAGATTGGACCACAGCAGTCTCCATTGTGGTCCGATCTTAGGCTCCGCCTCATCACAGACAAGCCTCCGGCAGAAACAGCATTGATTGGCCGAATGCTGAACACTGTATAGCATTCGGCCAGTCAACGCTGTTCAATGCATTCCTATGAGAAAACGTCAGCTCCCACATAACCGAAAGCTGCCAGCTCTCCCGACTAGCAAAGAGGAGCCTGCTGCAGAACCAGCGTTGATTGGCCGAATGCTATACAGTGTATAGCATTTGGCCAATCAACGCTAGTTCTGAATTGAATCTTTACTGCAAATAGCGAGTAGTTTTCAAACAAGTACGAGTATTTCGAATACCATAGTATTCTATTGAATACCTACTTGATCTAATACTACGCGTACATGAGTATAAGTTCATGACACTGCTTCAGACACTAGAGTGTGGACTTAATGCATCACAGGGTTTCATGTCTTTTTACAGTAACGTGTGAACTGATAAGGACCTGTAAGTGTTTACATTGTCTCTACCAATTATTAACACCCCCCCCCCCTCCTGAAATCTAACACCCTTTGTGCCTGCTCTGTATATAAATATGCTCCTTCAGAAATGTTTTTAAATTTACTTTGATAAAGGAGCCTTTTGCGTTCCGAAACGTCAGCCATTTGTCATCATTATGAGTTAGCCATTAAAAAGGTATCAACTACTGAAGATTACCAAGTTTTCGTGTCTTTTTTATATTTCCAACCCACTGGCTAACACGGTACAACAACGAACATTTTCCTTTGATCTAATACTACTCACTCATCTCTATTACAGTACTGACTACAATTGGTCTCTGCTCCTATAATATGACTTATTCCAGGTTAGACTTTAAAAAGGAAATAGTTTTTGCCCAGAAACAGCACCATCCTTGTCGTTTGAAAAGTAGGAGAAAGTGTCCTGAAAAAGCATAGATCCCTTTAACGTGTCTTTTTTTCCTTTTTTTTTTTTTTTTTTTTTAAGTTGTCGGAACATCATGAAAGTGGCCCAAGCAAAGCTTGAATTGATAAAGCCGGATGAGGTTAACATGGAAGAGTACAAGGTTGGTAGATGTCACCCAATGAAATGTAGATTTCACTTAAAGGTGATTTCTAGGACGTAAGGCCTGGTTCACATCTGCGTTCGGCATTCCATTCGGGGAGTCTACTTGGGGACCCCACAAACGGAATACCGAACGCATTAAAAAGCACACGGACCCCATAGACTAAAATGGGGTCTGTATGTTTTCCGCACGGTGTCCGCAGGAGTCATGCAGAGAGGAAGTACTTTTCTCTCTGCATAAATCGTAGGGACACTGTGCAGAAAACACACGGACCCCATTATAGTCTATGGGGTCCGTGTGCTTTCATTGCTCACCGCTTTTTAATGTGTTACTCAGGAAGCGGACTCCTGGAACGGAATACCAAACGGAGATGTGAACCAGGCCTAAGTCTGTTCTGTTAACTCTTTCCCGGCATCCGCCGTACTAGTACGGCGCATGCTGGGTGCAGCAGACAACCGGCACTAATGTCTCCGATCGGTTCCTGGATGGGCACCGCCATTTTTCCAGTGATCGCCGGCACCTGGAGCATGCTCCAGGGCCGACGTCACGTTTCCATGACAGCTGGAGCCTTGTAAAGGCTCCCGGCCGGTCTGCTTTCACTTTCTTTTGCAGGCTGGTCCATGCAGCCTGCAAAAGAAATGAATTTTTTTTGCAATGCATTAGCACTGTAATGTATTGCATTAGTGATCAGACCCCCTGGGGTTCAAGACCCCTAGGGAGTCTAATAAATGCAAAAAAAAAAAAAAGTAAAAAAAATATAAATTTTTTAAAAAAGTATTAAAAATTCAAATCACCCCCGCTTTCCCTAGAACACATATAAAAGTAGTTAAATACTGTGAAACACATACATGTTAGGTATCCCTGTGTCCGAAAAAGCCCACTCTACAAATCTTTAAAAATATTTTTCCTGTACGGTAAACGCCGTAGCGGGAAAAATAGTCAAAAGTACCAAATCGCTGTTTTTTCACTGTTTTGATTCTGATAAAAATTAGAATAAAAAGTGATCAAAGCAATAACATTTCCCGAAAATTGTAGAACTAAAAAGTACACCCGGCCCCGCAAAAAAAGACGCCCTATGCATCCCCGTACACGGACGTATAAAAAAGTTACGGCTGTCAGAATATGGTGAGTTTTAGAAAAAAAATTTTTTTAACAGATTTAGGGGTTAAAATGTAAATAAAACCATATAAATTTGGTATCCCCGGAATCGTACTGAAACACAGAATACAGGGGAAAGGTCATTTTAGTTGCACAGTGAACGCCGTAAAACCAAAGCCCGTAAGAAAGTCGCAGAAATGCGCTTTTTCTTCAAATTCACCCCATTCTGAATTTTTTTCCAGCTTCCCAGTACATTATACAGAATCATTAATGGTGGCATCTTGAAGAAAAATTTGTCCCGCAAAGATTTAAGACCTCATATGGCTCTGGGAGCGGAGAAATAAAAAAAGTTATGGGGTTTAGAAGGAGGGGAGTCAAAAACGAAAATCAAAAAATGCCATTGGCGGGAAGGGGTTAATGGATCCCATTTGTCTAACTTTTTATTTTTGGTGACTTCTTCTTGAACAGAGATGGCACAAGGAATACCGCACCTTCCGAGAGACGACCATGCTCATCCTGATCGGATTGGAATTGTTTCAGAACAAGAGGTACTATATTGTCTTCTCCTAATATACGTGCCGTTATTGGCGTTTGCGCATTTTGTAGGGTTTTTCGTAGATCTCCGGCTGACCCTGTGTTTCACGTGGAGAACGCAATTTCCAGAATAGAAAATCAAAAGTTCCTGATCTCCGAGTCTCCCACTTAGGTCCGCAAGATTGATATTCTGCCATGGTCTCCATTTACGCCTTTGTTTTAGTATTAACCCCAGCGTAGCCTTGTGGGAAAGTTGATTTTAACCTCTTCCTGACCATTGGTCACTAGGTATTCTTTATTGGGACTGTTTGTGCCGCACCATGACATACATTTTTTTTTTTTGTCACGGTGATCCTGTTGATGTTAAAGGTGCACCCAAGTAAATGGACATATTTAGTGTTACCATGGGCTTAACAGCCCATCCCTTTTATTTTAACCCTTTATTATGGTGAGTTAGAAACCCAAAACCTGATGACTTGAAGCCGCTTTAGCTTAGAGGATCCGGTGTCTTCTCTTTTAGTTATGTCGAAGCATTGCTGTACCTCATCTATGGCTACCAGTTCAACAAAGAACTTCTTTCAAGAGGCCCGTACAGAGGACATGACGAGGAGCTGATATCACATTATCGGAGAGAGTGTTTCCTGGTAAGTACATGGACTGTCCCCCATCAGAAGCATCAGTCCTATGTGTAGCCTCATCTCTAGGCCAAAACTAATGTGGTCAAAAAACACTAAATAGGTTGAGTCACTGGAATACGCGGGTTTCCCTAATAACATTGTGCATAGGGCTAAGTGATTGATTGTAAGGTTTCCTGTGAGCGCTCCATATGAAAGGAGTGGTAGCGAACCTGTGTGGCCATTGCACCTTCACTTCTATGGGCAGGGCCAACTGCAAATGTGTGGGCCAGCTCAGCTTCTCCCCTCTATCATATAACCCTATATACAGTCCTATGAAAAATTTTGGGCACCCCTATTAATCTTAATCATTTTTAGTTCTAAATATTTTGGTGTTTGCAACAGCCATTTCAGTTTGATATATCTAATAACTGATGGACACAGTAATATTTCAGGATTGAAATGAGGTTTATTGTACTAACAGAAAATGTGCAATATGCATTAAACCAAAATTTGACCGGTGCAAAAATATGGGCACCTCAACAGAAAAGTAACATTAATATTTAGTACATCCTCCTTTTGCAAAGATAACAGCCTCTAGTCGCTTCCTGTAGCTTTTAATCAGTTCCTGGATCCTGGATGAAGGGATTTTGAACCATTTCTTTCTACAAAACAATTCAAGTTCAGTTAAGTTTGATGGTCGCCGAACATGGACAGCCCGCTCTCAAATGATCTGAAAACAAAGATTGTTCAACATAGTTGTTCAGGGGAAGGATACAAAACGTTGTCTCAGAGATTTAACCTGTCAGTTTCCACTGTGAGGAACATAGTAAGGAAATGGAAGACCACAGGGACAGTTCTTGTTAAGCCCAGAAGTGGCAGGCCAAGAAAAATATCAGAAAGGCAGAGAAGAAGAATGGTGAGAACAGTCAAGGACAATCCACAGACCACCTCCAAAGAGCTGCAGCATCATCTTGCTGCAGATGGTGTCACTGTGCATCGGTCAACTATACAGCGCACTTTGCACAAATAGAATCTGTATGGGAGAGTGATGAGTGCACGTACGCCACAAATAGAGTTGCCTGAGGTATGAAAAAGCACATTTGGAGAAGCCAACTTCATTTTGGAAACAAAGATTGAGTTGTTTGGTTATAAAAAAAGGCGTTATGCATGGCGTCCAAAAAGAAACAGCATTCCAAGAAAAACACATGCTACCCACTGTAAAATTTGGTGGAGGTTCCATCATGCTTTGGGGCTGTGTGGCCAATGCCGGCATCGGGAATCTTGTTAAAGTTGAGAGTCGCATGGATTCCACTCAGTATCAGCAGATTCTTGAGAATAATGTTCAAGAATCAGTGACGAAGTTGAAGTTACGCCGGGGATGGATATTTCAGAAAGACAATGATCCAAAACACGGCTCCAAATCGACTCAGGCATTCATGCAGAGGAACAATTACAATGTTCTGGAATGGCCATCCCAGTCCCCAGACCTGAATATCATTGAACATCTGTGGGATGATTTGAAGCGGGCTGTCCATGCTTGGCGACCATCTAACTTAACTGAACTTGAATTGTTTGTCCAAAATACCTTTATCCAGGATCCAGGAACTGATTAAAAGCTACAGGAAGCGACTAGAGGCTGTTATCTTTGCAAAAGGAGGATCTACTAAATATTAATGTCACTTTTCTGTTGAGGTGCCCATACTTTTGCATCGGTCACATTTTGGTTTAATGCATATTGCACATTTTCTGATAGTACAATAAACCTCATTTCAATCCTGAAATATTACTGTGTCCATCAGTTATTAGATATATCAAACTGAAATGGCTGCTGCAAACACCAAAATATTTAGAACTAAAAATGATTAAGATTAATAGGGGTGCCCAAACTTTTTCATAGGACTGTATCACAGAGCTCAGCTTCTCTCCTCTATCATATAACCCTATATATCACAGAGCTCAGCTTCTCTCCTCTATCATATAAGCTATATATCAGAGCTCCGCTTCTCTTCTCTATCATATAACCCTATATATCACAGAGCTCAGCTTCTCTCCTCTATCATATAACCCTATATATCACAGAGCTCAGCTTCTCTCCTCGATCATATAACCCTATATATCACAGAGCTCAGCTTCTCTCCACTATCATATAACCCTATATATCACAGAGCTCAGCTTCTCTCCTCGATCATATAACCCTATATATCACAGAGCTCAGCTTCTCTCCACTATCATATAACCCTATATATCACAGAGCTCAGCTTCTCTCCTCGATCATATAACCCTATATATCACAGAGCTCAGCTTCTCTCCACTATCATATAACCCTATATATCACAGAGCTCAGCTTCTCTCCTCGATCATATAACCCTATATATCACAGAGCTCAGCTTCTCTCCACTATCATATAACCCTATATATCACAGAGCTCAGCTTCTCTCCTCGATCATATAACCCTATATATCACAGAGCTCAGCTTCTCTCCCTCTATCATATAACCCTATATATCACAGAGCTCAGCTTCTCTCCCTCTATCATATAACCCTATATATCACAGAGCTCAGCTTCTCTCCTCTATCATATAACCCTATATATCACAGAGCTCAGCTTCTCTCCTCTATCCTATAACCTTATATATCACAGGGCTCAGCTTCTCTCCTCTATCATATACATGAGCTCTCTGTCTATAGATACAGCTTTAATGTATGGACCATGATACTACTATACACTGATCCATTGCACATTACAGCTTTCATACATTGTAGGTCCCTGGCCTGAAATATCTATAATTTTTATTTGCTGCTGCTGTCTGTTCTCCAGTCCTCCCAGTGTCCCTTTATTGGCCAACAATATGTGTCTGCTGCAGCGATCACCTGCCGTGTTACTGGCATTGTGTATATGTGATAGAAGCCCTGATGTCAGTGATACAACATTTGACCGCTGCAGAAATCACATAGCCCCTATACAAGTAAATGGACACACTAAGAATCTGATAAGAGAGAGTGTCGGTGTTGGATTCCTACAGGTGAGCAATGAGTTTCTTATTTTAGGCCATTTTATTCTCCACGTTGTTGGGTTGCTTCGCTCTTAGATGTGGAAGGATGACCTGTAATCTGTGCAGTACACCGTATTACGTACACTTTCAGTTGTATATAAACCCGTATTTTTGTGTCTTGCAGAAACTAAATGAGAAAGCAGCGGTCATGTTCGAGTCCGGAGATGTAGAAAATGTCAATAATGGCCTGACTCTAATGAATGAACTCGTCGTGCCATGCTTGCCCATGTTGTTGGTGGATGATATGGAAGAAAAGGACATTATTGCTGTAGAAGACATGAGGAATCGCTGGTGTTCCTACCTTGGACAAGAAATGGAACGTGAGTCCCTGGGGTGTAATATATTGTCATATCCTCTCAGGCATCGACCCGATTTAGCTGGGGTTAATTAGTACATTAATATAAAGAATTGTAGGTCTTTCTCATTAATGAGACCCATTTACAGATGTTGATCTGATAAGTAGATTGCTGCGGGTCTGGCGTCAGAAACGCACATCAGTCAGCTGTCATCGCTGCCGATAGATACTCATTGACAAAAAAATTCCACTGTGTCAGAATGGCCTAGGTGGCAGGAGGTTGGTAAAAATAAACATCCTTTTCTCAGTCCAAAGATGTGCCAAAGATTGTCAACTGAGCAAAATGTCTTCAAGTGCACCATGCAAGCATGTATTGAAGGCAGTGATCTCTCATCAAGGGTACACTACCCAAAAGTAGCCTCTGAGATCTTGTTTTATTGGGCAGTACGAGAAGCACTTCTAGTAAGACCCAGTGTGTAATCAGACCACACATGGGATCATTTACCTACTGAGTCTGAGATTTTTTATTTTTTTTTTGTCAATGAGCGTACATTTTCCCTTCAGTGACCACTACAGGACACTTGTAGTATTGCAAGCTAGCAAATAATAGACATGATCATAAAATTTAACAAGAAAATAAGAGGTAAAAATCACCTTGCAATGTATCAAACATATAACCAACCTAATATGTTTCCTGTACATCACATATGGCCGTATTTGGGTAAGGTTACCCACTTGAGGGGTTGTACAACATACAGATAGGATCCCTTTAAAATTGGTCACCTATCACTCAGACCCAATTTTTTGTAGGTACCACGTCGGAATAGCCTTAAGAAAGGCTATTAGTCTCCTACCTTTCATCGTCTTCTCCGTGCCGCCATTTGCTTACAATCCCGATTCTTGTCGATATGTAAATTAGTTCTCTCGCAGCACTGGGGGCGCCCCCAATGCTGCGAGAGAACTCTCTCCAGCGCCGCCTCCCCTTCTTCAGCAGTGTCCTCTTTAGCCACTTCTTCCGGCGGTGGCTTGTAACTTCTAAGGCCTCGGGCGGAGCAGACAGCGCATGCCCACAGGCCACGAGAAAATGGCTGCTTGCACAGTATTGGATGCAGCCATTTTCTCGTGGCCTGTGGGCATGCCCAGTCTGCTCTGCCCGAGGCCTTAGAAGTTACAAGCCACCACCGGAAGCATCATTGGGGACGCCCCCAGTGCTGTCTGAGAGCTGGGGCCGCCCCCAGTGCTGCGAGAGAGCTAATTTATATACCGACAAGAACCGGGATTGTAGGGGAACAGCGGCGTGGAGAAGACGACGAAAGCTAGGAGACGAATAGCCTTTCTTAAGGCTATTCTGACGTGGTACCTACAAAAAATTGTTCCCGCCATGTCAAAATAAAATGTGATAAAATAATGAAAGAAATCCCATTCGCCTTCCCCACTCCCACTGCTGATACCTTCTGGGGCTCCATCAATCACTGCTGTAAAGTATCGAAACCCTTGGGGTAGAGGCAGAGGTGGATCAGATGGAACAATTTTTATTTATTTTTTAACCACATAGTGAACTGTTCTCAAAAATTTTACATGGATGGGGGGGGGGGGGGAATCTCCCGATTTCTGCTATATACTTGTATCTGAAACGTAATTCCTATAGTGGGAATAAGCGACAGCAGACACTTCCACTAAAGCTTACTCGGGTCACCAATGGCTTGGAGGTGTTGACGTCCAACCTTATCCAGTTGATGTTTGTCATCATGGTGGAGATCATGGGACAACCTTGGGCATGGTGACTGTTGGCCGGCTGTTTGTTCCAATGCGCTCATTGTGCCTCTTATCTCTGTTTCCATCTCCAGCCTGTCTGCAAGAAAAGCTGACTGACTTCCTGCCAAAACTGCTTGACTGCTCGACAGAAATCAAAGGTTTCAACGACCCGCCAAAGCTTCCGACTTTCTCCACGCACGAGCTGTGCGAGCGGTTTGCTCGAATCATGTTGTCACTTAGTCGTATGCCGGCCGATGGGAGATGAACAATGCACCTTCTTACGCACCTTGTATAGACTTATTTTATTTTTATTTTTTTTATCCTTTTTTTTTTTTTTTTTTTTCGTTTTAGATTTTAACTCATGCCTTCTCGTGACAAGGTTTGCTTTGTTGCTGCTATAGGTTTTAACTTTCTTTTTGTTTTGTTTTTTTGTTACAAACCGCTAAAGACAAAACGACTGTATAGACTTTTAGCCAGACCGCAACCACACCTGAGTTACGCATGGCCTTCAAGCATCCATAAAGCAGAGCAGACGCAAACCAAACTATCCCAAAATATTTATGACGAGACCGCTTCCTTGGCCACGTTTATGTGACAGTATTACATCGCTTTTACAAAAAATTCATTTTATCAACCGCTTTTTTTTTTTTCTTTTTTTTTCCCCTCCCCCCCTTACATCTGGATTTATTATGTGACAGCAGCCATTTTAATTATCTGGCGCCTTGTTAAAGGACGCGGCGCCTGGTAGCTTGTAAATGAAATTAAAAGAATAAAGTTTTATTTATGGCTACTCCGTTTGCAAAAAAAAAAAAAAAATTTGATAAAAAAAATTCAGGAAGATATTGTACATTTGTGTATGAATAGAGGATTATTTTTGATGAGCTCAGCAGCACTTAATGGACGGGGTTTGTGGGGTTAAATTCTGTTTCTTGATTCGTTGAAGGTTTTTTTTTTTTTTTTTTTAATTTTTAGAAAATCCGCACATTATTTCTCGAATAAATTTTACTCTTTTTGTTAAAAAGAAAAAGCATGTGATGTGGCTGCGACTATAAGGGGTTAATCTACCTCCACTCAGACTGCAGAATGAGCACACGCCATGGTACAGTCCACTCAACTCGCTGCGAAAATCTCCAGAGATCGAGGACCATAGGTACTAGAGATGAGCACGCACCCATGGGAATGAATGAATGTGGCCGACTTTGCTGGCGGCCGGCCGCTTAAAGAGGACCTTTCACCACTTTTGGGCACATGCAGTGTTATATACTGCCGGAAAGCTGACAGTGCGCTGAATTCAGCGCACTGTCGGCTTTCCCGATCTGTGCCCGGTGTGAAGAGCTTACGGTCCGGTACCGTAGCTCTTCTATGGTCAGAAGGGCGTTTCTGACCATTAGCCAGAGACGTCCTTCTGCCTCGCGGCGCCTATCGCGCTGTGCTGTGGAGCGGGGAGGAACGCCCCCTCCCTCTGCTCACAGCGCTCGTCCATAGACGAGCATTATCAGGAGAGGGAGGGGGCGTTCCTCCCCGCTCCACAGCACAGCGCGATAGGCGCCGCGAGGCAGAAGGACGTCTCTGGCTAATGGTCAGAAACGCCCTTCTGACCATAGAGCACTACGGTACCGGCACCGTAAGCTCTGTACACCGGGCACAGATCGGGAAAGCCGACAGTGCGCTGAACTCAGCGCACTGTCAGCTTTCCGGCAGTATATAGAACTGCATGTGCCCAGATATGGTGAAAGGTCCTCTTTAACCCCCCTGCGTGCCGGCTGCGTCCATTCATTCCTATGGGTGCGTGCTATTCAAAACGAGAGTTTCGAATAGTACTCTCTCATCTCTAATAGGTTCCCAATACTGATACAAAGATCACCATATAAATGGGTGACTGTCCCTTTAAGAACAACTCCAGCAACTCCAACTCTTCGTCCCTCTCCAAAGGTTCTCCTCCATTGATTCCAGCACGGTTGGATTTTTTTTTTTCCCTCGCCATTCCTGAGCAGTCTACTCGTTTCTCCATCCAATATACTATTTGCGCTGACAAATGGGTGGTGCTGGACTGGAGCAGAAAAGTCAGGGTCTGTCCTCTTGACATTAAAGACCAGATTTGTAGAGTAGCACCTATTGAAGAGGTGAAAGTATGAAAGGTCCCTTTAATTCATTAGAAGTCTGGATGAAGACCTCTATTGGTCCATCCTTTGAAGTCGCATAGGCCTGGTGACTTGGGTGTTAAAAGCAACCCTATGTCTTGCCCAAGTGATTGGACCTAAGATCACACTGACCCGTACCCTGCAATAACCTCCACATTGGAACAGCATGATATTTCACCGGATCAGGAAACAGTATGGACACCAGCTACATCACCTATTGAAACACCTATTAGAGCCCCGTTAGGAGAATATTGCCCAAGGCTCCATTATCAGTCAACCCTACTTTCTGGGGTATTTGAGAAAATGGTTGATGATTGTAGCATCAAATCGTTCCGCGATTGTGGAGGGAATTCTGTGAACATGAGGATATCCAGTAACGTGAGGTGGTAACTAATTCTAGATACACCTCTAAGCCATGGTCCATATCTGAGCTCGAACATGGTTTGTGGATTCCGTTCCCCATCCAAAAATTGCAGAGAGAAAAGTCCTGTAAGCAGGGGTCTGCAGGTTCACCATCCTTATATCATGAATATACCCCGGTGTGAAGGAACACACATATTCACCTCTCCTGGGATTTCGGTTGTCTTCCACAGTGCTCGTCTTCCAGTGGGCTCTTGCGGAGTCTTCTGCAACGTGAGCCACCCGAGGTCCCTGCCGAGGCTCGATCGTGGGCCTTGGCTCAGTAGTCATGTGGTGCGTGCTGACATCATGGTGTGACTTATATTAATCACACTTCTGGTTTGTGCTTAACTAAAAAAAAAAATGCAGCCGGACCTTGGGAATAATTACTAAAAGAAATCCTACAAGGTTCGACCCATCTCTAATTCTATATAAGGCATCCGCTGCAACTACAACCAGTTTTTTTGGTGGATTAATGTTCACAAAGAGCCCATCGCTTCCCCCCCATGATGTTTGAGCCGTTCCTAGTATTCCTTTATGTTCTATTTCGTTATGGGTTATTTTTGGTTTACCCAACATAACAGGGCCCAGCTGCAGCCTACAAACAATGAGTTAATAAGTATGTGCTATGCTAATAACTAGAGATGAGCGAGTAGTATTCAATCAAATACCTTGCTGCCATAGGAATGTGTGTAAGCGGCTTAACCCCTTGGTGTTCGGCCGCTTACACGCATTCCTATGGCAGCGAGGTATTCGATCGAATACTACTCGCTCATCTGTGATAATAACTATTAGGTTCTGGGGATAATATCACACCTTCACAGGAGTATGGAGACTTCCAAAAGCCTTTTTTGCGCCACTGGGGGATTATCTCTGCTAAATCAGTTCTCCTTACGCTGTGCTGAAGAGATCCAACCAGAATGAAACAGCGCTGTCCACATCTTGGGATTCTGTTCCTTTTGGAATAGATTTACTGATTTGGCTAAACCTCACATAGCATTAAGGCTTGTTGAAAAAGTAGTTCATGATGTTTAAGGAGGCTGCCCCTAGAGGGCAGCAAGCAGAGGCACTGTTTTCCTATTTACATCTTGGAAAACAATTTGCATATTTTTCTAATCACTATTAGGTGATGTTTTAGCCAAAATGTGCAGGCTTGCAACCTGCGTCAAGAGTCCTCATGCATTGAGAGTTCCTATATAAAAAAATCTTACCAGCAAAAACATCGTTAAGGGGATATTGTCACTCCTTAGGGAGAGACCACCATGTAGGTGTGTGGAGTCTTATTAAGCCATATGCGCTCCACTGAGGGATCATGGGAAGAATATGCAAATCTGTCTTCCATGATGTACATGGTGGTCTCTCTAAGGAGTGATGTTATCCCCTTAACCCTGTCTAGAAGTCTCTCACCTCTGCCAAGTCAGTCTTCTCTACGCCGGGCTGAAGAGATCCAAATAGATTGAAACAGCTGTCCTTGGCTGAGAGACTATACTTGGTAAAATCCCACATCATTGCAGCAAAGGCCTCTGGGAAGATCGGGCATCATGTTAAAGGGAGCGCCCCCTAGTGGGCTGCATGACTGAGGCACTGTCCTATATCCAGCAGAAACATCGTAATATAATAAAAAAATGTTTAATTTACATTTTTAATCCTGTTTCTAGAAAAAAAAATTAAAAATAATGAAATCGTTGCCCCATCCTCTCCGCCTTCTTAACAAACTACTCGCCCGGAAATCCCTGCTTTACTATTTCAAGTCTGGCTGATCACAGTTTTATGGTTGGTAAATCCCATATTCTGGGAAGAAGAAGTATTTCACTAATATTTTCTCAGAAGAGAGTGGCAGCGGCGGACATTCCTGTTCATCATGTGATGGAAACACAAAGAAGGTGCTGTTAGTGGGGCGAGACAGGTTTTTAATTTTGAGTACATCTCCGCAACGGAGTACAGACCACATACTGACTTAATAAGGTGAAATCTCAGTTTTATCAGTTTTATTAGTGCTTGAAACCATTAACATGAGTGACAAGCCCTGGTGTTTAGAGGGGAATATTTTGAACTTACCTTTCTTGTGTCGAAGTACAATGTTGCTGCTGAGAAATTACATTTTTATTCATATGCAAATGAGCTGTTCGGTGCACTCAGGGCGGGGGGCATAGATGTTGGTGCACCCATTTTATTTTGTAGTCACACCACCATGGTCAATGATTTACTGCAACCACAAAAGAAGATGGTGCTCCAACAGCTGTGGCCCCACCCCAAGTGCACCGAACAGCTCATTTGCATATGGATTAATAGATTAATTTCTTTAAAACAAGAAAGGTATGTTCATTGTCTCATTAAGAAACCGCCCTACAATAGCATATAAAGGGTTTAGAAGTAGTTTTGGTGGGTGTAAGACTGCCTGTAATTGGCTCTATGTACTGTGTATATGACATATTACTTATAGGTAGGGTTGAGCCGATCTTGAGATTTCAGGATCGTTTTTAAAATCCGATTTCCGATCATTTTCCATTGGAGCCCGATCCCAATTCCGATCCTAATGCAAGTCAATGGGATTTTTTTTTTTTTTTTTAATGATCAAAGATCGGATTTTAAAAAAATATCCTATTCACTACACAGCATGGAGTCCAAAATTTGAACACTTTAATTTTTGGACTCCACACTGTGTAGTGATTAAAAAAAAATCTGCCGGCTACTTCCGCTTGCCTGCACAGATCCGCTGGCGCTCCCCGTTCTTTTTGCTCCTCCTCTATCTCATTCACATGTCTTCAGAGCGTCACGCGCGCCCCCCACCTCCCTAGGCTAGTGTTAGAAATGCTGGCAGTAGGCGGGGCTTGTGCCTTAGGAGAGTGTTGGCGGGTACAGGGTGGGGAGATGTGAGTGCAGTGGCAGTGGATCTGTACAAGTAAGTTGAGCGATTGGAATTCCGTTCCCGATTTATTTTATTTTTAAGTGGGATTGGAACCCGATCGCGATCGTGAAATTTACTCAATTGCCGATTGGGATCCGATCTTTTCCAATCCCGATCGGTCAACCCTACTTATAGGTAAATGGATGTCATAGAGAACCCCACTTAGGACCTAACTTATTCATGTATTAGGGTCAGTTCACACGTGAAAACCGCCTAGCTTATTTGTGCGAGGTAAAAAACCTCGAGGAGTTTTTTTGACGCTGTTTTTTGCATTCCACGCGGTTTTTTACGAGGTTTTTGACGCGGTTTTCGCTAGCGGTTTTCGCTAGGGTTTTTTTTCCTATATGTGCTATAGAAACTGCAGGCGAAAACCGTGCGGTTTTTTGCAAAAAACCGCGCGATTTTGTGTGCAAAAAACCCCGCGGTTTTTTACCGCGCGGTTTTCGCCTCCCATTCACTTCTATGCAATTCTTCAGGCGTTTTCCACCTGAAGAAAGGTCATGTCGCTTCTTCAGGCGGAAAACGCTAGGAGGAAAAAAAAAGCTAGTGGTCTACATAGACCACCATGTTAAAGGAGAGGTTTTTGAAGCGAATTCCGCTGTCAAAAACCTCCCCTTTGCCCACGTGTGAACTAGCCCTTATATGGCCTGGCCTGTCATATAATGAATACCAAATATATGAGAAAATATCATATTTACATTAAAAAATATACTAAAAATATTTTGAAAAGTTAAACTAAAATATATATATATATATATATATATATATATATATTTATTTAGTGTTTTAACTATATTTTTAGTGGATTTCTTTTAGATTTTTTTTTTATGTGATTTTTTTTGCAATATTCACTTAGGATATTGGAGCAATCACAATACACTGACACGTCCTGTTTTCTCCAACTAACTTATGAGCTTATGGTGAACACTAGTGGAAAAAAAAAAAAAAAAGCTAGCGGCACCCATTGAAGTCAATGGGAGGCTTTTTTTTCACTGCTGAAAATTCAGCGCCAAATAAAGCGCCATTTTCCTCTGTGTGAATGGACCCTAAAACATGGGATCTCACCTTGTGTGTGAGTGTACAATTCTTAACATCGTGTATGGAGAAAGATGGAGATTAAGTACCAGCCGGATGGACAAGAAAACACACAAGACTCATCACATATGTGAGAAGTCTTTCATAATAACATCATAACAATGGTTTATTTTATAGTATCAGGCCTTACAAGTTAACTAGGTTCCATATAATGGGAATAATGCTTATAAGTGTTGCTTCCAATCAGAATTGCCATACCATATGAAGAATGTATAGATTAAATATATTTTGCAGAATATTCTGACCCAGACATAATAGCTGGGTTCATTTTACGCTATGAGCAGAAATAGACAAAAGAAGGCAGTCAATGAGGTGTTTGCAGAGGGGAGCTGGGTAAAATTAGACAATAATAACATTAATATTTTATTCTCTTTATGTTCTATGTTATTCACTACTACCTTATCATACTGTATTTTTCTAGAAGGGCAAAATATTGTAGGCTATGGGTATTAGATTTGACTCTGGACACATACTCTTTATATGGCATCCCAGCGAGCTGCTGAGATGCCGGAACAATCACGGGCACAGCGTGAGAAACGAGTTCAGCGGCAGGCTAGCTTGACAGCTGCAGAAACACTGGAGCAGGCAGATCATCAACATCAACAACATGCTCATTATATGATGTGCCACCGAGGTGCTCAGATGCCAGAACAGTCACAGGCACAGTGCAAGAAACAAGTTCAGCAGCAGGCCAGCTTCAGAGCATCCAAAACAACGGAGCACGCGGATCATCAACGCCAAGAACACCCTCATTAAATGACGTCCCAGTGAGGTGCTGAGATACTGGAACAATCACGGACACAGCGCGAGGAACGAGTTCAGCAGCAGGCCAGCTTGACAGCTGTCGAAACGCCACAGCAGGCGAATCATCAACACCAACAACATGCTCATTATATGGTGTCCCAGCGAGCTGCTGAGATGCCGGAACAATCACAGGCACAGTGTGAGGAACAAGATCAACAGCAGGACAGCTTGCGAGCTGCCAAAATGCCGAAGCAGGCAAACCATCGACGGCAGCAATTTGCTGAATATAGGCGGATCATCAACCTGCAGACAAAGTCGTGGGCAGAAGCTAGTAGTAACACAAATGAAGACCACACAATGTTGCCTTGATGTGTAATTCTGACACATTACCAGCAGGTGGCGCTTCCGCACTGCTGATGTGACTACCTTAAGCCCCTCCATGTTGTAGATTTCTGCGGCTGATTACTGGTGGCACTTTGTTACATTCTTCTGTGGAAGAATAAAAGGCGCTGAGAGTTTCCCGGCTTTTCATCTCCCATCTTACATAAAATATATAAAAGTTATGGTAATTCGGTAAAGATGATGAAAGCCCCAGGAGGATCGCCGGCTTTTTCTCATGCTGCATTATGTCACATTATGCTACTTTTCCAAGTTTGTCCTGGTTCTTCTTAAGAATTAATTTCTTTTAAGATGAAAATCCGGTGAGGATTTACATTCAGATTGTACATTAAAGGGGCTTGTTTAGAAGTGAGACTCCAGATATCCGTCCAGTCAGTTCATTCCTCTCTCCGATGCTAATAATTCAGTCTGTTTGAGGAGAAAAGCTGCGAGCTAGGATTACACCGTGTTCTCTGGCCAAAACCCAGGCTAAAAATAAACTCTTAGCAAATATCTTTTTCTGGGTTTTTTTTCACTCTGCAAAATTTTAACCCAATTTTTTCCATTCCAAGGTAAAAATTGCAAAACGTTCCGGGTTCTCGGAGATGAATCCTTAAGATCAATCCACACGTTTTTGGGTTTTTTTGCAGATTTGAGATGTGAATTCTGCAAGAACAAGCCTTGACCATTTACGGTTTGCAAAAGTCTCTTTGCATGTAGCGAAAAGTCCACAGCATGTCAATTCGGTGGTGGATTTTTTTTGTGAATGTATAACATCTGTGACAAAATTCATATTCGTGACATATGCTGTGGACTCTTTGGGGGAGGTTTATTGTGCCTTTAATAGCTGTCCGGTGTCTACTGTACAAGGTATTCAAACATTGGATTTTTGTGAACAAAATGTATAAATTTTTAGGTGTTCTGCCTCCCACTTCGCTCTAATTCAAGAGGCTGTAGAGAGGGAGATGCACCAAATTCACTTGCAATGCTTAGGCCAGTAAGGCCCAGTTCACATCTGCGTTTGGGTTTCCGTTCGGGGAGTCCGCTTGGGGACCCCCCCCCTCCCCCAAACGGAAACCTATACGTATAGAAAAACAGTTACCTAGACTATAATAGGGTCCGTGTAGTTTCAGCTAGATTTTCACACGAAACATGGGGAGGGAAAAGCCCTGCAAGCAGCAATTTTCTCTCCATATGTTTCATGCAGAAACTGGACGGAAACCACACGGACCCTATTGTAGTCGATGGGGTCCATGTGTTTCCTTAGGTAACTGGTTTTCTTTGCATATAGGTTTCCGTTTGGATGGGTCCAGTGGCGTAACTAGGAATGGCGGGGGCCCCCCCTCCAAAGACCCCGACCGACCACCCCTTTTCCCCCCGCGTTCCTGCACATTCTATTATGCCCCATAGTGGCCCCTGTACACAGTATTATACCCCATAGTGGCCCCTGCACACAGTATTATGCCCCATAGTGGCCCCTGTACACAGTATTATACCCTATAGTGGCTCCTGGATACAGTATTATTCTCCATAGTGGCTCCTGCACAAAGTATTATCCCCTATAGTGGCCCTTGTAGCACAGTATTATATACTGTAATAACCCCTTCATCCCTAGTACTGTGTGCTGACAGCCTGCCCTGCACACACGGGTTAAACTCACCAGTCCGCACTCACTCTCCATAAGTCCTCGGCGCTGCTCACTCTATCCCCCGGCTCTATCTTCTTCCTGCACGATGTCTCCACCCCTCCCCCACTCTCAGGACGCATGCTGAGACTCTCCACCACCCAGAACTTGACACCTCAGGTGGCCTCGGGCCTCAAAAAGTAAAATTTATTGTTTATTTATTTTTTTGGGCATATTAACTAGTGAGGGGGCCCGGGCCCCCTAAGCTGTCGGGCCCTGTGGCAGCTGCTACCACTGCTACCATGGTAGTTGCGCCACTCGTGGGCCCCTAAGTCGACTCTTCAAATGGATTACCGAATGCAGATGTGAACTGTGTCTTAGTGGCATAAATGATCCCTTAAATCTATGCTAGCTATAAGCCCAGGGAACAGAGGGGTAAGTTAAAGCTCATGGACAAAAATGCAAAATCTTCAATGGGGCCCCTTTATACCACTGTATGTGCTATTTAGAATATTGGTATATTATATGTGGTAGAGAGACCTATAAAGCCCCCTCAGGGTCCAGGGTTTGGTAGTGACTGCTTCTGTTGCACCCCCTGCTGGTAGAGGGTATGCTCGATATACAAAGAGACATGTGCCACCTTATGAATTAGGTGCAACCTCCGCTGGTGCAAGGAATACGAAGACTGGGGTCGAATATGCCAGACTTCTTAAATCTCTCCCATCGGGGTAAATATCCTCCACATCTGTACCTACCCTATATTTTCCAACTTTTGTTGGCACTCTTCTATATGTTAGGGTAAGTTCACACGGGGTTTTTTGGTCCGGAACCTGAGGCGGAGGCCAAAAATGGGCTGAAGTCTTCCCTTATTTCAAGATCTTCCTGGAAGTTCCAGCAGAGTTGGTACGTATGACTTACCCTTAAAGGCTATGTCTACCTTTACACAAAGCTTTATTTTAATATTGTTCCAGTTCATATAAAATGAGGCAAAAAGTTGTATTTTTAAATGCTACCAGTTTGGAGCACAAATGATAAATTTCATAATGTGTATTATTTTTGGGGGAAAGATGAAAAAAAAAAAAAAATCAGCAGATTACAATATTGTTTTTTGTTTCACCACTTTTGCGCAATAAAAACACTGTACAATCTTTATTTTGTACTGCCGTACTCAGACAGTTCGATATATTTTTATTTGTCTTTTGTGAGGTCTTTTTGAAAACTGCTGCAGCCATTTTTTATTTTTGTGTTTTTTGTTTTTTACCACCTTCCATCCAAAAGTCATACATTGTCTATGTCTCCATTTATAGAGTTATGTGAGGGCTCATTATTTTGCAGGACAACTTGTACTTTTTAATGGTATTTTAAGGATTTTTATGCAGCAATTTCCCAGTAGCTGCTGGTGAATCCTAGGGGAGGGGCACAATAGACAGTCCTAAGCTGAATTCCCAATAGGAATAACAATAGGCGGCAACTGGTCGACGGGCCCTTCCTATATAAGTGACAACACAGAACGAAGACAAGACAAACAACAACAAAGGGAGGTCAGCTAGCCAAGGGTCCGGTAACAGTTGAGCAATGCAGTACAGAATCAGAATCCAAGAGAGAAGTCAAGGGTAAGATAGAGGTCAGAGGTAAGGTATACAATAGTAGCAGACAGAGGAGCTTAGCAGGGACAAAGTCACAGGACAGAGTCTCAATAGCCAACAAGGCTGTGTGGGCTAATGGCCTGTATATAGGAAGCCAAAGACCCGCCCTAGGCTTGATTCGTAGACACGCTGTCAATCACACAGGCCAGACTAGAATTAACCATTTGATGAAAAGATTGAAACAAGGAGCGGGAGATGGGTGTGGTGGAAATTCAACCACAGAGGACAGAAAATAGAACAGTGTTCACAGAGTGCAACAAAAAAAACTCACGCATAGAATCAAACTTAACTCGCCTCCTGCGCCGCAGCGTTTGAGCGTAGGGTGGCACAGAGACCCGAACAGGCAGAGACGTTACAGGTATCATATAATATTCCATACAGTGTACTGGGAAGTTGAAAAAAAACTTAAATTACCATATTCTGACACTTTTAATTTTTCTATATTTCTGCATATGGAGCCGTGTAATGTGAAAAAGAAAAAGGGAGGGGATTTAACATTTTTAGGACCCTGCAATATACTGCAATGCTGATGTATTGCAGTATATTGTACAATGAATTGATTTTTGTTCCCCTCTGCCGATTCCTACGTCAGTCTCCCCTGATTTCTATATACGCCTGTGGTTTCTGCTCTCCATAAAGGCCTATAAATGAGTCTAGTTTTGGTTTGGAAGGCATTTTGGACCCGACGGACTCCCTTTAAAGATTCTGTTTTCCAAATTAAATGACTTCTGTATTTTATAAAGCGCGGACAGCAATTCATTCATCTAAAATGAAAAGGATGAAAGAAGCAGAAAGAAGAAATAGACTTGTCATAAATTTTCAGTGAGTTAATTCTTTACAATTTACAGACTTCATGGAAGTCACTAAATTTCCACCAACAGAATAAATTAATTATTTTGCTTTTTCATCCTTACATGAACTTTCTGTTGAGGAAATTTTTTTTTTCCACAAAAGGATTTTTACTTGTTCATCTTCATGGAATTAACAGGATAGAAACATTTGTCATAAACATAGAATACGTAGTTACATAGTAGATGAGGTTGGATGAAGACATCAGTCCATCAAGTCCAACCTATAACCCTACAATCCCCTACAGCGTTGATCCAGGGGAAGGCAAAAAACCCCATGAGGCTCATGCCAATTGCCCCATTTCTGGGGAAAAATTCCTTCCCGAATATTCTAAGAAGAGTGTTAAGCTATAGGTACCATTATTTCTGACATCTTTGTATCTAGAAGGCCTTAAAGGGGTTGTCCGATGAAAAGCATCCTATCTATACTGCTAGTTTATGTGGATTTAAGACTTTTCCTAAATACATTGCTTTATCAAAACTGCTTTGTTTGGCCGCTATCTTAATTTATTCACTTCATTGTTGACACTGCGTTTCTATGGCCACTGGGCTTATCTGCTCATTTCCCAAGTGATGTAGCTGCCTGCTCTCAGGGGGGGAGGGAGGGGTTGACAAGCAACAGAGCTCATCAGATAGATTTACACTTGCACTTACAGGTCACAGGTGTGGTCAAGGTTGCAGTGGAGGAGTAGGCTTTCAGAGAGGTCCTGCCAGGAATTTTGGGCTGGGAGAGGAGATAGGCCACCCCAGTTTTCACCCCGGCCCATCCTCAACTACATTCACCAAGTCTGTCATTACAGAGAAGCAGTTTCCCTGACTGCAGGTGCTTGTCCATGCATCGGTGGTCAAGTGGACCTTACAGCAAAGCGCGGAACTCACGGCTCGACTAATGTTAGGGGACACGTGCTGGCGCAAGGCGGGAACAGCACACCAACAGAGATTGTGATGGCTAGGGGCATCATAGCGAGGGGCCGCAGCTGCCATCAGGTCACGGAAGGCATGAGTCTCCACTAGCAGGAACGCCAACATCTCCAGGACCAGCAGTTTTGATATGAGGCTGTTGAAGGCTTGGACATATGGGGGGTTGCGCTGTACTTCTGTCGGCAATGAAAGGCCTGGGAGATGGGGAGTTGCTGGGAAGAGGCGCATGATGGTGCAGGCGAGAGGAGCAGAGGCTGGAAAATGGGCAGATGAGGGTGAACTCCACAAAGTGTCAGATGCAGATATTGAGGTGTCCAGGCTGGTGGTCTGGACTGCAGCACCAGCACTGGAAACTGTGGAAGAGTCAGTGTTGGCAATACCGGCCGACGATTGTCCTGCGTTTGCTCTCTCCCACTGAGCCCAGAGCTTGCCTTCCAAATGACGGCGCATGTCAGAGGTGGTAAGGTTGCTCTTTTCAGAGCCCTTACTCAGTTTAGACTTGCAAAGTGTGCAAACCGCATTAAATTTTTCCTCCGTGTATACATTGAAAAATCTCTACAACATCGAGGAACGTGGCCTCGATGGGGGAGTTTCTCTCGGGTGGCTAGAAGTGGGAGCATCTGGCTTCTGTGCTTCTTGCCTGGCTTCTGTGAAGCAGCTGTCCTGTGCCTCTGGACATGCCTCTGCCTCTAGCCACTTTTTTTGCTGCTGCGCTTGCCTCCAGATCTACACTGCTTTCCCCCCTAGACATCACCCCTGTCCATGTCGGGTCGGTGGCCTTGTCATCCACCAACTCCTCTTCCAATTGCTCATTCTCCTCTTACTGCAAACCACACATAACCACAGCTTGCCCTGATGGCCACTGTGTCTCATCATCATCACTGAGGCCCAGAAACGCTAGTTGCGAGTCCACAACCACAAATTTGGCAGGAAATGGCAGATGCTCCAGTATTTGGGCATCAGGACACACAAAGTCGTCTGGTAGCTCCTGGGATTCGGGAAGTGGTTCAACATAGGGAGAGACAGTAAAAGGACCCGAAAAGAGATCCTGGGAGGGGGTAAGGGTGGGATGAGTCTGTTGGGAAGATTGGGCATGTTGGGAGGAAGGAGAGGCAGACTCTTGGGTATGAAGATGACTGCAGTAGTGGCTGACTGGCTGGTGGAAAAGCAGCTGGAAGCAATATCCGCTAGCCATTGTAACACCTGTTCCTGGTGCTCAGGCCTAGTGTGCGTTGTACCCTGCACCCTGCTTAACACAGCTGTCAAATCAGGAATTGTGATGACCACATGCTAATGTTTCTTTCGGTTTTAAGTTATGTTTCTGTCCGTATTCATGTAGAGGAAAGAAGGTTTCAAATTATTTATCCACTTTCATAGAGGTTCTAGTCAATGTGTAAAGTGTCCAGTGGAAAGGATGGGATAGGACATAAGTCTGCCACCCATGGGCACTCATGGTGCAGAAACTGAGGGAGCTGACTTTGATGAACCCTTGGGTTTTGGAGATGGAGCTCCATCAAAGGTCTCTGCTGCTCACACACCCTGCTCAACATATGGTATCTAGGGTTTCAGCGTGTGGTGACTGCGCTGCGCACAACAGTCAGTGTTCGGTTCAGTGTATTGAGGCTAGCACCAGGTACTTGCCAAAGTGGGCACACAATTGCCGCACTTTCACCAGTAGCTCAAGAACATTGTGGTACATTTTTAAAGACCGTTGCACCAATAAGTTGAAAACGTGGGCCAGGCATGGACCATGTTGGGGTCTGGCAAGCTCCAGAGCCGCTACCAGGTTCCGGCCATTATCACACACGAAAAAATGCCTGGGCCCAGGTGCAGTGGCGAAAACCACATTGCCATATCATCCAGGATGGCATCCCTGACCTCGGAGGCACTGTGCTGTCTGTCCCCCATGCTGATGAGCTTCAGCACGGCCTGCTGACGTCTCCCCACGCCAGTGGTGCAGCGTTTCCAGCTCGTAGCTGGGGTCGATTTAGCGGAGGAGGAGGGTGGTATTTCAGCACTCCTGCCAGGAATATTGGGCGGGGAGACAAGGCAGGCCACCACAGTTTTCAACCCGGTCCCAGCCTCAACTACATTCAGCCAGTGTGCCGTGATTGAGATGTAGCGTCCCTGGCCGCATGCACTTGTCCACGTGTTGGTGGTCAAGTGGAACTTTGTGCAAAGCGCAGAACTTAGGGCCCACCTGATGTTACGGGACATGTGCTGGTGCAAGGCTCAACTCACCTCAAGGGCCAAAAACACTGCTAGTGAATTTTGTTCAGTTCCAAAGGACTCTGTGTTTAGATTTGGCTCAGTCGCAGCTCCAGAACATGCCTTTGAAGGCAAGGTTTCCTTTAGTGGTTCCATCTCAGCAGGATGATGTTGGTGAAGCTTGGTTAAATCTGGTGTCGGAAGGGAAAGTGGTTTCTGATCTACAGCTAAAGTACTGGAGCATGTTGTTTGGACAATTAACACCTGATCAGAACCCTGTATAGGTAATGTAGAGTCCGATGTTAGAGGACCATTACCGCTAGTAGTGGTTGCAGCAAATTCTCCACCTTTGCGGTCCTCTAAATAAAAGTTACCCCCAGGACTTAATGCCAAAATTTTATCAATTTCCCAATCAAAATCAAGGTCAATGTCTGGGTCCTCAGTCCAATCCACTGCATCAATCCAACACAATGAGAGTGATGGTTCTGGAACCACTGTTTTAGGGGCAAAGAGTTTTAAAGGGGCTAACACTCTGCTGGTGCAAGGCTCAACTCACTCCAAGGGCCAAAAACACTGCTGGTGCAAGGCTATACTAAGTTAAAGGGCCTCAATCTCTGCTGGTAGCTCAGCTTAAGGGCCTCTAACTTAATTTGGAAGGGCTCATGTTAAGGGCCAGAAAAGTGAATTTTTGGAGGTCTTACCACATCACACACACACACACATCCACAATGACAGTTCAGGGTGGGTACTGTTGGATTTCCCATTGCCTATTCCATCTGTGGTTCTCATGGGCAACGTGATTTAAAGGGGTGCTTGTTAAGGTTTCATTAGTGTAAAATGTGGGTTTCTGTCCATACAAGTGTGGAGGAAAGAAGGTTTCCAGGTATTTTCCACTTTCATAGAGGTTCTATTGAGTTTGTAAAGTGTGTAGTTGATAGGCTGTGATATTGGGGTAATAGAAGGTCTTTGGTGTGTTAGATGCCCCCAGACATGCTTCCCCTGCTGTCCCAGTTGCATTCCAGAGGTGTTGGCATCATTTGCTGAGGTGTCATAGTGGACCTGTTGACCCTCCTGAGTCGAGTTTGGGTTTCCCCTGAAACACTTTTTTTTCCCATAGACTATAATGGGGTTCGATATTCATTCGAATAGTTGAATATTGAGGGCCTATTCGAAACAAATAACGAATATCGAATATTTCACTGTTCGCTCATCTCTAGTCTCTACCTCTAATTTTCATCTATTGCTTACCTAGATCGCACTGGCATTGGCTGATACGGTCTTTAAGCCAGGCAAGACCTTATCACCCATCTTTTTGCAGTTACTAAGTTCTTGGTTCCCCAGAAATGGTTGCAGAGTGAACTGAATCACATCTGTAGGCTTGAGGAGCTCTCTGGTTGGGCCATGGGTTCCTGCATCAAGTTTCTAAAGATGTGACCTTCCGTGGCTTAGATTTACGGGTTGTTTATAGGCCCTCCCTCACACCCGGTGCTCTAGGCGCCTTCTGGTGAGCTCGTGTTTCAGATACTTGTGTACCAGACAATCTTGGTGCAGATATTTCTGGTGGTCCTATGTTAATTCTACACTCTGTTTACTTTTGTCGAACCAATGATTTATCTACTTACCTATTTGCCCCTCCTTGGCCGCTGTAGTTTTCGGGCCTGATGGCCCCACTGCTACTCTGTGATGTTATTACTTTGGACTCCTATACATTAATTTCTCTATTATACAACAAGTGGGGTGTTCCTACCTGTTTGGGACTGGGAGGTACGGCCTCTCATCATTGCCCTTTATCGCCTCCCCTTTGAGTTACTGACGTTGACCTGACCCTCTTGCCCTGTCCTCTTCTCCCCCCCAGGCCATAGAGAGTTGCTCAGAAGGTTTGAAGAAGAGACAATAGTATTACATCTAAGTTATAGTAATTCTTCTTAACCACTTCCGGACCGCCCATAGACTTTATACGTCCGGGAAGTGGTTGCCTTGTTCTGACAGGACGTGCCGGTACGTCCAATCAGAACACAGCAGCTGCATGGAGATCGTGCAGCTGCTGAAGCTGGGAGCCGGCTGTAACTTCAGCCGGAGCTCCCAGAGAGATGGCAGGGAAGGTTTATTCCTGTCCCTGCCTTCTCGATTGCTGTGTATACAGCACTCAATACGCGCTGTATACACGGCTATGGGCGCCGCCATGATGCGGCCGCCCTCTGACCCGGCGGTCATGTGATCCGCCGGGAGCAGCGTCTTGCAACAGCTACTGGGTCCTACAGGACCCAGATCAGCTCTGTATACTGTGTATACAACGTGCAGGAGTCTGTATTCCTCCTGCAACTGGGGCTAAATATACCAGTCTCAGTTACAGGGGAAATCAGCCTCTGTAACAAAAAATAAAGTCATCAGATGTCCCCAAAGGTCTCTTATCACCTTATGAGGACACAATCTGAAAAAAATATAAAATAAAAATATAATAAAAAAGTGTTAAAAAATGTAAATAAAATAATAATAATTAAAAAAAATAATACACTAATAAAACGCCGTTATTAAAGGTTATAGCCCCACCCCCGACGACACCATACAAAACAAAAATTATCGTAACGGAGTGGAGAAACTATTTTATAAAGTTTTTCAGTGACACTTTGTGTTATTAAATAAAAAAAAATAATAATACATTGAAAACCAGACGCAATTTCCCTCCTATTATGTTTATATTTTCCTGGATATAAAAAAATTAAAACACATTTGAAAATAAAAACAACATAAAAATAAAGCTCTATGTGTCCCCGAAAAAAGACGCAGAAATTAGTCGACTGAGACATACGAGAAAAATGTTACAGCCCTCAAAACCGCACATACAAAAAAAACAAAAATGTGTCTGGTCCTGGACCACGAATTGGCTCGGTACTGAAGTGGTTAAGATTAGAGATGAGCGAACACTAAAATGTTCGAGGTTCGAAATTCGATTCGAACAGCCGCTCAATGTTCGTGTGTTCGAACGGGTTTCGAACCCCATTATAGTCTATGGGGAACAGATACTCGTTAAGGGGGAAACCCAAATCCGTGTCTGGAGGGTCACCAAGTCCACTATGACACCCCAGGAAATGATGCCAACACCTCTGGAATGACACTGGGACAGCAGGGGAAGCATGTCTGGGGGCATCTAACACACCAAAGACCCTCTATTACCCCAACATCACAGCCTAACAACTACACACTTTACACACTCAATACCACCTCTCTGACAGTAGGAAAACACCTTGAAACATGTGTATTTGGCACTTGCAGTGAGGAGAGCTTGTCACCAGCAGTGAATTTGGCCCTTGTAGTAAGTTGAGGTTGGCACCAACATTTGTTTTGAAAATCAGGGTGGATTGAGCCTCTAACCAGCAGAGTTTGGGCAAATTCATGGTGGAGGGAGCCTCTAAAAACCCCAGTTTGGACCAATTCATGGTGGAGGGAGACTCTAAAAACCCCAGTTTGGACCAATTCATGGTGGAGGGAGCCTCTAAAAACCCCAGTTTGGACCAATTCATGGTGGAGGGAGCCTCTAACCAGCCCAGTTTGGGCAAATTCATGGTGGAGGGAGCCTCTAACCAGCCCAGTTTGGACCAATTAATGGTGGAGGGAGCCTCTAACCAGCCCAGTTTGGACCAATTAATGGTGGAGGGAGCCTCTAACCACCCCAGTTTGGACCAATTCATGGTGGAGGGAGCCTCTAACCAGCCCAGTTTGGACCAATTCATGGTGGAGGGAGCCTCTAAAAAACCCAGTTTGGACCAATTCATGGTGGAGGGAGCCTCTAAACAGCCCAGTTTGGGCAAATTCATGGTGGAGGGAGCCTCTAACCACCCCAGTTTGGACCAATTCATGGTGGAGGGAGCCTCTAAACAGCCAAGTTTGGACCAATTCATGGTGAAGGGAGCCTCTAAAAACCCGTTTGGACCAATTCATGGTGGAGGGAGCCTCTAACCAGCCCAGTTTGGGCAAATTCATGGTGGAGGGAGCCTCTAAACAGCCCAGTTTGGGCAAATTCATGGTGGAGGGAGCCTCTAACCAGCCCAGTTTGGACCAATTCATGGTGGAGGGAGCCTCTAACCAGCCCAGTTTGGGCAAATTCATGGTGGAGGGAGCCTCTAAACAGCCCAGTTTGGGCAAATTCATGGTGGAGGGAGCCTCTAACCAGCCCAGTTTGGACCAATTAATGGTGGAGGGAGCCTCTAAACAGCCAAGTTTTGGGAAATTCATGGTGGAGGGAGCCTCTAACCAGCCCAGTTTGGACCAATTAATGGTGGAGGGAGCCTCTAAACAGCCAAGTTTGGACCAATTCATGGTGGAGGGAGCCTCTAACCAGCCCAATTTGGACCAATTAATGGTGGAGGGAGCCTCTAAACAGCCAAGTTTTGGGAAATTCATGGTGGAGGGAGCCTCTAACCAGCCCAGTGTGGGCAAATTCATGGTGGAGGGAGCCTCTAACCAGCCCAGTTTGGGCAAATTCATGGTGGAGGGAGCCTCTAAACAGCCCAGTTTGGGCAAATTCATGGTGGAGGGAGCCTCTAACCAGCCCAGTTTGGACCAATTCATGGTGGAGGGAGCCTCTAACCAGCCCAGTTTGGACCAATTCATGGTGGAGGGAGCCTCTAACCAGCCCAGTTTGGACCAATTCATGGTGGAGGGAGCCTCTAACCAGCCCAGTTTGGACCAATTCATGGTGGAGGGAGCCTCTAAACAGCCCAGTTTGGGCAAATTCATGGTGGAGGGAGCCTCTAAAAAACCCAGTTTGGACCAATTCATGGTGGAGGGAGCCTCTAATTAGCCCAGTTTGGACCAATTAATTGTGGAGGGAGCCTCTAACCAGCCCAGTTTGGACCAATTAATGGTGGAGGGAGCCTCTAACCACCCCAGTTTGGACCAATTAATGGTGGAGGGAGCCTCTAACCACCCCAGTTTGGACCAATTCATGGTGGAGGGAGCCTCTAACCAGCCCAGTTTGGACCAATTCATGGTGGAGGGAGCCTCTAAAAAACCCAGTTTGGACCAATTCATGGTGGAGGGAGCCTCTAAACAGCCCAGTTTGGGCAAATTCATGGTGGAGGGAGCCTCTAACCACCCCAGTTTGGACCAATTCATGGTGGAGGGAGCCTCTAAACAGCCAAGTTTGGACCAATTCATGGTGAAGGGAGCCTCTAAAAACCCGTTTGGACCAATTCATGGTGGAGGGAGCCTCTAACCAGCCCAGTTTGGGCAAATTCATGGTGGAGGGAGCCTCTAAACAGCCCAGTTTGGGCAAATTCATGGTGGAGGGAGCCTCTAACCAGCCCAGTTTGGACCAATTCATGGTGGAGGGAGCCTCTAACCAGCCCAGTTTGGACCAATTCATGGTGGAGGGAGCCTCTAACCAGCCCAGTTTGGACCAATTCATGGTGGAGGGAGCCTCTAACCAGCCCAGTTTGGACCAATTCATGGTGGAGGGAGCCTCTAAACAGCCCAGTTTGGGCAAATTCATGGTGGAGGGAGCCTCTAAAAAACCCAGTTTGGACCAATTCATGGTGGAGGGAGCCTCTAATTAGCCCAGTTTGGACCAATTAATTGTGGAGGGAGCCTCTAACCAGCCCAGTTTGGACCAATTAATGGTGGAGGGAGCCTCTAACCACCCCAGTTTGGACCAATTAATGGTGGAGGGAGCCTCTAACCACCCCAGTTTGGGCAAATTCATGGTGGAGGGAGCCTCTAACCAGCCCAGTTTGGACCAATTAATGGTGGAGGGAGCCTCTAAACAGCCAAGTTTTGGGAAATTCATGGTGGAGGGAGCCTCTAACCAGCCCAGTTTGGACCAATTCATGGTGGAGGGAGCCTCTAAACAGCCCAGTTTGGGCAAATTCATGGTGGAGGGAGCCTCTAAACAGCCCAGTTTGGGCAAATTCATGGTGGAGGGAGCCTCTAACCAGCCCAGTTTGGACCAATTAATGGTGGAGGGAGCCTCTAAACAGCCAAGTTTTGGGAAATTCATGGTGGAGGGAGCCTCTAACCAGCCCAGTTTGGACCAATTAATGGTGGAGGGAGCCTCTAACCACCCCAGTTTGGACCAATTCATGGTGGAGGGAGCCTCTAAACAGCCAAGTTTGGACCAATTCATGGTGGAGGGAGCCTCTAAAAACCCCAGTTTGGACCAATTCATGGTGGAGGGAGCCTCTAACCAGCCCAGTTTGGGCAAATTCATGGTGGAGGGAGCCTCTAAAAAACCCAGTTTGGACCAATTCATGGTGGAGGGAGCCTCTAATTAGCCCAGTTTGGACCAATTAATTGTGGAGGGAGCCTCTAACCAGCCCAGTTTGGACCAATTAATGGTGGAGGGAGCCTCTAACCACCCCAGTTTGGACCAATTAATGGTGGAGGGAGCCTCTAACCTGCCCAGTTTGGACCAATTAATGGTGGAGGGAGCCTCTAACCACCCCAGTTTGGACCAATTCATGGTGGAGGGAGCCTCTAACCAGCCCAGTTTGGACCAATTCATGGTGGAGGGAGCCTCTAATTAGCCCAGTTTGGACCAATTAATTGTGGAGGGAGCCTCTAACCAGCCCAATTTGGACCAATTAATGGTGGAGGGAGCCTCTAACCACCCCAGTTTGGGCAAATTCATGGTGGAGGGAGCCTCTAACCAGCCCAGTTTGGACCAATTAATGGTGGAGGGAGCCTCTAAACAGCCAAGTTTTGGGAAATTCATGGTGGAGGGAGCCTCTAACCAGCCCAGTTTGGACCAATTCATGGTGGAGGGAGCCTCTAAAAACCCCAGTTTGGACCAATTCATGGTGGAGGGAGCCTCTAAACAGCCCAGTTTGGGCAAATTCATGGTGGAGGGAGCCTCTAACCAGCAGAGTTGGTGGAAATCAGGGTGGAGGGAGCCTCTAACCAGCAGAGTTGGGGGAAATCAGGGTGGAGGGAGCCTAGTATTAGCAGAATTGTGCAACGCTTATGGTGGATGAGTATGAGGATGCGGAGGAATTGGAGAGGTTGAGTACAGACATGGAGTTTCATGTTGGGGTGCTTTACACAGGTGGGCACAAAAATGACGGCTCTACCCAGTGGTGGTTCATTTTTATCAAAGTGAGCCGGTCGGCACTCTCAGCTGACAGACGGGTGCGCTTGTCAGTGATGATGCCACCGGCTGCACTGAACACCCTCTCAGATAGGACGCTGGCGGCAGGACAGGACAGCACCTCCAAGGCATATAGGGCAAGTTCAAGCCACAGGTCCAACTTCGACACCCAATACGTGTAGGGCGCAGAGGGGTCGGAGAGGACAGGGCTGTGGTCGGAAAGGTATTCCCGCAACATGCGCCTATACTTCTCACGCCTGGTGACACTAGGACCCTCCGTGGCGGCACTTTGGCGAGGGGGTGCCATCAAGGTGTCCCAGACCTTAGACAGTGTGCCCCTCGTTTGTGTGGACCGGTGAGAACTTGGTTGCCTACTGGAGGAACTGCCCTCCCTGCCGCCAACGTCACATGCTGGAAACATCTCCATCATATTCTGCACCAATTGCCTGTGGCAAGCATTGATGCGATTGGCCCTCCCCTCTACCGGAATAAAAGACGAGATGTTGTTTTTATACCGGGGGTCAAGGATAGCAAAGATCCAGTACTGGTTGTCCTCCATGATTTTGACAATACGCTTGTCGGTTGTAAAGCACCCCAACATGAACTCAGCCATGTCTGCCACAGTGTTAGTTGGCATGACTCCTCTGGCCCCACCGGAAAGTTCAATCTCCATTTCCTCCTCATCCTCCATGTCTACCCATCCGCGCTGCAACAATGGGACGATTCGAAGTTGCCCGGAAGCCTCCTGTATCACCATCACATCATCGGACAACTCTTCTTCCTCCTCCTCCTCCTCCTCCTCCTCCATTAAACGCAGTGAAGCGGACAGATGTGTGGACCTACTCTCCAGCTGTGACGGATCGGATGCTATCCCTAACTCCTCTGTGTGATCTGAGTTATCCCTGATGTCAATCAGGGATTCTCTCAGAACACACAAGAGCGGGATTGTAAGGCTCACCATCGCATCCTCAGAGCTCACCCTCCTTGTGGACTCCTCAAAGACCCGTAGGATGTCACAAAGGTCTCTCATCCATGGCCACTCATGGATGTGAAACTGAGGCAGCTGACTTTGTGGCACCCTAGGGTTTTGTAGCTGGTATTCCATCAAAGGTCTCTGCTGCTCAACCACTCTATTCAACATCTGAAACGTTGAGTTCCAGCGTGTGGGGACGTCGCACAAAAGCCGGTGTTGTGGCACATGCAGGCGTTGCTGGAGAGATTTTAAGCTAGCAGCGGCTACTGTCGACTTGCGAAAGTGGGCGCACATGCGCCGCACTTTCACCAGTAGCTCTGGAACATTGGGGTAGCTCTTTAGGAAACGTTGCACCACTAGGTTGAAGACGTGGGCCAGGCATGGAACATGTTGGAGTCCGGCAAGCTCCAGAGCTGCTACCAGGTTCCGGCCGTTATCACAAACGACCATGCCTGGGCCCAGGTGCAGCGGCTCAAACCATATTGCCGTCTCATCGAGGAGGGCATCCCTCACCTCGGAGGCAGTGTGCTGTCTGTCCCCCAAGCTGATCAGCTTCAGCACAGCCTGCTGACGTCTACCAACGCCAGTGCTGCAACGTTTCCAACTCGTAGCTGGGGTCAATCTAACAGCGGAGGAGGAGGCGGTGGCGGAGGAGGAGGCGGTGGCGGAGGAGGAGGCGGTAGAGGAGGAGGAGGAGGGGGGTGTTCTTCTCGTGTCCCTGCCAGGAATGTTAGGCGGGGAGACGAGGTACACTGGGCCAGTTTGGGAAGCAGTCCCAGCCTCAACTACATTCACCCAGTGTGCCGTCAGTGAAATGTAGCGTCCCTGTCCGCATGCACTTGTCCACGCGTCGGTGGTCAAGTGGACCTTTGTGCAAAGCGCGGAACTAAGGGCCCGCCTGATGTTGAGTGACACGTGCTGGTGCAAGGCGGGGACGGCACACCGGGAGAAGTAGTGACGGCTAGGGACGGCATAGCGAGGTGCCGCAGTTGCCATCAGGTCCAGGAAGGCGGGAGTTTCAACAAGCCGGAACGCCAACATCTCCTGGGCCAGCAGTTTAGCGATGTTGGCGTTCAAGGCTTGCGCGTGTGGGTGGTTAGCAGTGTATTTCTGCCGCCGCTCCAATGTCTGAGAGATGGTGGGTTGTTGTAAAGAAACGCCTGATGGTGCCTTTGATGGTGCAGGAGAAGGAGATAAGACAGGACCAGGGGAGGATGAGGTAGAAGTCAACAAAGTGGCGGAGGCAGATGAAGTGGTGTCCTGGCTCGTCCTCTGGAGTGCATCGCCAGCACAGTCAGCAGTGGCAGTGGCAGAGGCAGAGGCAGAGGCAGTGGCAGTGGCGTGAACGGCAGGCGGCCTTTGTCCTGCCGTTGCTGCCTGCCACTGATTCCAGTGCTTGGATTCCAAATGACGGCGCATTGAAGTGGTGGACAGGTTGCTCTTCTCAGAGCCCCTAATCAATTTCGAGAGGCAAATTGTGCAGACAACACTATATCTGTCCTCGGCGCATTCCTTGAAAAAACTCCACACCTTCGAGAAACGTGCCCTCGAGGTGGGAGTTTTTCGGGGCTGGGTACGAACTGGAACATCTTGGGAGATTCCGGGTGTGGCCTGGCTTCGCCTAAGCTGCTGACCTCTGCCTCTGCCTCTAGCTACCCTTTTTGGTGCTGCACCTGCCTCAACATCCACACTACTTTCCCCGCTTGACATCCCCCCTGTCCAGGTCGGGTCAGTGTCCTCATCATCCACCACTTCCTCTTCCAACTCCTGTCTCATCTCCTCCTCCCGCACAATGCGCCGGTCAACTGGATGCCCTGACGGCAACTGCGTCACATCATCGTCGATGAGGGTGGGTTGCTGGTCATCCACCACCAAATCGAACGGAGATGGAGGAGACTCTAGTGTTTGAGCATCTGGACACAGATGCTCCTCTGTTAGGTTCGTGGAATCGTGACGTGGAGAGGCAGGTTGAGGGACAATGAAAGGAGCGGAGAACAGCTCTGGGGAGCAGGGACAGTTTGGGTTATTGTTCTGTAAAGCTTCGGAATTTTGGGAGGAAGGAAGACAAGACTGTTGGGTAATAGGAGGAGAGGAGGCAGAGTCTGACTGGCTGCTGGACAATGTGCTGTAAGCGTTCTCTGACAGCCATTGCAAGACCTGTTCCTGGTTCTCGGGCCTACTAAGGTTTGTACCCTGCAGTTTAGTTAATGTGGCAAGCAACCCTGGCACTGTGGAGTGGCGCAATGCTTGCTGCCCCACAGGAGTAGGCACGGGACGCCCTGTGGCTTCACTGCTACCTTGCTCCCCAGAACCATTCCCCCGACCTCGCCCACGGCCTCGTCCACGTCCCTTTCCGGGAGCCTTGCGCATTTTGAATTCCTAGTTAGAAATTGGCACTGTATACCAGTAGTAAAAATTGTGGGTGCACGTAACCCCAATATATTCTTTGAATTCCCAGTCAGAAACTGGCACTATATGGCAGTAGCAAGAAATGAGGGTATTTGTATTCCCAATATACTCTTTGAATTCCCAGTCAGACAATGGCACTGTATACCAGTAGTAAAAATTGTGGGTGCACGTAACCCCAATATATTCTTTGAATTACCAGTCAGAAACTGGCACTATATGGCAGTAGCAAGAAATGAGGGTATTTGTATTCCCAATATATTCTTTGAATTCCCAGTCAGACAATGGCACTGTATACCAGTAGTAAAAATTGTGGGTGCACGTAACCCCAATATATTCTTTGAATTCCCAGTCAGAAACTGGCACTATATGGCAGTAGCAAGAAATGAGGGTATTTGTATTCCCAATATATTCTTTGAATTCTCAGTCAGACAATGGCACTGTATACCAGTAGTAAAAATTGTGGGTGCACGTAACCCCAATATATTCTTTGAATTCCCAGTCAGACACTGGCACTATATGGCAGTAGCAAGAAATGAGGGTATTTGTATTCCCAATATATTCTTTGAATTCCCAGTCAGACAATGGCACTGTATACCAGTAGTAAAAATTGTGGGTGCACGTAACCCCAATATATTCTTTGAATTACCAGTCAGAAACTGGCACTATATGGCAGTAGCAAGAAATGAGGGTATTTATAACCCCAATATATTCTTTGAATTCCCAGTCAGACAATGGCACTGTATACCAGTAGTAAAAATTGTGGGTGCACGTAACCCCAATATATTCTTTGAATTCCCAGTCAGAAACTGGCACTATATGGCAGTAGCAAGAAATGAGGGTATTTGTATTCCCAATATACTCTTTGAATTCCCAGTCAGACAATGGCACTGTATACCAGTAGTAAAAATTGTGGGTGCACGTAACCCCAATATATTCTTTGAATTCCCAGTCAGACACTGGCACTATATGGCAGTAGCAAGAAATGAGGGTATTTGTATTCCCAATATATTCTTTGAATTCCCAGTCAGACAATGGCACTGTATACCAGTAGTAAAAATTGTGGGTGCACGTAACCCCAATATATTCTTTGAATTACCAGTCAGAAACTGGCACTATATGGCAGTAGCAAGAAATGAGGGTATTTGTATTCCCAATATATTCTTTGAATTCCCAGTCAGACAATGGCACTGTATACCAGTAGTAAAAATTGTGGGTGTATATAGCCCCAATTCTATTGCTAGGGGACTTGCAGGGTATTTCTGGGGTGAAGGTGGGGGGGCACACCGTTGGAACGGGTATCGGGGTATATATCGGGTATACGGGAATACACTGACAGTGTATTCCATTCAGGATCCTGGGAAAGCTGGGTTGCGGCGATTGAGCCCGTCAGTGCCACGTTACACTGACAAGCATCTCCCTGGAATTTAGCTCTTACAAGAGCTGTTGGTTGTCTTCTCCTTCCTATCCTAGCCTGTCCCTGCCTACCCAGAATCTAAGCCCTAGCTAGCTGGACGGAAACCTCCGTCCTCGGTGAATTGCAAGCTCAGAATGACGCGAAGCTGGGCGGCGCTGTTCTTTTAAATTAGAGGTCACATGTTTTCGGCAGCCAATGGGTTTTGCCTACTTTTTTCAACGTCACCGGTGTCGTAGTTCCTGTCCCACCTACCCAGCGCTGTTATTGGAGCAAAAAAGGCGCCAGGGAAGGTGGGAGGGGAATCGAGTAATGGCGCACTTTACCACGCGGTGTTCGATTCGATTCGAACATGCCGAACAGCCTAATATCCGATCGAACATGAGTTCGATAGAACACTGTTCGCTCATCTCTAGTTAAGATGTGTTTGATCATTTGTCAAAATTCTTCGGAAACAATCTGGTGCCACCACTTTCTTTAAGATGTCACCAGACGATGAGATGCCTATCTTACACCTCTATGTTTTCAATATGAGATGAATATGTAAAATGTAAAGGTCCTAGTACTAGTATTGTATATGATGATAAATGAAGGAAGGGGAAGGGAAGTTCTAAGGCCCAACTATCACTCAAAAAGTTGAATATGGTCCAAGGATGCTCATGGTTTCGAGACCAATTGTGTAACCTGTGACAAAGAATTTTTTTAAAAAAATTCAGACATTGTAGATAAAGCAATTTTTTAAAATAGAATTGACAAATCTCTTTATTTTCTACTACAAAACCTAAAAAAGCTTTGCTACAAATTTCTAAACAATTGTTGAACAATTTCACCGAAAATGTTTTTGTCAGACATGGCGTATGGAAAAAAAGAAGTGACTGAGATGAATGATTCACAATTGTCTCGTGTCTGGACTGTCTATTATCTAATGATTCAATGTAATATCATTCATAGACGATATTATTCACCGTTTTTTTTTCTTTGTTGGATTGGTTATAGGAAAAATTCGGTCTGCCAGTGATCCTTTCAAATTGAAGTTTGTTTTTTTTTGTTTCATTTGTAGTTGTCTAGTGTTCAATAGTGCTGGCTCTCGGTGTGTAAGGTTCTACGTGACAAACCCCGGCCGTACCTCTCTGCTATTTCAGATTACATTGTGTAGATGTTTTAGGATTTTTTTCTTAATTGTTAAAGGGGTTGTCGCATCTCAAGGATCCTCTCTATACTGGTAGCTTATGTAAATTGAAGACTTTTCCTAATTATATTGATTTAGTAATTCTGCTTTGTTTGCCTGCTATGTGAACTTATTCCTCCCATTGTTTACACAGCGTTGCTATAACCACGGACCTGGGAGATAGGACAAGTGACGTCATTTACTCAGTGCCAGCAGAATAATCTGTTCAGCTAATTGAGTTACTCCAGCCGGTAACGGCCTGTTAAAAAAAAAAAAATGCAGCGATAGCAGCTGTTAATTTTTCTTTGACCAAGATCAGTTCATTGTGCCCATGGATATTCCAAAATAACGCCCTCACAACATGGAGTCCACCAGGGACATAATAGTGGTCAGATTGTTTGTCAATAGGGTTGAGCCGATCTTGACTTTTCAGGATCGATTTTGAAATACGATTTCTGATCATTTTTCATTCGAACCCGATCTCGATCCCAATTCCGATCCCAATGCAAGTCAATGGGATTTTTTTACTAATCGGAGATCAGATTTTAAAAACAATCCTATTCACTATACAGCATGGAATCTAACAATTGAACACTTTAATTGTTAGAATCCACGCTGTGTAGTGATTTTTTTAAATCACTACCCTGTTTCCCCGAAAATAAGACAGTTTCTTATAATTAATTATCAAACGAAATATATGACCTTTCTTATTTTCGGGGGATGTCTTATGCAGCGGCTGGAGCGGGGAACAATCGGCAGTCATGCTGATGCTTCCTTAGCGGAGCACCAGCATGACTGCCGGTTGTATGTGATCCAGAAGGTGAAGGGGGGGGGGTGTCTTATTTTCAGGGAAACAGGGTCAGTAGCCAGAGGATTTTTTTTTCATCCTCTGGCTACTTAGTCCCCCCTGGTGTCTACTTACCTGCAGAGATGGCTGGTCTGGTGCCCGGTGTTCTCGTTCTTCTTGGCCTCACTGCCCCCACCTCCCAGGTTAGGAGAGTGTGGGCGGGTTAGGAGAGTGTGGGCGGGTTAGGAGAGTGTGGGCGGGTACTGGGAGGGGAGATGTCACGTCTCCCCACCCTATACCCGCCCACACTCTCCTAAGCTACAAGCCCTGCCTTCTTCCTAGCTCTTTAACAGTAACCTGGGAGGCGGGGGCAGCGAGGTGAAGAAGAACGAGAACACCGGGCACCGGACCATCCATCTCTGCAGGTAAGAAGCTACTAGAGATGTTAGCTAGTCTCCCATTAGAATGAATGGATGCAGCCGGCGCGCAGGGGGTTAAGGCTGTGTGCCGGCTTCTTCCATTCATTCCTATGGAAACGCAGCGGAGCCTTTCCACTCAGAATGAGCAGAGCGTACACTCAGTGTGAAGGATAACAATCTTAGCTTTTCCCACAATGCTTGGCCAGTAGCAAAGCATTGTGGGAAATAATCACTGATCTCGATCCCACCTAAAAAGATCGTGTTTGGAAATTCCGATGGCGATCGTGAAATTTTCTCGATCACCAATCGGAATCCGATCATTTCCGAACATGATCGCTCAACCCTATTTGTCAGACAACCTTTCTAAAAATGGCAAATTAACTCTTTCTTCATAAAAGGAAAGCTGTGGGGTTTTTTTGCCACCGGTTAAATGTTAGCAATTGTATAAGTCTGACCTTTTACTGGCCTTGTGACAAGCCTAGGAGGTAAGCCAAGCCAAACCAAACAACTCTGCAACTCCACAGATAAGGCTTCAGCAGGGGTGTAACGATCATGGTCGCAGGGACTGCGACCGGCCCCAGCCAGGTACAGAGTCCCCGACTAGCTGGAGATGACCTACTGTGACAGCGCTTGGGAAAACTGACCGGACAAAAGTTTGCAACCGGGCCCACAGGACTCTTGTTACACCACTGGGCTTCAGCATTGTTGCCCTTCATCAGTGTAGAGCAGAGTATTGCTTGGCTGGAGGCCCTTGACAGGAATTTCAAGGGGGTGACATGTAGGCATAAGGCATCTTTTAGACATACAATGTTTCCCTGGGGAAAGGATATGCAAATTAGCTTGCATTAAAAAAAAACCTGTCTCTTGGGCGCCACCCATTGGAAGGTGCTACAAACAGCTAAATATAAATTTGTTGGGGAAAGGATATTTATTTCTGTAGATGGGTATGCTGTTTTAGGAGATTTTTTTTGAGCCAAAGCCAGGAGTGGATTGAGCAGAAGGGAGAAGTATAAGAAATTCCTAGATATTTCCCATTATTTTTGTGGCCATTCTTGACATTGGCTCAAAAAACTGCAGCAAAATCTGCTACAAATAAAGCTGCGTTTCCGCAATGTGAGGCTGTATATGAGTATCTAGGGGTCTATAGACGATCCACATAGACAGAATTTTACTTACCCATCTGTCACTATGTGTGAGACATTAAATAATAGATTTAATTTTAGTCAGTGGCGTAACTAGGAATGGCCGGGCCCCGTGGCGAACTTTTGACATGGGCCCCCCCCCAACTGACACTGACGTCGAAGACCTTGACCGGCCCCCTCCTCCGCACTCTATTATGTCCCATAGTGGCCCCTGCACACAGTATTATGTCCCATAGTGGCCCCTGCACACAGTATTATCCCCCATAGTGGCCCCTGCACACAGTATTATAGCCCACTGTGGACACCCATAAACAATTATACTCTGGGGTCTTTTCAGACCCCAGAGTATAATAATCGGAGACCCGGGGGAATAAAAACATAAAAATTACAGTTTCTTACTTGTCCCCGGCTCCTATGCTGTCTTCTCCGCTGCCGTCCTTCTGAAATGAAGTCAGACTTCACATGACCCGGGACGCAGGCCGGGTTCATGTGTCGTCAGAGACGTCAGAAAGGAGGCCAGGAGGCCTGGCAGGATCGTGGAGAGGTAAGTAACACTGTTCCCTTACCTCTCCCGGGCCTCCGATCATTATACTCAGGGTCTGCAAAGACCCCCGAGTATAATGATAGTATTTGTGGGGCCCGCGGTGTAACTTGCCGATCCCAGCGCAGCCAGGATCGGCAAGTGAATAGGGCCCGTAACAGCCTATTTAAAAAAAAACAAAAGACCCAGCGGTAGCGGCTGTCACCGGGCCCCCTAATGGCCCGGGCCCTGTGGCAGCCACCTCCGCTGCCTCTACGGTAGTTACGCCCCTGATTTTAGTCTATGCAATGGTTTCCATTTGGAACAAGACTTGATAGTCATGTATATAAAGTTTTTATTTTTATATTTCAGGGTGACTGTCTGGCCCTTTTTCCAAGTCTGAGTCTCCAAATTATTCTCCATTTATGGGATGTAATGCCAAGCCACCTCTGGTCTAATAATGGATGGTTTGATTTTACTTTTCATTATCCTAGAAAGTCAAATTTTTCAAGTAAAAGATGTGGTGTCAAAGTTGTAGCAATCCATATTTATAGACCGAGTAACACAGAGAACTCAATCTGGCCAGGTTGTCAGAGGTCAAAAAACGCTTGGCGGCTGGAGTTACTTGAAATTCCCCTTCCCACTTTTCATAGTTCGTGCTCTTAATCACTGAGCCAAGTCTTTCTTTCCTTGCCAGAGACATGACAAATGAACTATGAAAGACTCTTTGGCCAGTTCATGACTTGTTGGCGCATTAATTAATTTGGATTCCCGGAGAATTTACTCACCCCATGCTCAAAGCTATATGAAGCCTATATAGTAATCTAAGGGGCAATTACTAAGATTCATTCCCTCTGTTGCAGGGGGATTAATTACCGCTTGATGACTCTCGAGTCTCTCGGAGGCGGCTCAGAAAACGCCATCAATTATTTTTGTGTAAATATGTTGTGCAAAGATCGTTTTAAAGTTTCATGTATCAGGAACAAATGCCGCAACCTTCTTGGCTTCTCCAGTTTGGAAGCGCTGTGAAACGAGAGACATTTCTAGAAAGACACTTCAGGGACCGCACAGAACCAGAATGAAATGGAGGATGTTTGTTAAAACACTGTAAAAGGGTCACAGGGACGGCGTAGTATAAAGGTTATTTGGCGCACGCATTTCAGACTCGTTCAGTGCAGAACATTTTGCAAATACAGGATGACGCTCAAATTTCAAGGAATTAATTAAATTTTTTCGTATTCATTTTTGGAACCTCATAAATGTCTTAAAGTGAATCTCGACCTTTAGAAGGGTTATCTGGGAGTAATAAAACTCACCGGGGCGTTTCCTTCACTGGTTAAACTTTATTATTAGGGGTTTTCCCATAAAACGAAACATATTTAGATTTGTAGACAATTAAAAGTTTAAAATTTTTGCAAATAAAAATTATAAGAAATTGGGTTTTTTAAAGATTTTTCTCCAATCATCATCTTAAAGTCCCAAGGACATCACCAATAGAAATGAGCGAGTAGTGTTCGATCGAATACTATGGTATTCGAAATACTCATACTCAATCGAACACTACTAGCTGTTCGAAGTTTAAGGTTCGATGCAGAACCAGCGTTGATTGGCAGAATGCTATACATTCTGCCGATCAACTCTGGTTCTTCTCTTACCTTTAGAAGTCTTCTCCGTGCAGCGTCCCCGCGGCGTCTTCCGGCTGGAATTCACTCTGCCTAGGCATCCGGCCTAGGCAGAGCCGACTGTGCATGCGCAGGCATGCCCTCGCATGCGCAGTCGGCTCTGCTCAGGCGTCGGGCCGGGCAGAGCCGACCACACATGCGCAGTCAGCACTGCCTAGGCCCCGATGCCTAGGCAGAGTGAATTCCAGCCGGAAGAAGACGCGGGGGCGGGAGAAGACTTCAAGGAGAATCCAGCCCGACCATCACTCGTGGACTTGGTAAGTATGATTTTATCGAATGTTGCGTACCCCTGAAACTAGCATTTCCCCCCATAGACTATAATGGGGTTTGAAATCCGTTCGAACAGTCGAACAGTGTGCGGCTGTTCGAATCAGATTTCGAACCTTGGACATTTTAGTGTTCGCTCATCTCTAATCACCAACTCCCCTCCACATGGGAAGCATTGAGAAGAATGGAGTCGGTCGGGTGAAGGGGGCAGAAGAACGAAAATTCAGCACAGGTAGCTTTGTGGCTCTAGGAGACTGAGGTGTATAATGGTATTAAAGCCGAACCTTTGCAGGGAATGCAATAGTTGAGTTTGGCTTTATTCACAGATTATGCCACTAGGTGCCAAGAAAATCAAGTATTGATCTATAGGCAACTATCGCCCGAAAGGTGGCGCTAGAGCAAGTTCTCTTTTTTCATCTGTGTGTTGCAAAGCAACCTCCTTAATGAGATACAGTATCCCCTTCTGAACAATACGGAGACTTGAATGAGACGGAGTACAATACCTTCCACTGCCACGACTATTACCATGAACCTAATTTAAAAATTAGGAAATTGGATTTTTGGAGGATTTAGTCTGACATTTTTTAAAAGACCGATTGAAGATCTGATGAAAACTGATGTCACTGTGTCATCCGATACCCAAAAGTATATAGCGTATATTCCATATATCACGTATCTGGACTTTCCCTGTGAATGACATAATGGGTAGGCGGATGTAGGCTGTGCTGCCCCCACTGTTTAATGACCGATAAAGGTATTTATGGGCGAAATAAAAATGATAGACTTTGGGGGGGACTAAGGTTCCAAGTCAAACTTGGTCAAAGTCTTTGATATTTTAAGGCACTTTGGTTCTTACCCGTTATTAAATCCTTTGGATCGCGTTTTAAGAGCTTTCCCTCCCAAAATAAACATCAAATCTCAAATTAGTCATTAGAAAAGCAAAACTGGTTCCAGACTGGTTGCCAAGTTGAGTCAAGCTCAGTTTTAGTCATCTCGAAAGTCCTCTGAAAGAACTTGAGAAAGAAGCAGAGACGTGGAATGAGTCAGTGCCCGACATATCCGACTCCAATTGGCATGGACTGCAAATTCCAAATTTCGGTGAGACGGAGGTTAACTCAAACTCAATCTTATTTCATATAATCTGACTTTAATGAAGAATATACTAATACAAATATAGCCAATGGGCCATAGGACACCACTTCATTATCTTGAGACAATGGTCTAAGTCAAGAGGGAAGAAGCCAATTGGATGGAAGGATCTCAGACAAGGTCAAAGTCAACGAGCTTCTGCAAAAGTGTAGGTCTTGTCATGGGGGAAGAAGCCAATCTGTTGGAAGGATCTGTAGAACTCAATCAAGGGTCAAAGTCAAATCTAGACGACTGGGTGGGATCGTCTCCAACAGACAAGGTCAAAGTCAACGAACATCTGCAAAAGTGTAGGTCTTGTCATGGGGGAAGAAGGATCTGTAGAACTCAATCAAGGGTCAAAGTCAAGTCTAGACGACTGGGTGGGACTGTCTCCAAAAGGGCATGTCTTGTGAGATGTCCCCAACTGTAATATTCATCTTTGGTCCATTGGTTAGTCAATGGGTTTTCCTACATTATACGCCACCATTGGCTGAATTAGAAATATCTATTGACCTGGACTCGCCGCTTCTCCTCCGAGGCAAACTGTAGTGACGTAGGAGAAAATTGACATAAATATAGACCATATGGAATTTCTAAAAAAGGATCATGAAATACAAAGTCTTCTAGATAATTCTATGTTTACCATCCGTACTAAATAATTTCACTGCTATAAATGACTGTATGGTCGGCCCACCATGTAACAGTACAGAACGGGAACAATACCAATGCTCTTTGGTTATTGCTATTTCCATCTCTGATTTGTTCCACAGCTCTGTACAAAGAAAGTAATTACGGATCGCAGGTATACTGTATTATGGGCACAATCTCACAGTAAGGTAGGTGACCTTTTAATAGGATTTTAGATTGCAGAGCAAATCTATAGAGGTATAAAGAGAACATACCGCTCCATACCGCTGATTTAATGCCATAGCAATGGGGCTAAACTGAACCTTCATGTAGGCTGACTTCACCTGGGTGGGTTTGGTCTTTGAGATATGGACCAGATGTCAGATGTATTTGCTAGACTGAACCTGAGCCAGGACCCGGACTCTCTGCATATACGATGGTAAGAGTTCCTGCTTTCCTGCATCTCTACTGTCCCCATACAGAATACATGGTGAAAGCAAAGCACAGAAGAGTTGTAGGGAAACAGGACCAGAACCCGGCCTTGTATATCTGGCCTTATGGGAGATTTTGGGGCTGGGAGGTAACACCTCAAGATAGGTCATCAGTATCAGGTCGGTTGAGGTTGAACACCTGGACCCCACACAGATCAGCTGTTCCAACCAGACTCTGATGCTGGAGTCTATACAGAGGACACAGCCTAAAATCAAAGGGTTAGTTTAATGTATAGCGTTAGTAAGGATATGCCATCAATATCTAAATGCCCCCCAATCAACCAAACAACACCCAGCACCTACTGCACCCAAAAACTCCAACCATTTTCATTTTTGATATTTTCCAGCAGCTGCTGCATTTCCCCCCTCGGCTTATACTCAAGTCAATAAGTTTTCCCATTTTTTTATGGTAAAATTAGGGGGCCTCGGCTTATATTCGGGTCGGCTTATACTCGAGTATATACGGTAGACATATAAAGTTACAGTCCATATGACATCATATCTTGTGGGGCATTGGGTGAGCATGAACAGTGGAGGGTTAGTTTTAGGGATTCTAACTGTGATCGGCCTGTCTGATAAGATGTGTCTTTAGTTTGTGTTTGAAACTGTAGATATTGGGAGTTAATCGGATTGTCCGGGGTAGAGCATTCCAGAGAAGTGGTGCAGCTCGGGAGAAGTCTTGTATACGAGCGTGGGAGGTTCTGATAATAGAGGATGTAAGTGTTAGGTCATTGAGTGAGCAAAGAACACGGGTTGGGCGGTAGACAGAGATGAGGGAGGAAATGTAGGGAGGTGCGGCATTATGAAGAGCCTTGTGGGGGAGGGGGATAACTTTATATTTTATTCTATAATGAATAGGCAGCCAATGTAGCGACTGGCACAGACCAGAGGCATCGCTGTAGCGTCTAGCCTGATAGATGAGCCTGGCCGCTGCATTCAGAATAGATTGTAGAGGGGAGAGTTTAGTGAGGGGAAGAGCGATTAGTAAGGAGTTACAGTAGTCAAGGTGAGAGTGAATCAGAGCAACAATTTAAGATCCACTCGTAAGACTGTATACTAAACCATAAGACTACCAGACGTGCCGTACTTGTTCACTGCAACCAGCTTTGACCAAGAATGTGAGTGATGTCTATCCACAGCATGACCATATGCACATGACTACTAAAATGGTCTAGTAAGAGCTGTGCCCAACCTCCAACCCCCATTCTACCATTAACCCCAGTAAGGACACTGACACTTTAGTTGGAAGTAAAGGCCACAGCGGCCAATTTATTAACACTACTAACAAATATCCTTGACCACATTCAAAATAACAATAACATCATGCAAAACATCAACATTATCCTCCCCCACGCTAATTCCACCCCGACATAAGGAGGGGTCCCTGAAGGCAAAATTTATCACCACCATAAGAACTTCAAAATTTTCCGGCTGTTACCCCTGGCCGTGCACGCCTAGCCCAAGGGCACCCACACTGGAGTGTAAACTCGTCCTGGGTACCCTGCCTCAGGACTCAGCAACCATTAAATTCCCAACTATCATCGATACTGCAAGTGAGTGGAGCTAACCCCCCTTTTTGGTCTTCCACCCCTGTTTTGCCTACAACGACCCCTCCTAACCAAGCCGCTGCGACAGAAGCTAAAATTAAGGGAGGGCGGGCGGGACAACTTCTCACCACGATTCTTCTAGTGATAATGAGACCCTCACTGAGCTACCATATTTACAAAATATTCCCCCTTTAACCCTCCCCTTGCCCTTAGTTTCACCCCTTAACATTAACTTGCCCTAACTGCTCCTCATCCAATTTATAGTCATGTGCTCCACTCCACTACCCTTTCAGGTACGTTACGTTCAGCTGCCTGGAGATGTCTTTGATCCCTCTGTATTTCTTGATTCTGGCAACCCAATAACAGGTTATGGAGATGTTGGGAAGAAATAAGTAAAATTAGTAGACTATCTATGTCATTCATGGATGCCCATACTCCAGAAGTATTACTATTAATGTGCTCACATCGCATGGACCAGAGGTTGTGCCCAGGATGGAAATTTGGTTGCCATTCATAGCTAACCCTCTGCATCAACTTACCAAATAAAAATGCCCCTTTCTCCACTTACCAGTCTCTTTCCCTTCTAAACTACCAGTCATTAAAACATCTTTGTGTAATCTGTCTTGTTAGAAAAGTACGGACTGTAACTGACTGACAGATCATATAGACATCTATGGAAAGGGGAAGGAAGAAGACCTGAGTGAACGTGGAGAGATACCGGCACAGAAGAAGGATGCCGGAGGAAGTTTCTATCTCACACCATGTGCTTTCTTTATTTCAGTACTGGTCAGTATCAGAATTAGAGATAGACCCGGTAAAACTGCTGAAAAAGGCAAAATGCACAATAAATAATGGCCAAAAATCGAGTTATTTCTCATGTGCTATTGATTTGTTCACCCTTTGTTAGAAGGTTAGATACACTTTAGTATATACTATTGACAATCTATGCATATGACTTTGTGAAGATTTGGCCACGTGTTTAATGGATCTATGCGTGATGTTTCCTCATGGAACCTTTCACCTCAATGGGTGAATCAATAGTCCAATCTACTGAAAGCAAGAGGTAAATAATTAGGGAACTATTTAGGCTTTTTAATAGGGAGTTGCTCAAATTTCCAATATGGAGGAGCAGATATAGTATAAGATAAGATAAGATAATCCTTTAATAGTCCCTCATTGCATCAATATGGAGCAGACTGATATACAACACTGGATAACATGTTGCAGATATTGATTATAGAATGTGTTGTCTATGAAGCAGAATTTGATACATTTCGGTTACCCCCACATGGAACGTATACATCACACGTCCATCCACACGGCCTCATGTATATAGGAGGATCACGTATATCACCACCTCACTCCGATAGTAAAGGGTGTTTGCAAATTTTCAACCTCAGCTTTAACGCAATTATTTACAGTACGTTCTTATATAAAATCCGCCTGTCATCCGCAGGATCAGTTTCCTTCTCGCGTAGCCGAAAATTCCTAATTGATGACTTGTCTTCCAACATTCTCACCTCAAACACACTTGTGGTTTGCATAGTATGTTGAGGAGCGTACATATGGTATATATATGAGTGGCATGAAGACGGACGGCAGGCAAATCATGTATACAATTCCACTTAGTACATGAGATATTCTGTGTCATCGTATAGTTATGTTGTGGCAATTACTCCAGAAAAAGGATTCGTTTTTCTCACCACAGGACATAAGATACTGGATCCCCAATTACTGAGGCGTAAGCAAACCCCCGACCCTTCCCCCTAAGCTTGACATTAGAAATACTAACTCACATACCAATGGAAATGATGAGTATATACTGATGTACATATACTGATATATACTGTACACATGTCCATGGGCTCTGTCTTGTGTTGCAAGATAGGTTATGGCCAACTCAAACTGTTTTTTCCCTTATGAATCGCTTCCTCCATTACCAAGATGTTGTCATCTTTGTCAATATGCAGATATGGCAATGGCAATATCCTCATTGCTCCAAAGAGCTCATTTACATGTTGAAAAAAACCCCAAACAAAATCTGGGCAACAGAGTTGATTCACAAGGAAAAAACTGTTTGATCCAGGTGACAGTAACCTATCTATCTGCAGGGCTGGGGTGATATGCTGGTTCTGGTGACAGTAACCTATCTATCTGCAGGGCTGGGGTGATATACTGGTTCTGGTGACACTAACCTATCTATCTGCAGGGCTGGGGTGATATGCTGGTTCTGGTGACACTAACCTATCTATCTGCAGGGCTGGGGTGATATGCTGGTTCTGGTGACAGTAACCTATCTATCTGCAGGGCTGGGGTGATATGCTGGTTCTGGTAAAACTAACCTATCTGTCTGCAGGGCTGGGGTGATATGCTGGTTCTGGTGACACTAACCTATCTATCTGCAGGACTGGGGTGATATGCTGGTTCTGGTAAAACTAACCTATCTATCTGCAGGGCTGGGGGGATATTCTTGAGTCTGGTGACACTAACCTATATATCTGCAGGGCTGGGGTGATATGCTGGTTCTGGTAAAACTAACCTATCTATCTGCAGGGCTGGGGTGATATGCTGGTTCTGGTGACAGTAACCTATCTATCTGCAGGGCTGGGGTGATATGCTGGTTCTGGTAAAACTAACCTATCTATCTGCAGGGCTGGGGTGATATGCTGGTTCTGGTGACAGTAACCTATCTATCTGCAGGGCTGGGGTGATATGCTGGTTCTGGTAAAACTAACCTATCTATCTGCAGGGCTGGGGGGATATTCTTGAGTCTGGTGACACTAACCTATATATCTGCAGGGCTGGGGTGATATGCTGGTTCTGGTAAAACTAACCTATCTATCTGCAGGGCTGGGGTGATATGCTGGTTCTGGTGACAGTAACCTATCTATCTGCAGGGCTGGGGTGATATGCTGGTTCTGGTAAAACTAACCTATCTATCTGCAGGGCTGGGGTGATATGCTGGTTCTGGTGACACTAACCTATCTATCTGCAGGGCTGGGGTGATATGCTGGTTCTGGTAAAACTAACCTATCTATCTGCAGGGCTGGGGTGATATGCTGGTTCTGGTAAAACTAACCTATCTATCTGCAGGGCTGGGGGGATATTCTTGAGTCTGGTGACACTAACCTATCTATCTGCAGGGCTGGGGTGATATGCTGGGTCTGGTGACAGTAACCTATCTATCTGCAGGGCTGGGGTGATATGCTGGTTCTGGTGACAGTAACCTATCTATCTGCAGGGCTGGGGTGATATGCTGGGTCTGGTGACACTAACCTATCTATCTGCAGGACTGGGGTGATATGCTGGGTCTGGTGACACTAACCTATCTATCTGCAGGGCTGGGGTGATATGCTGGTTCTGGTGACAGTAACCCATCTATCTGCAGGGCTGGGGTGATATGCTGGTTCTGGTGACAGTAACCTATCTATCTGCAGGGCTGGGGTGATATGCTGGGTCTGGTGACACTAACCTATCTATCTGCAGGGCTGGGGTGATATGCTGGTTCTGGTGACAGTAACCTATCTATCTGCAGGACTGGGGTGATATGCTGGGTCTGGTGACACTAACCTATCTATCTGCAGGGCTGGGGTGATATGCTGGTTCTGGTGACAGTAACCTATCTATCTGCAGGGCTGGGGTGATATGCTGGTTCTGGTGACAGTAACCTATCTATCTGCAGGACTGGGGTGATATGCTGGTTCTGGTGACACTAACCTATCTATCTGCAGGACTGGGGTGATATGCTGGGTCTGGTGACACTAACCTATCTATCTGCAGGGCTGGGGTGATATGCTGGTTCTGGTGACACTAACCTATCTATCTGCATTACTTGGTTGATATGCTGGTTCTGGTGACACTAACCTATCATCTGCAGGGCTGGGGTGATATGCTGGTTCTGGTGACACTAACCTATCTATCTGCAGGGCTGGGGTGATATGCTGGTACTGGTGACACTAACCTATCTATCTGCAGTACTGAGGTGATATGCTGGTACTGGTGACACTAACCTATCATCTGCAGTACTGAGGTGATATGCTGGTACTGGTGACAGTAACCTATCTATCTGCAGGGCTGGGGTGATATACTGGTTCTGGTGACAGTAACCTATCTATCTGCAGGGCTGGGGTGATATACTGGTTCTGGTGACAGTAACCTATCTATCTGCAGGGCTGGGGTGATATACTGGTTCTGGTGACACTAACCTATCTATCTGCAGTACTGGGGTGATATGCTGGTACTGGTGACAGTAACCTATCTATCTGCAGGGCTGGGGTGATATACTGGTTCTGGTGACAGTAACCTATCTATCTGCAGGGCTGGGGTGATATACTGGTTCTGGTGACACTAACCTATCTATCTGCAGGGCTGGGGTGATATGCTGGTTCTGGTGACACTAACCTATCTATCTGCAGGGCTGGGGTGATATGCTGGTTCTGGTGACAGTAACCTATCTATCTGCAGGGCTGGGGTGATATGCTGGTTCTGGTAAAACTAACCTATCTATCTGCAGGGCTGGGGTGATATGCTGGTTCTGGTGACACTAACCTATCTATCTGCAGGGCTGGGGTGATATGCTGGTTCTGGTAAAACTAACCTATCTATCTGCAGGGCTGGGGTGATATGCTGGTTCTGGTAAAACTAACCTATCTATCTGCAGGGCTGGGGGGATATTCTTGAGTCTGGTGACACTAACCTATCATCTGCAGGGCTGGGGTGATATGCTGGTTCTGGTGACACTAACCTATCTATCTGCAGGGCTGGGGTGATATGCTGGGTCTGGTGACACTAACCTATCTATCTGCAGGACTGGGGTGATATGCTGGGTCTGGTGACACTAACCTATCTATCTGCAGGGCTGGGGTGATATGCTGGTTCTGGTGACAGTAACCCATCTATCTGCAGGGCTGGGGTGATATGCTGGGTCTGGTGACAGTAACCTATCTATCTGCAGGACTGGGGTGATATGCTGGTTCTGGTGACACTAACCTATCTATCTGCAGGGCAGGGGTGATATGCTGGGTCTGGTGACACTAACCTATCTATCTGCAGGACTGGGGTGATATGCTGGGTCTGGTGACACTAACCTATCTATCTGCAGGGCTGGGGTGATATGCTGGTTCTGGTGACACTAACCTATCTATCTGCATTACTTGGTTGATATGCTGGTTCTGGTGACACTAACCTATCATCTGCAGGGCTGGGGTGATATGCTGGTTCTGGTGACACTAACCTATCTATCTGCAGGGCTGGGGTGATATGCTGGTACTGGTGACACTAACCTATCTATCTGCAGTACTGAGGTGATATGCTGGTACTGGTGACACTAACCTATCATCTGCAGTACTGAGGTGATATGCTGGTACTGGTGACAGTAACCTATCTATCTGCAGGGCTGGGGTGATATACTGGTTCTGGTGACAGTAACCTATCTATCTGCAGGGCTGGGGTGATATACTGGTTCTGGTGACAGTAACCTATCTATCTGCAGGGCTGGGGTGATATACTGGTTCTGGTGACACTAACCTATCTATCTGCAGTACTGGGGTGATATGCTGGTACTGGTGACAGTAACCTATCTATCTGCAGGGCTGGGGTGATATACTGGTTCTGGTGACAGTAACCTATCTATCTGCAGGGCTGGGGTGATATACTGGTTCTGGTGACACTAACCTATCTATCTGCAGGGCTGGGGTGATATGCTGGTTCTGGTGACACTAACCTATCTATCTGCAGGGCTGGGGTGATATGCTGGTTCTGGTGACAGTAACCTATCTATCTGCAGGGCTGGGGTGATATGCTGGTTCTGGTAAAACTAACCTATCTATCTGCAGGGCTGGGGTGATATGCTGGTTCTGGTGACACTAACCTATCTATCTGCAGGGCTGGGGTGATATGCTGGTTCTGGTAAAACTAACCTATCTATCTGCAGGGCTGGGGTGATATGCTGGTTCTGGTAAAACTAACCTATCTATCTGCAGGGCTGGGGGGATATTCTTGAGTCTGGTGACACTAACCTATCATCTGCAGGGCTGGGGTGATATGCTGGTTCTGGTGACACTAACCTATCTATCTGCAGGGCTGGGGTGATATGCTGGGTCTGGTGACACTAACCTATCTATCTGCAGGACTGGGGTGATATGCTGGGTCTGGTGACACTAACCTATCTATCTGCAGGGCTGGGGTGATATGCTGGTTCTGGTGACAGTAACCCATCTATCTGCAGGGCTGGGGTGATATGCTGGGTCTGGTGACAGTAACCTATCTATCTGCAGGACTGGGGTGATATGCTGGTTCTGGTGACACTAACCTATCTATCTGCAGGGCAGGGGTGATATGCTGGGTCTGGTGACACTAACCTATCTATCTGCAGGACTGGGGTGATATGCTGGGTCTGGTGACACTAACCTATCTATCTGCAGGGCTGGGGTGATATGCTGGTTCTGGTGACACTAACCTATCTATCTGCATTACTTGGTTGATATGCTGGTTCTGGTGACACTAACCTATCATCTGCAGGGCTGGGGTGATATGCTGGTTCTGGTGACACTAACCTATCTATCTGCAGGGCTGGGGTGATATGCTGGTTCTGGTGACACTAACCTATCTATCTGCAGGGCTGGGGTGATATGCTGGTTCTGGTGACAGTAACCTATCTATCTGCAGGGCTGGGGTGATATGCTGGTACTGGTGACACTAACCTATCTATCTGCAGTACTGGGGTGATATGCTGGTACTGGTGACAGTAACCTATCTATCTGCAGGGCTGGGGTGATATGCTGGTTCTGGTGACAGTAACCTATCTATCTGCAGGGCTGGGGTGATATGCTGGTACTGGTGACACTAACCTATCTATCTGCAGTACTGGGGTGATATGCTGGTACTGGTGACAGTAACCTATCTATCTGCAGGGCTGGGGTGATATGCTGGTTCTGGTGATAGTAACCTATCTATCTGCAGGGCTGGGGTGATATGCTGGTTCTGGTGACACTAACCTATCTATCTGCAGGGCTGGGGTGATATGCTGGTTCTGGTGACACTAACCTATCTATCTGCAGGGCTGGGGTGATATGCTGGTTCTGGTGACACTAACCTATCTATCTGCAGGGCTGGGGTGATATGCTGGGTCTGGTGACACTAACCTATCTATCTGCAGGGCTGGGGTGATATGCTGGTTCTGGGTAAAAAATATGCAAATCTAGTCTCCTGGATGGAATTAGGAGAACAGATTGCACTCTGTACACCACCCTATAGAGGGCAGCATCCTTAACATCATGAACAACTCAGTTATAAAGTCTTTTAATCATAATGTGGATTTAATTGCTCAATCAGTATTTCTGTCCCAAAAGGAATCTGTTGGGAATCTGTTCCTTTTGGGACAGAAATACTGATTGAGCAATTAAATCCACATTATGATTAAAAGACTTTATAACTGAGTTGTTCATGATGTTAAGGATGCTGCCCTCTATAGGGTGGTGTACAGAGTGCAATCTGTTCTCCTAATTCCATCCAGGAGACTAGATTTGCATATTTTTTACCCATAATCCCTAGCGGAGCAGGAATGACTTGTAAGTCTCCGTACTGCCTATGTAGGCGAACACTCTCCCTAATGTGGACGAGTGCCCCCATATGCTGCTTCTGGTGACAGTAACCTATCTATCTGCAGGGCTGGGGTGATATACTGGTTCTGGTGACAGTAACCTATCTATCTGCAGGGCTGGGGTGATATGCTGGTTCTGGTGACAGTAACCTATCTATCTGCAGGGCTGGGGTGATATGCTGGGTCTGGTGACAGTAACCTATCTATCTGCAGGGCTGGGGTGATATGCTGGGTCTGGTGACAGTAACCTATCTATCTGCAGGGCTGGGGTGATATGCTGGTTCTGGTGACAGTAACCTATCTATCTGCAGGGCTGGGGTGATATGCTGGTTCTGGTGACAGTAACCTATCTATCTGCAGGGCTGGGGTGATATGCTGGTTCTGGTGACAGTAGCCTATCTATCTGCAGGGCTGGGGTGATATGCTGGGTCTGGTGACAGTAACCTATCTATCTGCAGGGCTGGGGTGATATGCTGGTTCTGGAGACACTAACCTATCTATCTGCAGGGCTGGGGTGATATTCTTGAGTCTGGTGACACTAACCTATCTATCTGCATTACTTGGTTGATATGCTGGGTAATGGGGACAGATTCCCTTTAAAGGGTTTGTTCATTTTTGTGTGCTGCAGTAAGGCTCTATTCACACGTGTCATGCAGTCTCGGTAGAATCGAATGAAGCAATAGCGCAGCACCTGACAAAAAATGTCCTGCAGCTTGACTTCAATGTGACCCTCTATTTCCAGTGTAGATACGGATATTCCTACATAGTTTGCATTCTAGGGAGACCCAAGGTTCACACGTGAGTTTCTTTGGACCGGAATTTGACGCGGTGGCCGCCTCAGATTCCGGTTCAAAAAAGGGCTAGCCGTGACTGGATGCCGGTGTAGTGCCTACGGTCCACCGTCATCCAGTTGCACCTTTCCGCTACGGATTAGGTCCTAATGAATGGGCCTAGTCAGGAGGGAGGCGTTGCGAGGCGGACGTCTGCAATCCACCTGAAGTAAGGGAACAAACCGCTCGCAGAAAATGTAAATGACCGGCTCCCATTGATTTCAATGGGAGGTGGGGTTTTTTGAGCTGAATTGTGACGCGGATTCCGTGTTAAAATCAAGCCCAAAAAACCTTGCGTGATCCCGGCTGTACTGTAACCTTTCTGTATGTTAATACAGATTAAATCCCATGTGGCAGAAGTACTGCAAACCTTCAGGGCACATTGCTGAGGATCCAAAACTAAATCTGAGCTGAACGTTTTCCACCCCGTTATTCATGTCCATAAAGAGATCCGAACTACAAATAATATTCTCACAAAATATATGGGGGGGAAGATGTATCAATCTCTCACATTGTCACACAGTTGTGTCCTGTCTAATAAATAAAAGAGAATAAAAGTCAGTAGGGTCAAGGCAGGGAAATGAAGGAGCGCTAGTACTGCAAATGTCAAATGTTCGCCTTGTGGCCCCGCCATTCCTGGTTACGGCCATTCCAGTTCTTTTTGGTACTTACATCCAGTTTTTGGCAGAACTTGGCAGGGAGATTGTTCCCGCCATCTTGGAGAACTAAGCACAGATCTTCTGAGGATGTAGGCTTGTCCAATCCGTCTGTCTCTTCATGTCATCCCAGACAGACTGGATGATGATGAGATCAGGGCTCTGCGGGGGCCGTATCATCACTTCCAGGACTCCTCCTCCAAAGAGCAAAAGTTGCACCAAATAGTGATGGGATTTACATTTCATTTTGGTAATTGATAGAAATAAACCATTAACCCTTCGATTTCTGAAAGCATTTTGACTTTGCAGCATTTTATCCATACTCGCCTAAAACTTTTACACAGTAATGTATTTCTGGGTCTCTATAACATCTTACCTTTTATTTGTCCACTTTCTGAAGGGTTATCCCGGCCGCTGATGCCTTATATCCGGTCCCTATCGATCGATACCTTCGTGCTCTTAGATCTGGCCGCCGTTCGCCGTCTCTCATAGAGGACACTGACAGCAGCAACTTTCAAAGACTTTGGCTCAGCAGAAAAGGAAACAGCGGCTCCTCTTATCCCTCTTATTATTGATGGAAAGATGTCCCTCCGAGAGAGAAGAAATCAATGCCGCTAGAAGGGTCCTCAAGACATTTCCGGCTGTGTTTAGAGACATGAAGTGGAAGGGAGTTTTTCAATGCAACAAAATTTGTGCGGTATTTTTTGCATTTTTACGTTCTGATATGTGCGGATTTTTATAACACTGCAGATCAGTCTAATGCAGAAAACTACTAGCGGCTATAGGTAAATCCAGGCCGGTTTTGCTCCATTACTAGAATCTCTTAGCATTTTGCAAAAATTGAATTAAAATGGGATATTTTCAAGGTTCAAGGGTAACATAGCTGCAAACATGGGCATATAAAGAATCCATTGTCTGCCAGGTCTGAAGTTCTGTTCATGGTCCGTTCTGTGGTTCTTATCACTGCGTCACAACCCCATCTAGTGGTGGAGCTGTGCATTGCAATGCTGATAACATCAAGCTGTTCCTATTGTGTCTGCTTATATGATTTGCAGCTTTCATAATTGTCAGTACTCTCACAGATAAAGCCAACACATCTCTTATGAAGCAATAAATCTCAAAGACATATTTTACCGTCTGTTTCTAATTTGTTGCCGGGCTCCGTTCCCTTAACATCTTCGTGAGTGCACCCAGATGAGCGCCATGTGAGCACATGTTCCTAGCACAGGATTTTTCCTTCACTTAGGAGTAGTAAAGTTAAATGTTTAACATGGGGCATGTTCTTCCTATTCATACTTGTGCATTATGAAGTGTGGCCGGTGCTATAATAAGTATATAGAATTATATGGCAGTAAGTAGATGAGCGGGGTCCAATATGGCGTAAGGTGTGTAATGTAGGTGAAAGTAGCCTAGATATTGGGACTGTGGAAATCCAGCTCTACACAATACAGATAGGAAAATCCAGACCGGTCTATGGTTTCTTAAAGGGATTGTCTATTTTGGGAATAGAGATGGGAATAACCATTTAATGTGTCCTGATACCAAGGAGGCAAATCTAGGCTGCCCTTCAGTCGGGGCAGATATTCAGGTTTTTGTTTTTTTTTTAAATGTAGATTGTGAGCCCCACATAGAGTTCACAATGTACATTTTTCCCTATCAGTATGTCTTTGGAATATGGGATGGAAATCCATGCAAACACAGGGAGAACATACAAACTCCTTGAAGATGGTTTTATGCCCTTGGTGGGATTTGAAAACCAGGACTCCAGCGCTGCAAGGCTGCAGTGCTAACCACTGAGCCACCGTGTGGCCCCTGGCAGATATTCAGTTTGTTACCCCCTGCCCTGTATCTAAATATCAGTGTGGAGCAAACCAGTTTGTAGTTGTGTTCGTTGCAAATTTTACAAGAATTTTGGGTGCTACTGAACCTCAAATTTTTGCAAATCCTGCAAAATGGTAGCTGCTTTAATGCTAAATATAGTATAGAGCCCTGGATTGTTCTGATGTATTCTTACACTTTTTCCTTGTCCTCTGGGTATTATATGATGGGACCTGAAGAGACCCTAGACTATAATAAACCACTTTTACTCAAGCATTAAAGGGGGTTTTCGGCAAAATAAAATAATAAGTGTTACTCACATGGAACTATGCAAAGGCACCTGTTAGGACATACCAGGGTACCTGGTCCCAGGACATCTCTATAGAGACACCAGCCATGATGACCTAAGACTTCTGATGTCCTGTTATGCCAAGGCGCAGTAAGAGGTTATAAGGGATACACAGGATTAGAAGGACATGGCCGTTTCCTTGCAGAACAATGCTACACCTGTCTATGGTTTGTGCCTGGTATTGCAGTTCATTGGAATGAATAGGGCTGAGCTGCAATGCCACACGCTGTGGAAGGACGTAGTCATGTTGAAACATCCCCTTTAATTGCGCCATTATTCATTGCATTGTAGCTGACTAAGCTAATCATTCCTGTAATGTATGAGGAGCACATTTTTCTTTGTTTCAACTCCACCATCCCCTCTGAACTATTTTGACTCTTTTTGCAGATGTTATAAATGCTTAGTTTTACCAAAGACTTGTAAAATACATTTTCCTTTACATATATGTATATAGTGCAGCTTATATAGTATACAGAGACTGATATGTGCACCTTGTTTTTGCTGCCATGATGGGCTGTTTGCAATCTGGGCTCCTTCATTCCCTCTGAATATGGTTCCCCTAATGTAGCCTACATTTCCCATTATACCTCTGCCTTTGCACAAATCGAGGGGTTGTCATCACACTGCACCTGCTCCATTCATGTCTAAGTGATAGGTCAGTGACATAGAACTGCTCTCCCATACAGTCCTATGAAAAAGTTTGGGCACCCCTATTAATCTTAATCATTTTTAGTTCTAAATATTTTGGTGTTTGCAACAGCCATTTCAGTTTGATATATCTAATAACTGATGGACACAGTAATATTTCAGGATTGAAATGAGGTTTATTCTACTAACAGAAAATGCGCAATATGCATTAAACCAAAATTTGACCGGTGCAAAAATATGGGCACCTCAACAGAAAAGTGACATTAATATTTAGTACATCCTCCTTTTGCAAAGATAACAGCCTCTAGTCACTTCCTGTAGCTTTTAATCAGTTCCTGGATCCTGGATGAAGGTATTTTGGACCATTTCTTTCTACAAAACAATTCAAGTTCAGTTAAGTTTGATGGTCGCCGAACATGGACAGCCCGCTCTCAAATGATCTGAAAACAAAGATTGTTCAACATAGTTGTTCAGGGGAAGGATACAAAACGTTGTCTCAGAGATTTAACCTGTCAGTTTCCACTGTGAGGAACATAGTAAGGAAATGGAAGACCACAGGGACAGTTCTTGTTAAGCCCAGAAGTGGCAGGCCAAGAAAAATATCAGAAAGGCAGAGAAGGAGAATGGTGAGAACAGTCAAGGACAATCCACAGACCACCTCCAAAGAGCTGCAGCATCATCTTGCTGCAGATGGTGTCACTGTGCATCGGTCAACTATACAGCGCACTTTGCACAAATAGAAGCTGTATGGGAGAGTGATGAGAAAGAAGCCGTTTCTGCACGTACGCCACAAATAGAGTTGCCTGAGGTATGAAAAAGCACATTTGGACAAGGCAGCTTCATTTTGGAAACAAAAATTGAGTTGTTTGGTTATAAAAAAAGGCGTTATGCATGGCGTCCAAAAAGAAACAGCATTCCAAGAAAAACACATGCTACCCACTGTAAAATTTGGTGGAGGTTCCATCATGCTTTGGGGCTGTGTGGCCAATGCCGGCACCGGGAATCTTGTTAAAGTTGAGGGTCGCATGGATTCCACTCAGTATCAGCAGATTCTTGAGAATAATGTTCAAGAATCAGTGACGAAGTTGAAGTTACGCCGGGGATGGATATTTCAGCAAGACAATGATCCAAAACACCGCTCCAAATCCTCAGGCATTCATGCAGAGGAACAATTACAATGTTCTGGAATGGCCATCCCAGTCCCCAGACCTGAATATCATTGAACATCTGTGGGATGATTTGAAGCCGGCTGTCCATGCTCGGCGACCATCTAACTTAACTGAACTTGAATTGTTTGTCCAAAATACCTTTATCCAGGATCCAGGAACTGATGAAAAGCTACAGGAAGCGACTAGAGGCTGTTATCTTTGCAAAAGGAGGATGTACTAAATATTAATGTCACTTTTCTGTTGAGGTGCCCATACTTTTGCACCTGTCAAATTTTGGTTTAATGCATATTGCGCATTTTCTGTTAGTACAATAAACTTCATTTCAATCCTGAAATATTACTGTGTCCATCAGTTACTAGATATATCAAACTGAAATGGCTGTTGCAAATACCAAAATATTTAGAACTAAAAATGATTAAGATTAATAGGGGTGCCCAAACCTTTTCATAGGACTGTATTGTGGAGTCTAAGTTTTCTCCTATAGTATGCAGATTTAGCCAGTCTCACCTGCCTCCTGCTTGTGATAGTTTTCTCCCTGTCATCTCTTACAATCCGGAAAGGGAGATCAGGGTGAAGCTACATCTTATAGGAATACACTGGAGATTCTGCACACAGCATTCAGTGGAGTTTTATAGATTTTCAGCTAATCATTATATGAACTCACCTATGTAAAGGCTGCTTGTTAGACAATGGACATGACTGTTTTAATTATCGTTATGGGTTGTTTGCAATTTTGGTTCCTTTTTATCTCTGAATTGGTTCCCTTAATGCAGCCTACATTTCCCATCATGCTTCTGGCTTTGCAGATTTTGAGGAGATGGGGGCCTCATCCCACTACCCTTTCTCTGCTCTGTGTCCTATTTGAGGGCAACAAGTGATAGATTAGTGACAACAAATGGCTGTCTTCTAACTAACTGTAGAGTCTAGTTTATTCATATAATACACAGATTTAGTGTGTCTCATCTGCCTCCTCGCTGGGATAGGTTTCTAACTGTCATCTCTTGCAAGCAGAACAAGCAGTATTAAGCGACATCTCATAGAAATACACTGGAGATTCTGCACACAGCACTCGTATAGTATAGACAGCATTCTGCACACAGCACTCATATAGTATAGACAGCATTCTGCACACAGCACTCATATAGTATAGACAGCATTCTGCACACAGCACTCATATAGTATAGACAGCATTCTGCACACAGCACTCACATAGTATAGACAGCATTCTGCACACAGCACTCATATAGTATAGACAGCATTCTGCACACAGCACTCATATAGTATAGACAGCTTAAACTCTGCAGATAATCATTGTATGATCTCACCTATATAAAGACTGTTATGAATAATCTGCCATCTTCGTTACTTCTTCTGCTCTTATTTAGTTCCCTTCATGTAACCTCCATTTCCCATTATATCTCTGCTCTTAGACAAGTTGAGGGGGATCATTACACTGCACTTGCACTAATCTGAATCATGTCTAAAAGCAGCAAATAATAGATCAGTGACGTAGCTTATCTAATCTGCATTCTGCTCACGATAGGTTTCTCCCTGTCATCTCTTACAAGCAGGAGAGAGGGAGAACAGTGAGAAGCTCACAGAAATACAATGGAGACTCTGCACACAGCACTTACATATAATAAACAGGGAAGTTTTATAACTCTGCAGATAATCATTGAATGAAGTTACTTATTATATCCCTGAACTCCTGTTCCCTTAGATAAAGAAAAAGTAATCTCTAGAGCCACATTGGAAGGACACACCAAAAGATGGAAAGGGGAGGTCTTTGAGGTGTAATTCTGTAATTTACATTAAGCCCTCCGACAAATTAAAGGGAAACAGTCAAGTGTTGTCAACCACCAATGGGCCGAATCGTGTTTAGCATTAGAGATGAGCGAGTACTATTCGAAACGGTAGTTTCAAATAGCACGCTCCCATAGGAATGAATGGGAGCAGCCGGCGCGCAGGGGGTTAAGCAGCAGGACGCCGTCCCCGGCTGCGTGCCGACTGCGTCCTACCGTTTTGAATCGTACTCGCTCATCTCTATTTAGCATCAATTGCCCGTTCTCCTATTCTGCCCAACATTAAACTATGTAAGACTGAAAACTGACGTTCAAAAAGTTTCAAAAATTCCCACTCCCTATGAAAATCTCCAGGTCAGGAGAGTCATCTAGTCATTTCTACATGGATCACGATGGACTAGTTCTTCAAATAGCTCCTGAACACCTCTCCACTTCTCGTACAGGTACCGCTGCACCCACAGTAATGAAACCAAAACTAGCGCTAGATTCACGATATTTTGGTATATTAGTCTACACCCCAAAGCCAGTGGTCACTGCAAGATTTCAGGATCTGTCCTCAGACACCTCCCTATCAGAAACAAGACAGAACCCAAACGTCCGCCCATGTCCTTGAGCCACTACTATAATGTCTATATGTGGTCACGGCCAACCAAGACAGAAGATATAAAACTAGACATCCCGATTGTTTCTGATTCCTAATTCAATAGACGACCCCTTTAAGTAATAATTCATTGAGATGGATATTCGGCTCCGGCAGATGGCCCGTGTTAAGCCGCTTTGGTTATACTTTATGGATTTTATTTGCCTGGTGGTTCTTTCGGGAAATCTCAATAACCAGGTGTTGGGGAGAATACAAGAAGATCATTATTGTTTCCCTTTGTTCTAAGGACATAAAGCGCAGTGACATCTACTACAGGCCGGCCTTTGTTCATTTCAGACTATTCAGTCTCCATTAAAAAGGCTTTTTGGGAGCGGAGCAGCCGGAGTACTAATTGCAGTCATTGCCCCCTATTCTCCATGTCAGCCCTCCAGTGTGAAGTTCTGCTCGGGGCGCAGAGGACTGAAGGGACAGGACAGGGTCCCATTGGAATGCAAATCACTCCCTAATATGGGTTCTATGTGAAAAAAAAAATTGCCCGAAATGTATTTATTGTAAAAGAAGAATTTTATTTTTTTCTGAAGGCAAATTTTTTGCACTTTTTTAAAATCGTAAATTAGTAAAATGCATTTCCGAGCCACACAGGGTTTACTCAGGGTTAAACTGAACCTCTTACCTGCAATGTCCTGAAATGTAAAAATATTGTGGGAAATTTATCATTTTTCTGAGCCCAAAAAAATTCAACTTTTTTATACTGCCTTCTCCACTTTCCACAAGTGGACTGAACAATGTGATGTGCAATGTTATCTGTTGCTGACACAATGGCCAAATGTTATTAGTTAGGCACACTGGCGTAACTAGGAATTGCGGGGACCCGAGGCTAACATTTGACATGGGCCACCCCCCCCCCCCGACCGACGCAGAAGACCTCGACCGACCCCTTCCTACACATTCCTGCGCGCTCTATTATGCCCCATAGTGGCCCCTGCACACAGTATTATCCCTCATAGTGGCCCCTGCACACAGTATTATCCCCCATAGTGGCCCCTGCACACAGTATTATCCCCCGTAGGGGCTCCTGCACACAGTATTATCCCCCATAATGGCCCCTGCACACAGTATTATCCCCCATAGTGGCCCCTGCACACAGTATTATCCCCCATAGTGGCCCCTGCACACAGTATTATGTCCCATAGTGGCCCCTGCACACGGTATTATCCCCCATAATGGCCCCTGCACACAGTATTATCCCCCATAGTGGCCCCTGCACACAGTATTATCCCCCATAGTGTCCCCTGCACACAGTATTATCCCCAATAGTTGCCCCTGCACACAGTATTATCCCCCATAGTGGCCCCTGCACACAGTATTATCCCCCATAGTGGCCCCTGCACACAGTATTATGTCCCATAGTGGCCCCTGCACACGGTATTATCCCCCATAGTGGCCCCTGCACACAGTATTATCCCCCATAGTGGCCCCTGCACACAGTATTATCCCCCATAGTGGCCCCTGCACACAGTATTATGTCCCATAGTGGCCCCTGCACACGGTATTATCCCCCATAATGGCCCCTGCACACAGTATTATCCCCCATAGTGGCCCCTGCACACAGTATTATGTCCCATAGTGGCCCCTGCACACGGTATTATCCCCCATAGTGGCCCCTGCACACAGTATTATCCCCCATAGTGGCCCCTGCACACAGTATTATCCCCCATAGTGGCCCCTGCACACAGTATTATGTCCCATAGTGGCCCCTGCACACGGTATTATCCCCCATAATGGCCCCTGCACACAGTATTATCCCCCATAGTGGCCCCTGCACACAGTATTATCCCCCATAGTGTCCCCTGCACACAGTATTATCCCCCATAGTGGCCCCTGCACACACTATTATCCCCAATAGTGGCCCCTGCACACAGTATTATCCCCAATAGTGGCCCCTGCACACAGTATTATCCCCAATAGTGGCCCCTGCACACAGTATTATCCCCCATAGTGTCCCCTGCACACAGTATTATCCCCCATAGTGGCCCCTGCACACACTATTATCCCCAATAGTGGCCCCTGCACACAGTATTATCCCCCATAGTGTCCCCTGCACGCAGTATTATCCCCCATAGTGGTCCCTGCACACAGTATTATCCCCCATAGTGGCCCCTGCACACAGTATTATCCCCAATAGTGGCCCCTGCACACAGTATTATCCCCAATAGTGGCCCCTGCACACAGTATTATCCCCAATAGTGGCCCCTGCACACAGTATTATCCCCAATAGTGGCCCCTGCACACAGTATTATGCCCCATAGTGGCCCCTCCACACAGTATTATGCCCCATAGTGGCCCCTCCACACAGTATTATCCCCCATAGTGGCCCTTGCACACGGTATTATGTCCCTTAGTGGCCGCTGCACACAGTATTATGCCCCGTAGTGGCCCCTGCACACAGTATTATGTCCCATAGTGGCCCCTGCACACAGTATTATCCCCCATAGTGGCCCCTGCACACAGTATTATGCCCCATAGTGGCCCCTCCACACAGTATTATCCCCCATAGTGGCCCCTGCACACAGTATAATGTCCCATAGTGGCCCCTGCACACAGTATTATCCCCCATAGTGGCCCCTGCACACAGTATTATCCCCCATAGTGGCCCCTGCACACAGTATTATCCCCCATAGTGGCTCCTGCACACAGTATTATCCCCCATAGTGGCCCCTGCACACAGTATTATCCCCCATAGTGGCTCCTGCACACAGTATTATTCCCCCATAGTGGCCCCTGCACACAGTATTATCCCCCATAGTGGCTCCTGCACACAGTATTATGTCCCATTGTGGCCCATAATAATCGGAGACCCAGGGGAATAAAAACATAAAGAAATCCACTGTTACCTGTCCCCCGACTCCGCTGCAGTCCTCCGCTGTCGACCTTCTTCAATGACGTCAGACGTCACATGACCCGGGACGCAGGCCGGGGTCATGAGACGTCAGACGACTAGGCCGAAGTCTGCACGGATCGTGCAGAGGTAAGTAACAGTGTTTTCTATGTTTCTTACCTCTCCCAGTCTGCCGATCATTATACTCGGAGGTCCGAAAAGATCCCCGAGTATAATGATAGCAGCAGTAGCGGCTGTCACCGGGCCCCTAATGTCCCGAGCCCTGTGTCAGCTGCCTCTGCTGCTATGGCGGTAGTTACACCACTGGTTAGGGAATGGAAGAACCTGAAGTTTCAGTTATACAACAAATGCTGAAAAAAAATATTCCTGCTGGTTTGGGCCACATTTACTAATAAACAGTGTGAACTTGGATTAGACAGTATGAAAATGCGCCGTATATACCACCTATTAATTAACTCACTATGATCCAGAATTTGACGGTAAAATTTTTGGTGCAATACTCAACCCTTTTTCACAAAGCTCCGCCCCTTTTCTGGGAAGCCACATCCACTTGTCAATTTGAGCTCTGCCAATCAGATTGGACCATTAGTAGGATTTGCTAACTTTGGTATCAACTCAGTCGTTTGTTGCTTTTACCTACATATGGTGTTTTCCTAAGCACCGTATGAGTTTTAAAATGTATGCAAATTTTATTTGATCTTATTTACATAATTCTTATTGATTCGATAGTAATTATTACACTTTATAAAGGAGCGTTTAGCTCTGAAACGCGTAGTTCCCTGTATACAATAAGGAAAGCTTGTACAAACCGACCCATTGTGACCGGGTAATTGCTGGTAAAGCGCGTGGGCAGTCCACCATTTCTCTGGGCTGTGGTACTCTGTTCTTCTATGACGTTACGATCCATTCGTTGATGTAGGACGAACCTGCTGCCACTCTCACCTTGGATTTAAAGGGATTCTGTCATTAGAATCCTTTTTTCAGGCCTACCATGTCAGAATAGCCTTAAGAAAGGTTATTCTTCCCCTACCTTTAGATGTCTTCTCCGCGCCGCCGTTCCGGTGATATTTACGGTTTTTACCATATGCAAATGGGTCTCCAAACAGCATTGGGGGCGTTCCCTGTGCTGCCTGTAGACTCTCTAGCTCCGCCTCCACCTTCTTCTCGTGACCGCCTCGTCTCTGTGTCTTCCAATTGCGCGTGTGCGGCAGCCTTTTTCCTGTGACCGAACGGAAAATCATGTAGGAGGCCACAGGAAAATGGCCACCGTACATGCGCAGTCGGCGCTTTCGGTTGAAGAGGCAGTCGCGAGAAGAAGATGGAGGCGGAGCTGGAGAGTCTGCAGGCAGCACAGGGGATGCCCCCAATGCTGTTTGAGCACAGGGGGACCGCCCCCAACACTGTCTGGAGACTTATTTGCATATGGTGAAAACCGTGAATATCACCGGAACGACGGTGCGGAGAAGACATCTAAAAGTATGGGAAGAATAGCCTTTCTTAAGGCTATTCCACCGTTATAGACCTCTATTCTAATGACAGAATCCCTTTAATACCAGGCTCTCTGTGTTGTCGTGACTGTATCACAACTCAACACGGCGAGAGACCGAGCGGTGGATTCATTCAGAAGAACCTATATTTCCACTAGTGACGGATTTACACGATGACGGTGGCAGTAATACATGGAGATGACCATGGCCGTAGCACAGACTGCATAGTACTCCCTTATGGCTGTCCACATGTCATGACATTGTACACAGCGCTGACAGATTCCTCAGTTCTCCTTGAAATGTCATGAGTTAATTCATAGGACTATGTGACATCACGAGGCGGCGGATGGGACGTCTCTGACATGTCATATTAATTATGGAAGAACTAACGAATGTAACACCCGTCTCTCCCAGACAGGTATAACTCAGTATCACACAAGTTATACCGAGGTCCAGGCTGCAGACATCTGAGCTGCTGTATGAGAGCGGATTTAGTGAGAACGAAGAAGCAACTTGGTCGTTACTAAATTATATAGTAAAGTGTTCTAAAAGGGTAGTGAGAAAATTTTTCTGAATATTTAAAAATTTGACACCCTAGAGGTTTTTTTTTTCCACTGAGGGGTCCTCACTCCTGCCTCATGTGGTTGGGGAAGGCCTGACACCCTGACTGCAGTCTCCTATGCTGTGGTGAACCTGGCCTCTCTGCTGCCTGAGGCGGACGATCAAAAGACGCCCCCCCCCCAAACTGAATACCATGGGGGGAGGGGGGATTCGTCTTTTGATCGTCCGCCTCAAACAGCGGGAGGGCCGGGGGTTCTAGTGTTAAAATTACAGTGAATACAGTGCAGTAATATCTTAATACTCACAGGAGACGTCTTCCCACACTACCCGTCTCTTCACTTTGGACCGCCATGACCACTTCTTCCAACTGTGACTTGACACTGTAAAGTGTGCAACACAGACATCTTTGACTCCTCACTTCTTCACACACACACACACACACACACACACACACACACACACATATATATATATATTCCCACAGCGACCCCTGCAGCCTATATTATGCCCCACAGTTGCCCGCCCGTGAACTATTATTATAATCAGAGCCCCAGGGGAGGGGAGGGAAAATAATAAACACTGTTACTCACCTCTCCAGGATCTGATGTTACGCCTAGCAGACTTTGGGCCTGTATGGTAATGTCCCAGACGTCACGTCATCTGGGACATTACCATACAGGCCTGAAGCCTGTGCTAGCAATAACAGGCTGTTACTGCTAGCACAGGCTTCAGGCCTTTATGGTAATGTCCCAGTCAGACCATGTGACGTCTGTTACATTACCATACAGGCCTGAAACCTGTGCTAGCAGTTTACTACTAGCACAAGCTTCTGGCCTGTATGCTAATGTCCCCAACCATGTGAAATCTGGAACATTACCATACAGGCCTGAAGCCTGCTAGGAGTAACATCGGATCCAGGAGAGGTAACACTGTTTATTATGTCCCTCACCTCCCCTGGGGCTCCGATTATTAAACTTGAGGATCTGAAAAGATCCCCGAGTATAATAATAGCGGTAATTGGGGTCCATGGCCTGGTCCTGGGCCTGCAGACAGCCACCTTCCGCACCCTATAACAGAAGGGGAAGCCGGGGGTGGCCATGAGCAGGCCCGGGGATGTAGGTAAATAGGCCGCTACCTGCTGGGGATACTCCAGCAGGTAGCGGCCTATAAAAAAAAAAAGTATGTTACTTAACTACCTTGCCACTGCCGCCTCCTCCTTTCACCTGGCAATAAGATGTCTGCGTCTCAGCGCAGGCAGCGTGATGGTGCTGCCTGCGCTGAGACGCAGAGGTCTAAACCAGACCAGGAGAGGGTTGCTTGGTTTGTCCTGCGCTAGTTTAGAAAAAAAAGTAAAAAAAAAATCAAATTGGCAGCACTGCCGCCCCCTCTGGTGTGCCGCCTGAGGTGGCTGCCTCACCTCGCCTCATTGGAGGTGCAGCTCTGCTCCTATGTAAAATTAATAAACCCTCCAGTAATAGAGATGGGCATCTTCTCCGCGGCCTGGATAGTTCAGTGCAGCGACCTCTGCAGGCGGCAGAGATGAGTGCTGAGGCTTTCCCTGACTGCTGTCATGATACTGCGGGGCCCCACCATCTCCAGCTGCCGTGATCTTTACATCTTTTAGTTTCTTATCCTCACCCTGTGCCGGGCTCTGACCTCAGGACTTACTGTATGTACAGCAAAATTTTGCCTGTCAAAATGATGGAAACCTTGGTGGAACTTGGCAAAAGCCATTATAAGTTATTATACAGACCTAGGCATGTGTTAGGCATACGTGCCAACTCTCCTGTAATGTGCAGGAGACTCCTAGTAAAAAGGGGAGACATCATGGACTACAGAAAGAGCTGGCAAATTTCCTAGGGCCAAAGAAGCACCCCAGGACACCGTGCTTAATGTATATGGTGTCAGGATACTATATCATAAGGCACAGCAAAGCATACAAAGACACTAGGAGGCGAGAAGGAAGCTAGAAGAAAGCAGTTATGTCTGTCTTCTTTTGTCAAGACAACTTAGGTTTCTTTGTTGCAAATAAATCTATAAATAATTTTACCCCATCCAGATGCACTTTCTTTACCCCCAAGAAGGTGTTATTTGCACATATAGATCTGCAGTATCCCAGTGGTACACTGCTGGAAGGATTGACTGTTGTGATCATGGTGTAAATACCGGGGTAACTGTGGTAGCCGCTGACACAGGGACAAGGACATTAGAGGGCCCAGAGGGCCCTTGATTTTTTTTTAATAGGCTGTTACCTGCTGGAGTAAGCCCAGCAGGTATTGGGCCCTATTTACTTGGCAATACTTGTTCCAGCTCACGACCGTCTACGTTTTCCATTCTCCAGAAGCAGAGGTGGCTGTGAGCAGGAGCGGGGATCAGTAAGTAAGGCCACAGACCCACAAACCCCAGATAAACACTGGTATAAGTTTAATTTGGGGTCTTTTTAGACCATCAAGTATAATGGTCGGAGGGCAAGGGGAGCTGAGGGAACAAAAAACACTGTTACTTACCTCTCCTGCACTCCAGCAGTAGGCTGGCCTGTTTGGAGATGTCCCAGATGTCATGTGGGTCAATCCGGGATCATTATAAGTCGCAGGGGCAACTATGGGGCATAATATTGTGTGTGGGGGCCACTTTGGGGAATAATACAGTGTGTTGGGGCCAATATGGGGAATAATACAATGTGCAGGTGCCACTATGGGGCATAAAAATGTGTGCAGGGCCACTATGGGGGATAATACTGTGTGCAGGGGCCACTATGGGGTATAATACTGTGTGCAGGGGTCACTATGGGGTATAATACTGTGTTCAGGGGTCACTATGGGGGATAATACTGTGTGCAGGGGGCCACTATGGGGTATAATACTGTGTGCAGGGGTCACTATGGGGGATAATACTGTGTGGAGGGGCCACTGAGGGACATAATACTGTGTGCAGGGCCACTATGGGGGATAATACTGTGTGCAGGGGCCACTATGGGGCATAATACTGTGTACAGGGGCCACTATGGGGGATAATACTGTGTGCAGGGGTCACTATGGGGATACTAATGTGTGCAGGGGCCACTATGGGACATAATACTGTGTGCAGGGGCCACTATGGCGAATAATACTGTGTGCAGGGGTCACTATGGGACATAATACTGTGTGCAGGGGCCACTATGGGGGATAATACTGTGTGCAGGGGCCACTAAGGGGGATAATACTGTGTGCAGGGGCCACTATGGGGCATAATACTGTGTGTGTGGGCCACTATGGGAAATAATGTGTTCAGGAATGCGCTTTGTAGGGGGGTGTGGGGCCGCCATGTCAAGTGCATTTCTTAAGGCTCAGCCATTTCTAGTTACACCATTGATGTTGATGCTGTGAGTTTTGAACTTTTCAATGTATTTGTAAGTTTGTCTGTCTTTGATATTATGCTACAACTTTAACTGGACTGCACCATGCTGGCTGAAGCAAAGGCAGATAGAACTGGGACTTAGTTTAGAACCGGAGCTAAGCTCTATAGAACTGCATGATAAAACCTGCAAGGAGAATTTTTGACATTCCTCATAACCATGACTGAGCCTACCAGCTTCTGGGACTGTTTGGTTCTTTGAACTTCATTGCCTGCAATCTTTTGCAAGTCTTTAATCTAGTCTTATTGTTTCAAGAGCTGTACGTCCACCAGCACGGGCACTCCATCCACCATCAAGCTGGGAATGTAACCAATAGAAGTGCCCTAGTGGACACCTAACACCAATATTTACACTGTAGGCATGCAGGATTAAAACTATATGGGACAATGTCATGGGGAGGGGTGAACAGAGAAGGGTTATTTTGGGGTGATTAAGTAGAGAAGTGTTAGATTAATAATATGATAGACCTTCATGAAGATATGTGGGTTTAAGGCGTTCTTAAGATTGTGGAAGTTGTGGTTCAATCTGATTTTGCAGGGTAGAGCATTCCAGAGAATCGGTGCAACTCAGGAGAAGTCTTGGAAATTGACGTGGGAGGTTCTGATCATGGAGGATGTGAGTCTGAGATCACTGGCAGAATGGAGAAAATAGGTAGGATGGTAGATAGTGATGAGGGAGAAGATGTAGGGTGGTGTAGCGCTATACAGAGCTTTGTGGATTGTATTCTATAGAGGACAGGCAACCCGTACAGAGATTGGCTCAGACTGGAGGCCTCAGGGTAGTGACTGACATAGGCTGGAGGTCTTGGTGTAGTGTTTAGACCTAAAGATGAGCCTCCCTGCTGCGTTTGGGATAGATTGTAGAGGGGAGGGTTTAGAGAGGGGACGGCCGATTAGTAAAGTTACATTAATCAAATCAAATCAAACAGGCTTCATTGGCACGTCCAAATAGATATTTGGCATTGCCAAAGCTAGTAAAGTGTGTGTGTGTGGGGAGGAATTGGAGTCGGGGGGGGGGGGGGGTATGGTGGGGTGGTTGATTTGGGGTATAACAGTCCATGGAGTCTCATCTTCCTCTTAGTTTGTGACCGCTATATGGGGAGGTGGGGTGGGGTGGGGTGGGTGGTTTGGGGTATAACAGTCCGTGGAGTCTCATCTTCCTCTTGTTTGGTGACAGCTTGACACGTATTGGGCAGCGATCTCCACAGTGGCCTCTTCTTCTCCCAGTAGGATGTAGAGTTTCCTCTTCTCGTCTGCAGATATGAAGTCTGGGATGTGGGCAGAGAGTCTTTGGAAGTAGACGGCCCTCACAGCTGAGTATTTTGTGCAGTGTAGCAGGAAGTGGGTCTCGTACAGTAGTCAAGTCAAGAATGACTTAATACTGCCATCATAAGGAAAGGACAGATTATGGAGATGTTTTTAGATATCGGTGGCAAGTTATTGACCATTGGTGGTAACAGAAAGATCTGAGTCAATCACAACCCCAAGACGGTGGCTGTGCTGCCTCGATGACAGGGTAAGACCACACACAGAAATGGAAATATCAAGGTTAGGTCGGTGGGAACACCTGTAGTTCAGTTTGTTAAAAATGATATATGTGCAGTGATCCTACAAAATCCTTACAGTGTAGTGATAATATAAGTTGACTACATTGTACCGCACTATCACCAAGTGGATGCATTGCAGAATTTTAGGCCAAAACACTAGCAGGTATCTAGAGAGGGACGCAGTGGTGGAGGGCGACATTACAGATTCACTTCACGACCACAGACAGGGTTGTTGAACTTTGTTATATAGGACCTCTGGTGCATGCCCTTTAAATTCACACTTGATATTTGGAGTGTATTCAAGGTTAAGCAGTTAGAAAGTTCTTTGTTATGTAAATGAATCTTTGTTTTCTCAGACAGTGATTATGTTTCAGTCAGTGGTGTTAATTAGCTAGCGTGAGAGTGTATCAAATACCACATGTCCCCCCGGGGTGATAGGTCAGTCATTAGTGAGTCTGCCGGTGACATTTTTCCCCAGTCGCCTGCTGCATTAGTAAACAGGTTACAATTTACCTAGCAGGTTATAAGACTCATAAAACAATGAAACATTCATGTTAACCTCCATTGATCCACCACTGAAATGTCACATAACATTAACTATAGAATGTGCTATCACTTTGGATATATTTTTGCAACGATGAAAAAACATTCAAGGTCAATTTTTAAAGGTTAGGTTAATATGGTGAGGCTAAGAGTGACCAATAGTGATAATGTAGAGGAATGGATCGGTTTGAAGAAGAGCAAACTTGGCTCTGGGCCAAATTAAACTTAAAGAGATTGGTCATAGCCAGAAAAACATAGCTGCTTTCTTCCAAAAATGATATCACACCAGTCCATAGAGAAAACTTGAAGATCCCATAAAGAGAGCTACAGAAATAATGTAACAGGTTAGGGAGGGTTCACACTTGAGCCTGGTGTCTGTCCGGTGTCAACGAGACAGAGTCCTAGAGTCCTAGAGTCCTAGAGTCCTGAAAGAGATAGCAGAGGAAATAACAGAACCCCTTGCTATAATCTTCGGTAAGTCATGGGAAACAGGAGTGGTCCCTTTAGATTGGAAAAGGGCAAATGTTGTCCCCATCTACAAAAAGGGGAAAAGGGACGATCCAGGAAATTACAGGCCGGTAAGTCTGACCTCGATAGCAGGAAAAATCTTTGAGCAAATTGTCAAGGAACATTTACTTCGGTACCTGGATGGGAAGGCATTAATTAACCAGAGCCAGCACGGCTTTATGACCAATAAATCTTGTCAGACTAACCTGATTTCCTTCTACAACAAAATCACTGAATGGTTGGACCAAGGGAATGCCGTGGACATAGTATATCTTGACTTCAGTAAGGCATTTGATAAAGTATCACATAACCTTCTTATTGAAAAAATGATTAAGTATGGCTTTGACAAAAAATCAGTTAGGTGGATTCACAACTGGCTTAATGATCGGGCACAACAAGTAATACTAAATGGCTACACATCGAACTGGAAGAAAGTCAAAAGCGGGGTGCCGCAGGGCTCTGTTCTGGGCCCAGTACTTTTTAATATCTTTATAAATGATCTGGACGATGGAATTATTGGGGAACTCATAAAATTTGCAGATGATACGAAGATAGGAGGAATAGCCAACACTAGAGAGGAGAGAGAGTGTATTCAAAAGGACTTAGACACACTGGAACAATGGGCTGAGGCGAACAAAATGGTATTTAACAGGGACAAATGCAAAGTTCTACATCTGGGTAACAGAAATGTAAAAAACATATATAGTATGGGAGGAATAGAACTAAGTGATAGCATAGGGGAAAAGGACTTGGGCATAATAGTAGATCACAAATTCAACATGAGCCAACAGTGCGGTGCTGCTGCAAAAAAGGCTAATAAAATTCTGGGATGTATTAAGACAAGCATTGAATCTAGATCAAGAGAGGTCATTATTCCGCTGTACTCTTCCCTGGTCAGACCACACCTGGAATACTGTGTACAGTTCTGGGCGCCTCAATTCAAGAAAGACATCGATATATTGGAGCAAGTCCAGAGAAGAGCAACCAAAATGGTGGAAGGTCTGCAAACCATGTCCTATGAGGAGCGGCTAAAAGAACTGGGATTGTTTAGTTTGCAGAAGAGAAGGCTGAGGGGAGATTTAATAGCAGTCTACAAATATCTGAAAGGTAGTCACAGTGCAGAGGGATCTCCCCTATTCTCATTAGCACAAGGAAGTACAAGAAGCAATGGGATGAAACTAAAGGGAAAGAGATACAGATTAGACATTAGGAAAAACTTTCTGACAGTGAGGGGAGTGAGAGAGTGGAATAGGCTGCCACGGGAGGTGGTGGGCGCTCCATCAATGGAAATCTTCAAGCGGAATCTGGATAAACATATAGCTGGGATGATTTAGGAAAACCTGCACTCGCAGGGGGTTGGACCCGATGGCCCTTGAGGTCCCTTCCAACTCTACCATAAGAATAAGAAAAAGAATAAGGATTCCATCCTCAGCCCTGAAAAAAACTGGACCAGAGACGGCTTCCTGCAATCAGCTTTAAAATCCATTCACCATCAAGGGCAATCCAATCCAATCCAGTCAATTACAAAGAAGTGCCCACAAGGAGACTTTTACCACCATCTTCCAGGCTAAAGGCCCCTTCTTCACTACACAAGCCCTGATGAGTATTGGAAGGTTGGTCAAGTCATCTACAGCCACCATGAGCCTACTCATGACTGACTTCTAATTCCAGCCACCATGGTTTCCACTACTAGATTGATATATATATATATATATATATATATAACCTCTTCTATCCTTCCTACTAATATTATAAATGTGAAAGTTTGTGTGTTTGTCACTCAATCATTCAAAAACGACTGAACGAATTTGGCACATACATAGTTTGTAACCTGGATTAAAACATAGGTTATTTATATCCTGGTAAATGACATGGCTTCACGATTGTTATGAATTTATGTTCATATACTATATTACACTGTTCTTACCAGCAGCTTATCTCAGCTAACTGCAGTTTGCTGATAAAATCCGGTCTGTTATCTCTCTATGTAAACACACAGATAACACTGAGTCCATTCTGTAGAAGCATCTGCATATTATCTGATCTGCATAAGTGCTCTGTGTCCTGTTCAGCAGGAGGGAGAGAAATACAGGACGTGAGAAGCAGACACTCCAGGCAGAGAAACGTCAGAGCAGGAGAACCTGCGAATTTGCTTAATATAGGCAGATCATCGACGCCAACAACACGCAGACGAAGTCGCGGGCAGAAGCTAGTATATATATACATATATATATATATATATATTAAATCGACAAGTGGGTATTATCTGTTGGGATATTTCCTTACATACACCTATCAGTGCAGACCGTACCCCCAGCACCCGGTAACACCCAATTTATTTATAAATTTCTAGGAGGAATAGCAGAGGATCGGCACAACATACAGTTCTAGGAAAAAAATATTCTCAAGAGGGTTTACTTTATAGAGAATGGGAATATTTACTAAAGTAGACGTGTCAGGAGAGCGGACAGGAATTTACTAATTTCCATAAATAACCAGGTTCTCGTGTTATGTGTTTGTAGTAGATCAGGTCCCGGCGACAATCCCATGAGGCCCTGGGAACCTGATAAGAGTCCTTGCTGGGGGCAGAATCAGTCATCCTACCTTCCCGCATTGATCAGTAACACTTCAATACTGTAGAAAACACAATGCTGACCTTTCCTCCCAATGATCAGCACTTCTGCCTTCAGCACTGAGAAATTGCAAGTTAGTAGACAAGTGGATGACAAGTTCAGACCGGCCGCTTGCAAATATCCTGACATTGTGCCATTAATCTGCTTGTCAGCTCCATTCACCGTAATAACACGGGCGGCAGGAAGGACATTTTATTATGTTATGTATTAATTCCTGCCAGGGTAATGGCGTCATGTGCGCGTCTACTCCCACCGCCATCCTGGAACAGATTATAAGGTATCATTCATCTAAGGTGGATGTGAATGCAGAACATGAGACAAATAATACCGCCAAGATGGAGGCCCCTTGTCTTATAATGACTGCGGGGTGTCCCAAACCTGGAGCTGTGTTATGGGTTACCTCTAAATGAGAGAGAGTCAGAAGTAGATGTAAAGGCTCAAAGCAGGAGTGGGGGGGAGAAGGGGCTGCTGCAGAGAAAGCCGCAGCAAAAATGACCCGCTTTGGATGTTTCTTGCCACCGCAATTTTATTGGGGAAAACGATGGTAAATTTCCCGGTGGACGTTCCGCAGTGTTCTTGACTAAGGTTGGGGCTACAAGGTCATTTTGACTCAGTAGGGGAAATTTATTAACCCATCTATGGCTGGGGCCTCATGGGCTGGAAACGCTGTGATTTGCCCATGGCGTAAACGCTGCTTTAAGGGTATGGTCACACAGATGGAAATGGTTTCTGCCGTGTAAACTTCCGCGCGGCTAGCCGTGACGGGGTGCCCATGCACTACATCCGCATCCCATCATGGCATCCCACTCCTGATTAGGCCTGAATGGCTACTAGCGCGAGCCATTTTTGCAGGCGGATTTTGAGGTGGATTTCATGTCAAAATCCGCCTGCAAAAACTCCATGTGAACTAGCCCTTACAGTTCTTGCGAATCCCACACCCACTTTGCTGTAAAAACTTCGGCGCGGATACGCCATGATTTCCAAATCCGCGCGGTTTTGGAAATCGCAGCATGTCAATTATATCTACGGAAACACAGGTGGCTTCCCCTTTACCGCGGAGGAAAACTCAGTGAGCTTT